>NC_057864.1:84270881-84870881 GCF_019393635.1 Dromiciops gliroides
TGATTATTTTCCTACATTCATATAGCTGTTATATGTTACATGGAAGCCTTGCATATAGGTTTTGCTGACTACAAATCCCACTGATGATCTCCTTGCTAGGCTTCATGTCAGCACTGTCATTGAGATTCTTTCGAAAGGCAGTTTTGTAGTTCTCAAACCTCTGAAAATAACATGATGAATGTTTTAAAATAGAGAAATGCATGCCTGTGAGGCAGAATGATTTTTAGCCAATATCAAATGTTGTACAGACTTGTTGTCACTATACCCTTAATTTTAGCAAGTTGTCTAGCACATTGCAAACTGCAAATGTGCTGAATTAATAAAAATAAAATGAATCCAGATGCTGTGTCTAACCCCCTAAAATGTACATCTTTACAGTGTTAGGTACATTTACCATTTAGTAAATAATTGGAAAATCGAATTTTTGATCTTACTGCATAAAAGGTGCTTTGTTTCCAGTAGATTTATTTTTAATTCACAGACTATATTGATTAATGAAAAACAATGGCTTCTCTTCTAAGAACTTAGTTCAGGAGACGCTGACAGAAGGAATAGCTGTTCGCACAATGACTCAGTATAATATGTGAGAAGGGGTCCTATTCTGAATCCCAAATTTATCTTAAGAACTACTTTCTTTTTTAAAAAATATATATATTTAATTTATGTAATAAAATAAGCATTTCCATAAAAATCATACAATAAGACGATGATTGCATATGAAATTGTAAATAAACTATGTATAACTTGCTGTTCCAAGTAGTTATTTTGAAACTTTTCAAATAATTAGATTCTCTTCATCTTTAAGACACTCCATTAGGAATGGGGCATTTCTTCTTGATGAATAGGAACTTAGAGTGAGCTTTATCAAACAAATTTTTACATTTTCTATACTTAACAGATATTGAATGCTGGATCATTTAGTCTAGGAAAGTGGACAGTGCTGTGAGGATATATGTTTACTCCTCTGGAAAGCATTTGGTGGTGATGTGGTGATGATGATGGTGATGACAACGACAATGACAGGTTACATTTAACACCTTCTGTGTTAACTACTGCACTTAGTAGTTTACAGTTATGATCTCATTTGTTACTCACAACAACCCTGAGATGTAGGGGCTATTATTTTTCCCATTTTACAAATGAGAGAATGGAGGCAAACAGATTTTAAAATACTACTAGATTCCATAAAAGTCTTTAAACAACCTTCTGAAAGTGTCTGTTCATATGACAATGTCTAGAGGTGTCCATATGCCACAGGGAAGCATTCTTACCATTGCTCATTTTACAAATCCAAAACAATACTCAATACATGGTAGTAATTTAAATAATAAAGAACCAAGCATCCAAGCAAGACATCCTTGAAATCAAGGATTCTCACAAATGGCAGAATTTTCACTTTACCCTTGCAAGAGACCTTTCCTTGTTTCTAGTTCCCCTCCTTCCCCTTTTTCCTAATCCCTCCCTCTTTCACTAGTACTTTTAACATAGTGCTTGGCACACCATGAACACAATGATTTCTTATTGATTAATAGAAGTATGATCTTGAATAAGTAATATTTTCCATCTGAGTCCTAGTTTCCATATCTATCAAATAAGGACTTTGGACTAAGATTTCTCTAACAACTTTTTTAGCTCTCAATCTTGAGATCATAAGGTTTCATAAAGCTCAAAAAACTTTGAATATGGAGCTATGGATACCATGTGTATCTGTTTGCTAAAGACTTGATAGATTCAGAGATATTTGGCAAAGAGGTATTTATTTGCTGGGAGGAGTGTGTATGGGTAAGGGCACAAGAATTTATGAACATCATTATGGATAGTTTGAATGGATTAAGGAAAATTCATGCTGTTAAAATAAATAATCCCATTCAATTTTTAAACATTTCTATTAAACCATACATACAAAGCCTCCAACAATAACATCCTGCAATAAAAGCAATCCAAAGGTGCTAAATGTCTATTCATGGAAAGTAAATTTTGTGGACCAGGTAAAGCAAAAATAATCACAGCAGATTATTTGAGAATTTGAAAAGGTAAATAATTCTCACTATGTTAGAGAGTCACAGCACTTTCAAAATGCAATCCCAGGCAACTAACAGACACTCAATAAATTCTTGTTGAATGATTACCTAAACAAGGGATTCTAATAGCTATGACTGATGTTTCAATCATCAACAGAAACATATGTTACAATAGACATATATGCAAGTGGCTAATACTAACCATATAGGCCTTTGGTAGTAATTGGGTTTATTATAGGATTCCATTCAATTACCTTTCTCCAGATGCAGAAACATTCAGGTATATTAGACAATATACCTGAATTTTCTTATGTAACTGTGAACTAAAATTAGTGCAATGTTTTATCTTTTCAGAAAACTTGTCCCAAAATCACAGAAGGTTATCACTGAAAGAAACCATAAAGATCATCTCACTCATTCCTATCAGTTTATATGTTGAGGAAACTGATACCTAGAGCATTTTATTCCAACCATTTTCATCTCAGAATATTCAAATCAAATAAAAATGATTTACAAATACCTACTATGTACTAGACACTATGTGAGTGTTGGGGATACTAAAAGAGGCTCTGTTCTCTAGGAACTCACATTCTTAAGTTAAAGATTACATGTGCATTGAGTTCATACTGATGGTAACAAATTCACTCAGTTATTATACTTTTTGAATTTTCCAGATAATCTCAGATTAAGGAATATGTGGGATTCTAGGCACTCCCTTCAATTTACAACACTCAGAACAAGTGTTTTATTTTGGTCCCATTTCAGAAATAAATAAATTTAGCTACCTAAATACAGTATATTTAGTAAGAGAAGAGTTTTAGGTTTTACAAATGAAAAATAGCATTTTATTGAATTGAACAAGATCATTTTACTTATTTTTTTCAGTTCAGTCATATAAAAATGTGGTCTCCGTGTCATTTCCAATTGCTACTGCTACTCTAATTTAGTCCCTAACTGCCTCTCAAAGAGACAATAGCCTCCTAATGAATTTCCCTTCCTCCAGTCTATTCCTCTTCCAATGAATATATGTAATGACTGAAGGGTCTTAATGAATTCCTGTTGATTAATTAATGATTGATTGAGTAAAATATTACTGCAATATTGCCACTGTTCTCATTCAAATCCCCACTGGATATCCTCATATATAGAATATTATCCCAATAGGTTCATCTAGATATCAAGGTTCACAACAATTTGGCTTCTAAAAACCATTCTAGCTTTATTTCCCACTACTCTACCATAAAACCATCTTACTCCTCCCTAATGAACTCACCACACGACCAAATGAACTTAATCTCTACTTCTGAAATAATTACTATTTTTTCTGAAATAATTTAGCATGTTTTTATTTCTAATTCTGTTTTCATATTCTACCTTGTATTAGAGATATTTTTGGACATGTTGTCTATCTTCTATTAGTTGTATATCCTCTATTAGACCAGAAGCAACATGGAGACAAAGATTGTGTCTTATTCTTCCTGTTTCTCATATTATAATGTTTACAGTACTATACTTAAAAAGCACTTGGTAATGTAAGTATTTTGGATCATAAAAAATTGGGCTTGAAGACACCTTAGAAACTATCTTGTAGAAATCTCTTATATCACAGGTGAGGAAACAGAGTAATGATTTGCCCAAAGTGACATAGATTCTCAATCCTCAAGAAGTATGTGAAACGAAAAATAAAGAGATGCCTCCTACCATCTTATAACCAGTTGGTGGTCAAGAGTCAAGATACCCAGTGAAAAATATGAGGAAAATACCTCAACATTACCCTACTTCATGAGTCTGAGCCTTTCAATTTTTAAAGTCAAGGCAAAAAGCAATTCAATAAGAATGTAAAGAGACAGTAAGCTAGTATCACTCCTATGAGAGTTCTGGTCATCTTTAATGGCTGGCAGAGACAAGTAAATAGTTTTTCTGAAGCACCTGGCTAAATGTCTTGTTACTTGTAGCTGGATCTCTGACAATCGGCTGTGTTCCTCTGTAAAAGACCCATAAGATATTTGGCTTTGCCATGTGAACCATGATGAAGTTTTGGAAGGATGAATCCCAAAGCATCTCGCTAATGCTTATTTCAAGAAAAAGGGCCCATGTAGACCTAGACACTATGAAGGGGAAATTTTCAGTGCAGCAAAAAAGAAACACAAAATTGCCAAGCAGTGCAAGATGATTCTTTACTCTTGTCAAAAATGAAGAAGATTCCTAGTTCTTTGCCTACCTTTGTTATGTATACTCTCCAGTGGAGTATATTTTTATAAACCAGTATTGTAAATCCTTTTCAAAGAATCTATAGGAAAGTATTTGGAATAACAAAAATTAATAATATTTGGAATAAAAATAACTTAAATATTTTGAAAGGAATATAGGAAAAAATGATTAGCCGCGTTCAAAATTTTCAAGGTACAAACTGCTTAGGTGTATCTGGTGTCATTTAAAAGTATAAAAATGCACCTTAAATTAATCTCTGTTTTGTTTTGCAAGACTGAAAAGGTTGACTTTGGCCTGACTTTCCAAATTTTGGTGATATTGGTGGCAAAGTCCTAAGGCCTCTGTTCTTAACAGTTTTATAATAGGAACTGAAATACAAGGCTTCTCATTTTCCATATAGGCTTCTTTCCTCAAACCTATTCATTCATGCTTCTGAATACATTAGTAAGGTCACATAATGAACTGAAGGAATCATGTGAATACTTCAGAATCCAAATAAATACTTTAATACCAAATATCTATGTAAGTGGAGTGAGTAGTCTTTTTATTTTCAAATTCATTCAACAAATATGTATTATGGACCTCATATCCCACCTGACTGGCCTACTTTAGGACTTCTCCAGGTTCTCTGACAATGCATTCACGCATTCTATTTTCTTGATTGATATCAATTTTGCCTCAACTACTTGTAGTTTGTCAAGGTATATATTTAATATAAAATTTCAGTTCTTACACCTCTTAAATGTATGACCCATGGACAAGTCATTAACCTCTCTGAGTCTCAGTTTCCTCATCTGTGAAATAGGATTTAGAGAGAGTAAAGATGCTGCCAAGCTTTCTTCAAAAAAACCTAAGGTAAGAGTTTTGTATAAACCTGAAAGCTCTGTATAAATTATTATTATTATTATTTAATATTATTGTTGTTTTTGTTAATTATTAATGTTTGTGGGAGAGGCAAAAGCATTAAGAATAATTCCTATGTAATCCATTTGTTTGATGGCTATTCCATTTTCATTTTAGATCCATTCTTTGTCATACTATGGCTACTACAGCTATTTATCTGGAGTACATAAGGTCAATAGGAGAGTCTATTTTTTAAGGCAACATGCCAAGTAATGAGAAGTCAAAACTGAAAAATATAATTATAATTGAATAGCAGAGTGAATATCAATTGTGATTGTTCTTTCTTGTATTTTATCTCCTAGGAGATCTTGGCCCAGGCTTCCTCTAATATAATTATACACTCTCTTACCCTTTCAGACAGTCTATATTTTATTAGTGGGTGCTTATTTTGTCTTATTGAATGACATATTACACGACTTATTATATCAAATTTTAACCCACTTATCTTTTGAAAAATAAAACATACCCTCATTCTCAATAAAATCCAAGGTGGATTTTAAGTGGTTATAGAGAGCCAAAATTGCCCACAAATTATATTGAGTTAACTTTTCTAATTTTGCTTTTAGTTATTTTAGTGGATATATCCTTATAGAATTAAGTTGGTAGATAAAAAGGGAAACACTGAAATTGCTTTGTTAATCAGCCTACCAAAAGGAGGGAAACAGTCTGTCCTGTTACAGAAAAAATAAATATTGTAGCTTAATGTTGTCATGGAGGTTTTTTTAATTTTTATAATTTTCAAAATATATTTTAACTGTTAAAATATTACAATTCGAGATCTATGATACTAATTAATAGCTAAAGGGTGGAAGATTCAAACAACAATATGAAATATGCTACCAAACATAAACATATTTGGAAACATCTGTAAGCTTATATGAATTTTGAACTTTTGCTCTGGAAGCCTGGTAAGCTACTTTCAGGAAACCTTATTTTTTAACTAGCAAATACTCCTCTTTTTACATGGGGGAAAGTGAAGTACAGAGATTTAAGTGATATTTCCAATATGGTGTGTATATATATATATATATATATATATATATATATATATATATATATATATATATATATATATATATATTATATATATATAATATTACTTTTTGCCCTGCTACTTTGCTACCTAAAGAAAACAACAACTACAACAACAAACCACTACACCCATTCTAATATTTATTCCTAATTCCAAGATGTTCATCTTAATTTATGATGCAGGAATATGTCATTTTGGGATCATATTTTATGTAGTTACATTTGAAGCACCTCAGGGCACATTAACCAGCGTCCCAAACAAAAAATTAAAAAAAAAAACATAGAAACTTGGAGCGGTCACCTTTCAGACATCTATAATACTGGCATCTTTTGCTCTCCCCTTAGAACACATATATGTGTATATGTATGTATAGATATGCACACATATATATTTATAGATATATGTATAGATATGTATATATCTATACACACATTCTCTTACTCTTATTGCTTTCTGTTGTCCATGAGGCCTTAGCAATTTGTACTGTGTAGTGATGAACATCATTTAATTAGCTGCTAAGGCAGAAATAACTCTGTAGATAACTAAATCAAGTGACCTGCAACCCTGAGACTTGTTCTGTCCTGATGGTTTTCAAATGAACAGTATTGCTCTGAGCTTATTTATGAAGGATAGCTGGTTACTTTCCCCAACATGGATGATAGCACTAGTTTCTTTTGTGTTCATTCTTTCCTTATCTTAGATGAAGGAATGAGAGGGGCATTGCATTCACTCAGACAATCAGGGAATTAGGAATATCTATCGTAGTTGTCAGAGAGATTCAAACAAAGATCAGAGTTAGTAATTGAATCCAGAGTGTAGTGGATGACAGAGAGGATAATGTTGAGGATAACAGCAGCTTGAGGTATCATGTTCCCCTTATGATCTAGAAAATCCATGGCTGCGGACTCTAGAAAGTCAATGATATTTAGATTCAGACAGAGAGCTATACCTAACAGGAACATCATGAGGATTCCATTATGGGAAAACAAAAGGACTCCCAAGGATTTCTAAGGCCAAAAGAAGAGGTCATGCATGCCTCCTAATTTGGTTCCTCACTCCCACTGCACTTTAAAGGTGATGCAGAGATTGGTATCTCAGAGCAACACTCTATGCCTTTCTCGCCAAGAGAAGTCCAAGGATTTCTCTTGGTTTCCCTTCCCTTCCTCAGCCCCGAAATAAACTACTATCTTATTCTAACTGCTTTTGTGTGCAAGAGGGTGTAATTCTTTAAAGAGGAATTCCTAAGGACCCCTACCCGAAGCCCCTACCCCAAACCCTTACCCCATTTCCCCCCATAACATTTTGGCGCCCAAACGTTTGAAGGGTGCAGGAAATTTCCTCTTTCCTCTTGGCACACAAAACCAGGGGGTGGGAACTTCCCTTCTGGGTTTCCTTTCTCCCTCTCCCACCTGACTCAACCTCCCGTTTGAGTCACAGAGAGGTAGAGAGGTAGAGAGCTTTTGCATGCGACAGCAGACGGGCAGCCTGGGTCTCCCTCCCTCACCAAAAGCTCAGCCAGATGTCTTGACCACTCTTGGCACACAAAACCTGGAGGTAGGACCCTCCCTTCTGGGTTTTTTTCCCTCCCTCTCCCACCCGACTCAACCTCCCGTTTGAGTCACAGAGCGGTAGAGACGGCCAGCTTCTAAACGGGAAACAGAGGGCAGCCTGGGTCTCCCTCCCTCAGCAAAAGCTGAGCTAGATGTCTGAACCATGCTTGGACCCTCGGACTCCATGTTTCTGGGTAAGAACTTTTGTGCTTGTGTGTCTATCCCTGGCCAGTGCTCTGCTCTTCCACGAGATGGGCAGCCGGCGCCTCTCTCCCTTGAGAAAGCTCAACCTCACGTCTGAACCATGTTCAGACCATTCTCCTTAGACAGGACTATATCTGGGTACAGTAATGGGGCAGAAGGGAGTGTACAGAAAGGGTCACCACTGGTGTGCATCCTAAGAAATTGGACTAACTAAAATGCAGACAGACACTGCCTCTCACAGAACTAAGCTTTGATCTGATTACTTAACTCTAGTAAGGCAGGCCAAGCCCTGGGAGAAAAAAAAAGCACTTTCTAAGGTCCTTTTTCATTTTTGCTCTGGTCAGTTTTAATTTTTTTTGGTTAAGTTGGTTCCATCTAGGCTCAAGGATTCATGGCAGATACCCATTGTGCCTATGTGTCACTTCTGAATCCTCTGGACCCTTGGGACCTCACAGCTCCTCACAGCTCCGGGCCTTCTCCACTTGGGACCTCACAGCTCCTCACAGCTCCGGGCCTTCTCCACTTCTCCCCTCCCCCTCCCTAGCACCATGATTTCTTCGACAACCCCCCCCAGCATGAAGCAGTTTCAGAAGAATCTTCTTCCCCTTTCCTTATATATAGAGAAGTGGGAAATGTTGTGGGTGCAGAGCACCCCGGAAGTTCTCTGGGGCACATCAAGGATTCTTCTCCTTGAAAAACTAAACCAGAGGACAGATACACCTAGAGAGATAAGCTGAACCAGTTCTGAGCTAGCTCCATGACCTCCACCCTTCATTCAAGTATCTCTCAATCCTGGGGCAACAAGATTAGGTGTGGCTGCTTCCTTTGTGTTGAAGAGATCTGCAGCCATCCCTCACCCAATCCCGCTACCACCAACAGTGGGGGATGGTCCTCCACCCCTCACCCAAATTCCTCCAGCCACCACCAGTGGGGGATGGTCCTCCCTCCCTAAAGGAACTTTCCACCATGGGATGCTCATCCCCATCAGTCCCCTATAAAAGTACCTGCCAGTCTCCTGCTCAAGAAGATTGGTATCTCAGAGCCACGCTCTATGCCTTTCTCCCCAAGAGAAGTCCAAGGATTTATCTTGGTTACCCTTCCCTTCCCTTCCTCATCCCCGAAATAAACTACCCTCTTATTCTTAAAACAAACAAACAAACAAACAAACAAACAAACAAACAAACAAACAAACAAAAAGAAACCCAAAAACCAAAAAAAAAGGCATGAAGACCAAGCTTGGCCTTTTAAGCTAAGGACTTTCACAAGTCTCAGTTTGCCTAAGGCAAGGCCCATTCAGTGATTAAGGCTAGGTAAGAAAGGGGGCCATCTTCAGTTGATCAGATCTTGCCACTAGACCCTAATGGCTCTGGAGGAGAGAGTGAAGCTGAAGACTTTGCAAAATCCTTTATCACTTAAATCCAATTCAGTAAGTCATATCACCTTCCAGTGTCATAGTACTTTTTTTTTTCAGGGCAAAGGGGCTTAAGTGACTTACCCAGGGTCACACAGCTAGTTAAGTGTCAAGTGTCTGAGGCCAGATTTGAACTCGGGTCCTCCTGAATCCAGGGCCAGTGCTTTATCCATTGCGCCACCTAGCTGCCCTTTCATAGTGCTTTTTGAGAATGAAGGACCAACAACAACAAAAAACTTGGACAAGGTGGCACAATGGATAGAGCTCAGGCTCTAGAGTCAAAAGGCCCAGAGTTCAAATCTGGTCTTAAGTACTTATTAGCTGTATGACCCTGGGCAAGTCACTTAACTCTGCTTCAATTGCTCTTCTGAAAAATGAGTGTGAGAAGGAAATGACAAACCACTCCAGTATCTTTGCCACAAAAACTCCAAAAGGGGTCACAGAGAGTTGGACAAGACTGAAATGATTCAACAGCAACGACAGCAAGCCATTCTCCTGAGAACTGTGTGTTCCCACACAAAAGGGTAGTGTGTGTCCTAAAGTGTGAGCGTGGAGGTGGGGGGAAGTATATTACATAACTACTATTTTTATAATACATTCTCAGTAAATGCCCCTTTTAAAAAGCTAATATAATCCTACTAGTTAATTAATATCAAGGGATATAGTACACAAAGACACTTGAGCAAGAGTTTTAAAAAGGACAAACTATAGGCTACTTCTAGAACCCTCAGGGGAGAATTAATATCACCATCCCCAGGGAACACAACCTGCTAGGAAAATGACATTTGGATGAGTGGCAAACTAATATAAAAATTTTGTTTTTTGCCATGGTGGGTATAAAACAACTATTAGATAGACAAAACTAAAAATTCCTTGAATTTGAATTTATTTAATTTAGTTGCTAACATATAAATATTTACTTATAATTTATCCTTAAAAAGTTGTCTGTCTCCTATGAAAAGTATTTTGCTTTATTTTATTTTTACTGTCTTTAAAGAGAATTTCTGCCTGAAGTGGAGGGAACCAAATTACATAACATGTTTTGATGTAAGATTTTTTTTTCAACAGTAACTATTCCAATGGATAATTAAACACTAATTCTGTCTAGGGTCAACATATAACCAGTTTATTTCACAGAATCTCTAATTATAAGCAGATTATTCATCTCAATTCAAATAACCTTTATTCTTGATCATCATTTAAGAGCAAAGGCATATATATATATATATATATATATATATATATATATACACAAACATGTGCATACATAATCTTTTTTAAATTGAATCATTATGAGTGAATATCTAAAGTAATTTGCTTAGTTGATTCTACTTGCTTATGTAAAACAATACTTGTGCAGATACCTTGTTTGCTTGTTTTTTTGCAGGGCCATAAGGGTTAAGTGATTTGCCTAGGGTCACATAGCTAGTAAGTATCAAATGTCTGAGGCCAGATTTGAACTCAGGTCCTCCTGAATCCAGGGCCAGAGCTTTACCTACTGAGCTGCCTAGCTGCCCCCTACAGATACCTTGTTAACAGTAATACAATCAGCAATTTACAGCTATACCTGGATGGTGAAAAATTAAGTAAAGAGTTTGGAATTCAAGACAGTTAATATAAAGAAAAATAAAACATTCCTCTCAAATACAAGGGTTTATTATTTATTCATTGAACCTTTAAAATATTAATTTGACTATCTGTGAAATGGGCTTACAAGTAAAATTACTAATTACTTACATGATTGGTGTGAGGAAAATATTTTCAGTTGTGAAACACTGCATAAACTTGTTTCCATTGCTATCATTCATATATTATGAAAAGGAATTGCTCAAATCTTTTCCTTAAACTATCAATATGAATAAATCTACCAAATGAAAAACCTGTACAAGAAGTTTCATGGCTGTAACTGTCTTATATAATTTGGGCACTGCTTGGAGGCCAATATGGATTCATTGTAAAATAGGAGATTCTAAAAGATATTGCTATGATTTAAAATATTATACATGGAATAAACAAAAGAACCTTCAATGTTCTTCCAAATGGATAGTTGAGGCAATTATCTGGAAAATTTAGTTAAAAAAAAAAAGTTTATTCCCAGAAATACCTGGGAAAAAAAAAGGATTAAAAAAACTCTTGAGATGAGATAATGAGATATTCCATTTAAAATAGCTCTAAGCAGTACAAAATTAAAAAAAAAAAAACCTGCCAAAACAAAACAAGGAACTATGTGAATAAAACTATTTAAAAAGTTTTTTTATGCAAATAAAATCAGATTTAAATAATTGAAGAGATGTTAGTTGTTTTTGGGTAAGCAGGGCCAATATAATAACATCGACCACTTTACCTAAACAAATTTAAATGCTCAATGCATCCCAATTAAACTATTAAATATAAAATATTTTCCTGAATTAGAAAAAAATAACAAAATTCATTTTGAAAATCAAAAATCAAGAATATCAAAAGAATTTTAAAAAATGAAAAGGAAGGAGGTTTAGCAGTAGACATACAATGTACAGCAGTAAATAAATATAGTAAAATTGTACCTGAAAATTGTAAAGATTTAAGCTTTCATAATAAGAATACATTAGTTGGTGAAAATTGTTGGGAAAAGCAGAAAGCTATCCGACAGAAATTGGGAATAGACCAATATCTTACACCATTTACCAAGAAAAGATCAAAATGGATACATGACATGGATATAAAGAGAGACATTACAAGTTTATTTGAAGAACATGGGACATATAACCTATCAGACTTACGGATAGGAAACAATTTATGAATAAACAAGAGAGAGCAGAGTGAGGTATAAAATGGGTAATTTAGATTATATTAAATTCAAAAGAGTTTGTTTAAATAAAACAAGTGTAGCCAAGATCAGAAGGAAAGAAGAAAATATATTTCCAATACATATATGTGTGTATACATATATGTGTATATCTGTATGCATAGATATATCTACATATATATGTAGATATCTACATATATATTTGTATATAAACTTTATCAAATATATCAAAATATGAGTCATTCTCCAATTGATAAATGGTCAAAGGATATGAACAGGTAGTTTTTCCAAAAAAGAAATCAAAGCACTTTGCAGTCAGAGAAATTCAAATTAAAACAACCTTGAGATATAATTTTATCCATTTAAGATTGACTGAAGTGATCGAAGGGGAAACTGACAAATGTTGGAAGGGATATGGAAAAATTGGGAAACTAATTCACTGTTGTTAGAAGTTTGACCTGATCCAACCATTTTGGAGAACAACCTGGAATTATGCCCAAAGGTTAATTAAACTACCTGTATCCATCTGTTTTCCAAGACTTTGGGAAAAAGGGAAAGAAATAATAATTTCTAAGATAGTTATAGCAGCTCTCTTTTGTGGTGGCAAAGACCTGGAGACTACAAGGATGCTTGTCAATTGGGAATGGCTAAACAAGTTGTAGCATATGATCATGATGTGCTATAAGAAATGATAAGTTCAATGATCTTAGGAAAAACATGGATAGACTTGTACAAAATAACTAAGAGCAAAATGAGCAGAAACAAGAGAATGTTGTATACAACAATATCAAAATTGTTTTAAGAACAACTTTGGGCATAATTCCAGGTTGTTCTCCATAATGGTTGGATGAGGTCAAACTTCTAACAACAGTGAACTTTACTATTTAAACAGTGAATTAGTTTCCCAATTTTTCCATATCCCTTCCAACATTTGTCAGTTTCCCCTTTGATCACTTCAGTCAATCTTAAATGGATAAAATTATATCTCAAGGTTGTTTTAATTTGAATTTCTCTAACTGCAAAGTGCTTTGATTTCTTTTGATATCTCAAGGTTATTTAAAAGGAATAGCAAATTTTCAATAATAGATTTTCAATTTCATGTGTAATCATCTTTTTTTTTATTCTACTGTTATGGGATTGCTTATTTTATTCCATAAATTAAAAATAAAATACAGAAAAATAATGAAAAAAAATGAGGCACATTAATCATTTTGGTTTGCTTTTAATAAAATTTTATTAACTTTCAATACTGAAACACACAGAATAATGGAATTAGGATTAGGAAGGACTATAGAAACCAGATAGACAAGCCCTATTATTGGACAAATGAGGAAACTTGACCTTATGGCAGTTAGCTCTTCTGTACAAAATCATATAGGTTGGAATAGTGAGAAGCAGGATTTAAATCTAGATTACAAGATATCTAAGGGCAGAGACTTTTTGTTGTTGCTGCTACTATTTTTGCTGTTATTTTTCTTATTGGTGGTGATGGTGGTTTTTGGTGGCTGTTGTAGATGATGATGATGATGACAAGGACAATGACATCGATGGTGGTATTTTTCCTTTCTTTGTATCCTCAGTGCGTAATGCCTGGTGCACAGTAGGCACTTAATAAATGTACTTTGAATTTGACTCCAGAGCCAGTGCACTCACTGCACTAGGTTAGATCTCCTACTAAAGATAAAATCATATTTGTTCTAGTAATCAACTTGTTTCCTTCTCAAATTCTTAATAAATTAAAAGTATTATATTTTTTCCTTGGTAATCTATAGAGAAAATATGGGAGAAATATGGGAATGACAATTAGGCACATGGACTTAGACTAAATAAAAGAGGGAAAGAATGGGCTAGCAACCAATCTAGAAATCTTCATCAATATTTGTCTTTCATAAATATATACATACTATTTAAACTATTTTGTAAAAAATGAAGTGATCACTTAAAGTTTCCTTGGAATAAATTATAACTTTAAATCCAATGTTTTGAAAAGAATATTCTGATATTTGTTGTCATTGAAAAGACAGTAATTCTGTGCATTTTTTTTCTTTTAAAAGTAACAGATCTACCTAGGTGGGATGGAAAGCTCCTAAGAACAAAACTTTGAGAAGCCAAAGAGAAATAGCTTCAACAACAACAACAAAAAAAAGCTCTCCTAAAAAAAAGCTCATATGAGTTCATAGTGAATTAGCTAATCAAACAATTTAGGTTTCAAAAGTATTTGTAGAGAAGATGTAAACAAGTGTAGGTAACAGATGATGAATTTTTAAAAATGGCTACACCCAGTAAGAATAATTTGAAGAATGCTAAACTCAGGTGGATTTAAGTCTGTGGAAGAAATATAAGAACAATGAAAGGAGTTACTTTTCTTTTTAACTGAATTTGGAAAAAAAAGAGGAGGGTCAAGGAATATGTCATATGACCAGCTTAGTGGGGATAGGACAATGATTACTTATAATAGGGAGAATCTGGAGCTCTTTCTTACATTGCTTCATTTTATCTACCAAGAATAATCTTTTTTGGATAAATGAATAACCAAAACTTTATGATGAAGAGTAGATTTCTAAGGTAAGTAGTAACACAGTATCCAGTTGTGTTTCCAGGAGGCCTAGATGTAATTTTTCCTCAAAGCACTGAAATAAAAGCGGAAATGTGATTACTGAGTAATTGTAAGTGATCTTTGAATAAAAATATGTAGAATAAAAGATGTCCCAAAGGAGTAGGGAAGGGCAAGTTGTGTCCTTATTTGGAAACGTCAAGAGAAAGGTGTATGAAAAGCAATGTCAATCAACATCCATTTATTAAGCACCTAGTATTTGTCTGGCACAAGAAGGAAGGAAGGAACGAACGAAGGAAGGGAAGGAAGGAGGAAAAAAGAGAAAAATAGTATGCTTCTGTTTGCATTCAGACAATGTCAATTCTTTCTCTGGATGTGGGAAGCATGTTTCATCATGAGTCCTTTGGTATTATCTTGGATCATTGTATTAGTGAGAGTATCTAGTGACTTAATTTTCTATGTACATATTTTTTCACTGAAATGCATAAAGTATCCTCTAGAAAAGGGGATGTCGTAACTGTTCTTTGTCCTTGTATCTGACTTATCTATTGTCATATAGTTGGTGATTAATAAATTATTCTTGAAATCAATTGAATTTAATTGAACCAAAGGTTATAGGGGAACAGGGGTGGATATGCCTTCTGTCTTCAAGGATTTGAAGTTTATCACATGGTTTAGATTTGATTCATACTCCACCCAAGAAAGAATGACTAGGGAAACTGTGTGGAACTTGCAAAGAGACAGATTTCAGCTTGATATGAAGAAACATTTCCTAAGAGGTAGAACTAGTCAAAAAACATAAGGAGGTAGTGAGTGTCATTTCAGGAAGAGATCAAGCAAACTGTGGATGACCATTTCTCAGAAAAACTTATAGAGGAGATTCACTTTTACCTGGAAGAGATGGTCTCAAATATCCTATGCAACTCTGAAGTTGTGGGTCTAGGAAGGCATATTCATCCTTTTATCTACAGAAGAAGGCAAAGGGAAATTCCCTTTCTATAGAGGATTTAGGAACTGTATTTATAGCATACCATTCATTAAAAATATTGTGTACAGTACATGGCAATTTTCAATATAACATAGTAAGCAAAAGACCCCATGCTGGTACAATAGCACCCATGAAAATTGAATACGTGAATTAAAGATGATTCAAGGTCTTAAAACCTTAAGCTTAGTTCTTATTTAACAAACAAAGCAATGCTAGGTCAAACCCTCAATTTAGATTCTGCTTTATCAGTGTACATTTTATCACTGCATGGGAGAATCTACAATGGATTTACTCCTAAAATACAAGACTTCATTTATTTGGAGAGGAAATTCTAACACTAATTCTCTACTCCACTCCCTTCTATTGGATGGGACCTTGATTTTTAAAATATTCCCCACTCACATGGATAAGGACATTATAGTAGTCTCAAAGGTTCTGAGGTCTCACTCATCTTTGCATCGTGTCTGGTTTACAAAGTTAGTTGCTGAGTACTGAACAATTCTATATACAATTAAGGATATGAATAAGTCACGGAGATAATCAGTTCCCACATCCCAGGCTTTAAGGTGTAATTTTCACATTGTAGTGAGGATTAATTCATGCCTTTTTAAAATTCCTTTGAAAATGAAAGCACCATGCAAATTATAAATCTTAGCATCTCGTATAATGCAATAAAGCAAGATTAAGTTTCAATTATAATAATACATGATCTATTACTTTATACACTAAGTATGTTTCATTAATCAAATACTTTGTATTAAAACAAATAGCAAAAATTTTCTGGTGCATTTACAGCTCTGAATGAGAGATATGCATTTGAGGTGAATGACATTTTAACAACAATTGTTCTTGAATACCCATCCAATGCACTGCCCAATACTAACCAAATAGGAGACATGAATTAGCTTTTATGAAAGGGGTGTTTATTAAAGAAGGAAGGAAGGAAGGAAGGAAGGAAGGAAGGAAGGAAGGAAGGAAGGAAGGAAGGAAGGAAGGAAGGAAGGAAGGAAGGAAGGAAGGAAGGAAGGAAGGAAGGAAGGAAGGAAATATGCATTTATTGTCAGTCACTGCACTACACGAATTCAAATAAACAGAGATTCCCTATCCTCAGGGAACTTACCTTCCAAGGAAAGAAGATAACACATAAAAGGAAACTGAAAAGCAAGGTAAGGGTATGACTTTGAAGTTTGGAAAGTCAAGAGAAAGCAGAGCCATGAAGTGAACATATAAAAACTATAGCTCAAAATAATACCCCCCACCCCAAACAGAGGCATTATCTTTCTTTGTATAAAGTGACTAGGGAAAGTAGGGACAAACAGCACACATGGTAATTCATGCAAAGGTCAATTCCTGCTTACTGGAAGTCCTTCTCTCCCTGTATAAAGTTAAACTTATATTTAACTCTTCTATATCCACCAAGGTTCAGTGTCCTTGGAAAAGAATTAAATCCATTTGTTAGTGTGTATAATTTGTTGTTGGTATGACTTCTATCTCTCCGTTGGATACATTGCCTTCTATTGGTCCAGTGTGGGGTCCAAAATTGTCTACTCTGCAAGAAAAACCACTAAGGCAGAGCTCCAAGCCAATAGCACTTTATTGCAGGTTCCATGACCCTCTCTAATGAAGTGGACTTCAGTTCTTCCTCACTGTGATGCTTCCTTTCCTGAGGACTTTGCTTTTGTAGGGTTTGATACACAAGCATGAAAAAGAGGAATGGTAAATGAAAAAAAAAATTTGATTGGTATACCCTGATTTTGACTCTCCAGGAGAGACAGAAATGATGTATCAGCATGGGTCTTCAGGTTGGGTAAGGCAAAGGTCATCTATGCTAAGAGGTCATAAGATGGTCAAGGCAATAGTCACCTCTGGTGATTAAGTAGTCATAAAATCATCACCTGCTCATGTTGGAAAAAAGAGAGTAGTCCAAAGGTATGAAAACAAATTTGGGGACTTTCCATATTATACAAGTTTCCTACCCATGCTAGGGTTGAAGATGGAATTTGAGAAAAAGAGGATGAAGATATTTTTGTCAGAATTCTTGTGGTTGTGTAAATGAGCTTCATAACTGGTAAATAAATGGTGAACATTAGATTAAAGTTTGAGGCCTAAAAAGTAAAATAAAATAAAACTTTGAGGCCTACTATAAAAGTTGACTATAAGAACCAATTTTACCTAATTCTCCTTATATGGTTTATATAAAATATGCATTAATACATGTTTATTCTTATTATTAGATGACTAAATAAATGTACATTACTAGATAAGTATAACACTAATAATTACAAATAATCATTCTCCCTTATGGAATCACCATGAACTGGAACGGAGTAGTGGTTCAAATGAATCATTTTTCAAACCAGTCTATCTAATGATATAGTGAATCTATCAATAGTCATAGGAAAATATGTTCTATATGACTATTGATTAGAAAAATAAACAAGTACTATTTCACACCTAACAGATTGGCTAATGTGACCGAAAAGGGGGAAGGGAAGGTCAAATGATGGAGGGGATGTGGTATAATAGGTACACTAATGCACTATTGGTGGAGTTACAAACTGTTCCTCCTTTTTTTTTTTTTGGGGGTGAGGCGATTGGGGTTAAGTGGCTTGCCCAGGGTCACATAGCTAGTGTCAAGTGTCTGAGGCTAGATTTGAACTCAGGTACTCCTGACTCGAGGGCTGGTGCTGTATCCACTGTGCCACCTAGCTGACCCCCCACTTATTCTTAAGAACAATTTACAACTATGCCCAAAGGGCTATAAAACTGTGCATATCCTTTGATCCAGCAACACCACTATTATGTTTATATCCCAAAGAAAGAAAAGGAAAAGGAAAATATTTATAGAAGTTCTTTTTTGTGGTGGCATAGAATTGAAAATTTAGGGGCTGTCTATCAATTGGGAAGTAGATGAACAAGTTGTAGTATATGATTATAAAGGTATACTATTGTGTTACAAGAAATGATGAACAGGATGATTTCATTAAAATGTGGGAAGATTTATACAAACTAATGCAAAGTGAAATGTTTAGAACCATAGGAACATGTACACAGTAACAGCAATACTGTAATTATTATCAACTATGAAAGATAGTTCATACTCCAATAAATCCAGTGAAACAATAAAATTCCAAAGGATTCATGATGAAAAATGCAATCTAAAACCAGAGAGAAAACTCATGAACTCAGTGCAAACTGAAGTACAATTAGAGTTCATAAGCATGGTTTGGTGTGTTATACAAGCCATACAGAGTAGGAATGTTTCTCTTTAACCAAATACACATCATTTCCTGAATGCTCTTATCTGGTTTAAGCCAATGATCAAATTGGTTAAACACTTGTTCTCACCTAATTTATACTTTTGATTGATTGATTGAATCAAACAGACAAATTTTTTCAGAATAAAAGGCAATACTTTTTTTTTTTTTTTAAATGAGGCAATTGGGGTTAAGTGACTTGCCCAGGGTCACACAGCTAGTAAGTGTTAAATGTCTGAGGCCGGATTTGAACTCAGGTACTCCTGACTCCAGGGCCAGTGCTCTATCCACTGGGCCACCTAGCTGCCCCGCAATACTTATTTTTTAAAGACATAATATAGATTTCCACTCTACCTCTCAGAGGGAACTCACTTTGCAGAGAAGGAAATCTAACTGCCCTCTTCCCTATCAGCCTGAATCTAATAATTCTCCAGCTGTGTTTCAGTCAATTTATATGAAGCTCCCACTTTTTGCAGAATAGTCTAAGACAAATAGAAAAAAAAGGCATTTATTGACTTGAGATTTATACTCCACTTAGACCACTTAGACTCCACTTAGAAAATAGTCTTATAGTTTACAGGACATAACAGTACCAAATAAAAAAGAAACAGTGATAACAACAATAAAAGAATGAAAACTATCTAATAGAAGAAAGGATACTTGAAGCTACCAGGCACCAAAGATGAATAGATTATTACCAAAAGAGATATAAATTTACCTCTAATTTTTCTCTCAACTGAGTAGAAAAGGGAAATATATTTGGTTGCATAGTTTTGTTTTTCTTGATGAGGGAGAAAGTACATATACCTTCTTCTTCAGGGATGCTATTTTTTCCAGAATTAAACAAGATAGAATGTCACCTTAGTACTTAAATAAAAGGGATATCAAGCAAAAATTTAAGTAATAATCTTACCAAAGATTTGAAATAGTGTTTGAGGAGATGATACTACTATTGACCATATAATATATACAGCATGCTATTAAATCATAATCTGATGTAGGTGTTTCTATAAGTGATCATGACAATATGGACTGGAGTCTTTATGTTCTGAAAATGCAACTTAAATCAAAGGGGCAGAGATTAGATTAATTCATAATTTATGTGTCTGTAATATTGTCTTTCACATATCAGATATTTCAAGACACAATTGTCTCATACAAAAGATAGTTGGCAGGCAGGTGTCATATAATAATCAAATCATCATTATATTAAATGACTTACTTCATGAGTATGGGCAGTATTTTTAAAAAAATTATTATAGAATCATTTAAGGAGCTTACAGTTTAATTCAAAAGAAGTCAGAACAACACCTATGCACAATTGCAAGAAAAAAGATATACATGGGAAGACATAGAAAAGTCCATGGATATGAATCCCATAAAAAAGAGGTAAGTTCTTAAGTGAGAGATGTGCTAGGAATGGACAAAGTTAGTTTGCATTTCTTAATTGACTACACTCCTTAAGCAACTCAATTTTGAAAATTTTTCCACTGAAAATTCAGCTTCCACATCAAGGCTCCTCATTTCAGAGAGGACATTGATGAATTTAAGGATGTCTGGAGAAAAGCAATGGAGAGATGGGAGGGGAGGAGAGACAATGTCACAACGCCATGAGAGGATTAGCTGAGAAAATGTAACCAGAATTTAAGAAGACCTGGCACAAAATAATTATCTTCAAGTATTTGAAGGAGATAATTAGATTGCAGAATCACAGAATTTTGTTTTGCTTCACCCCAGAGGGGGAAAAAAGTGCACTTGGCTGAAATTATAGAGTCATATTTCAACTCAATGCAATGAAAAACCGACAGATAAAAAGGAATATTCAAAAGTGGAATGGACTTTCATGGAGGTAGCAGGTTTTGCACCACCAGATATCATTTAGAACCTAGATAACTATATATCAGAGCTGTTATAATGGATACAGATTAGAATCCCATAATCCCTAAGGTCCTCTCCACATCTGAGATTCAGTATTCCTGTGTTTCAGCAAATGTGGTACCTTGGGTTCTGAAAGACAAGAAACTAAAAAAATTCCACAGAATCCTGGTAGTTACTCTGAGTACTTTGGGACTGATCTCAGGATTTCAAAGATTTCTAGTTCAAGGTCTCCAGGATTACAAGGTCATCATAAATTAAAGAAAGGGGTTTTCATACAGGGGAGCAACAGCCTCTCATGTTGGTATTCAATTCTAATTTAAGCTTTCACTTTTTTTTTTTTTTTAGTGAGGCAATTGGGGTTAAGTGACTTGCCCAGGGTCACACAGCTAGCAAGTGTCAAGTGTCTGAGGCCGGACCTGAACTCAGGTACTCCTGACTCCAGGGTCGGTGCTCTATCCACTGCCATCTAGCTGCCCCAAACTTTCACTTTTAGTAATACATTTTACATTTTGAAAATCTACTTCTATGTATATACCTGAACTATGAACGAATGCAAATAAAATTTTAAACGTGTGTTTAAACACAATTCATTTTTGCATCTGGGGAGGTGGCTGGATCAGAGGAGTTCCTGATGAATTTGGTGAATTACACTAGGAACCTGATATACATATAGTCAATGATCCATTGTTTGAAAGCAACTGATAGGACAGGGGTAATTCCTAAGAATAGAACAAAGGTGAATAAGCCATTCTTCTTGGCCTAAAGAGGCAAGGTAGTTACTCTTATGCTTGCACTATCTAGGTCTTGTTTTTGCCTTTTACTTTACACATTCTTTCCAAGGAATGCGGAAGAAATCCTCTAGGCAGTATGATTCAAGAATCTAGTGTTCCGACCATAGAATGAATATTTCTGGGGCAGCACCAGCTTTGAGTTTCCCCAAAGGTATTATCAAATGAGAGTAAAGGCAATGGACCATTTAGAGATAAAGGTTTAATTGTTGTATCATACTCCTTGGAGAAAAAAAGAAAACACTTCACATGATTCCTAAACAGCATACTACTTAGAAAAATAAAAGTGATGTAATTGACCAGTCTAGGCCCACTGATATTTGATTATTTATCAAGCACCAATGTATGTTTACCTTCTGGTAAGATTATGAGCCACATGGTGTCTAATAGAGCAGGACTAAGAAGACCATTTGGTAGTTCAGGCTCACAAGATTGGAACAAAATCAGAGAGTTGGTAGTCTATCTAACAGTTAGCAAAAATGTACTTTACCATAGCTACCAGCCAATCAACTGGAGGAGCCTCCTATGGTCTGGGAGGAGACAGGAAGGAGGAAAGGGAGCCTGTGCGGAGAGCGCGGGCCTTTTTGGCTTCCGGACTTGATGGTGGTGGCGGCAGAGGACTTCACAGGAAATTTGAGGAGAGATAGGAATGCCAGGCTGTTAGAATTCTGTTCTCAATCTTTTTCTTTCTATTTTCCAATAAACCCTTAAAACCTAAACTCGTTTTATCAGTGATTTTTAGTCAGTTTCCCCCAAACTGGGGGAACAGATTAGAATCCACATTTAGAATCTTAGATTACACAGGAGAGATGATACAACATATATCTGGGTAATTAAATAAAAACTATATAGAAAACAATTTCAAGAGGAAGTTCTAACATCTATGTGTGTGTATGTGTCTGTGTGTTGAGGGAGGGAGATGGGATCAGAAAATAGCTCAGGCTGTATAGTTGGTATCAAGTAGCATTCTGAGGAAAGCTAACACTTCTATTAGATAGAAGTAGTAAATAAGTAGAAGGAATAAATTATAATACACATGAAGAACCTCAGGTGAAAGCATTAACAACTATGAAGCCCAGGAAAGGCCTCCTGCATAGGGCAGCATTTGAACAGAATTTTGAAGACAGGTAGGGGTTTTAAGAGTCATGGATGCAGAAGCAGAGCGTTCCAGACATGGGGCAAAGGAAATGCACAGAAAGGGAGATGGGAAATCTAATGACACATGTAAGGAACAACAAAGGTCAATATAGCTGGATTGTAGGGCAAAACTGGACACATATGTGTATGTGTGTGTGTGTGTATATATATATATATATATATATATATATATATATATATATATATATATATATATATATGCATGCATGGACACATTCATCTTCAAATATAAAATCCTGTTTAGCTCTAAAAATCATTTTGATCTGGCCATTCTTTCATTTACAGTCTTCTTATACCTTACTCCTCCATGTATTCTTCAGTGCAGTGACAAGAGCCTCAATGTCATTCCTCAAATAAGACATTAAATCCCCAGTTTCCAGACATTTTCACCATATGTCTCCATGCCTTGAACTCTCTCCTTCTTCACTTCTGCTTCCTGGTTTCCCTGGCTTCCTTCAAGTCTCAGTTTAAGACTGATTTTCTGCAAGAAGCCGTTACCAGTCCTACTAAATGTTAGTGCCTCCCCCTGGTTTTATGCACACATATAATACAATATATATAATGTATACATATAATGTATATGTTTATGTAAGTACATGAGTATGTGTATGTGTTTATATGCACGTGCATACACATGTGTATATCCATGTGTGTATATATGTGTGTGTGCATACGTTCACACGTGTATTATGTGTACATTGGTGTGGGCATGAAATATGCATGTATATTCATATGTGCATGTATATTAGATGTGCCTATATGTGTATATAATATATGTGTACATAGAAATCTATTTCTCTTCTTTTTGTGTACATATAGTGTATTTTAATAAATATGTGTTTATATGTATGTGTGTATGTATGTACGTGTATGCATATATTATATGTATATAGAGAAATAGAGGCTGTTTTTCTTATTGTTGTTGTTCTTTTCTAGTATTTTTGCATTTCTATGTATACCTAGTGCTTATCACAGTATATGGCACATAAGTGCTTAATAAATGCTGGTTGATTTGATTTTCCCATTTAAAATGCATCCTCTTTGAGAAGAGGACACGTATCGTTGTATTTTTATAATCATATTACCAGGTCTTGCCATTATTCCTGGCTTATAAGTGTTTAATAAGTGCTTTTCAGTCATTCATGCATGCTTGCATGCATGTATTCATTTGTATTTGGAATGCACCTTTGTATATGGCTCTTAATGACCGAAACGATCATTCTTTCCTAAATTTTGTAGGTTACATGGATAATATTATGCAATTTCTCACCAAATGGAAATTCTTTTCTTTCTGGAATAAAGAATTGCCATCCTTAAAAGAAAGATTTCAACTCTTATATTTGTGTATGTCAGCAGAAAGATTTGAAATTGTCTATACTACATGGAAGAAATAAAAATTTCCACTGTGTGATCAGAAAACATGTTGGCAAGCAAAATTAGAAGGGAAGCCCAAAGCTGGGAAACAATTTTTACAGCCATTATTTCTGATAAAGGTCTCATTTCTAAAAAGTTTAGGGAACTAAATCAAATTTATAAGAATACAAGTGATGGGGCAGCTAGGTGGCACAGTAAATAGAGCACCAGCCCTGGATTCAGGAGGACCTGAGTTCAAATCCAGCCTCAGACCCTTGACACTTACCAGCTGTGTGACCCTGGGCAAGTCACTTAACCCCAATTGCCTCACCAAAAAAAAAAAAAAAAAAGAATACAAGTCATTCCCCAGTTGAGAAATGATCAAAGGATATGAATAGGCAGTTTTCTGATGAAGAAATAAAAGCTATTTCCATATGAAAAAATGTTCTAAGTCAATATTGATTAGAGAAGTGCAAGTTAAAACAACTCTCGACGTACCTCCTCAGAGGAGGAAAAAAAAAGCAATTTAGAACTATGCCCAAAGGGCTATGGGGCTGTGTATACCCTTTGATCAGGAATACCACAACTAGGTCTGTATCCCAAAGAGATTATAGAGGAAGGAAAAGCACCCACGTGTAAAAAAATATTTATAGCAGCTCTCTTTGTGGTGGCAAAGAATTGGAAATTGAGGGAATGATTATCAGTTGGGGAATGGCTGAACTAGTTGTGGTATATGAATGTAATTGAACACTGTTGTGCTGTAAGAAACGAGGAGCAGGAGGATTTCAGAGAAACCTGGAAGGACTTACATGAACTGATGCTGAGTGAAATGAGCAGAACCAGGAGAACATTGTACACAGTAACAACAACACTGTGTGATGTTCAGCTGTGATAGACTTGGCTCTTCTTAGCTGCGCAATGATGTGAGACAATTCCAAAGAACTCATGGAAAATTTTCTCCACATCCAGAAGAAAGAACTATGGTTTTTGAATGCAGATTGAACCACACTGTTTCTACTTTTTGCTTGTTGTTTTTTTTTCTTTTTTGAGGTTTTTCCCTTGTTCTTTGATTCTTCTTTCAAACATGACTAATACAGAAATATGTTTAATGTGATTGTACAAATATAACCTATATCAGACTGCTTTCTGTCTTGGGGATAGGGGAGGGAAGGAAAGGAGGGAGAATAATTTGGAACTCAAAATCTTATAAAAACAAATGCTGAAAACTATCTTTACATATAACTGAAAAATAATAAAATTCTCTTATGATTAAAAAAAAAACATGGTGGTAAGCATTCTAGCACCTGTAAGGTGAAATCCAAGTCTCTCTTCTTTTTAAAGATTTTTTTTTCATTTAATTTTTAAAAAAGGAATATTTTCTCTTGTTTTCACAAGAGGGCTTAGGGCAATGGGAGGACCCTTGTCACAAATATTCATAGTCAAGCAAAAATAATTCACAAATTCTTCATGTCCCAAAAGTATATATCTCTATATCTCTATGTCTATCCTGAGTCTACAACTTCTCTTTGTTAGGAGAAAGGTAGTCTCGTTTATTGCAGATGCTCTGGAATCATTGTCATCATTTCTTTTATTTGTTTTTTCCTTTTGCCCCATATAAATATTTATTATTTTCCGCTTACATTTAGAGATAATTTTCAACATTTTTATAAGATTTCTAGTTTCAAATTTTTCTCCCTCCCCCTCCCAAAAGACAGCAAGATATATATGTACAATCACATTAAATATGTCTCTGCATTAGTCATGTTATGAGAGAAGAATCAGAGCAAAAAGGAAAAAAACTCAAAAAAGAAAACAAAAACAAAAACAATAGAAATAGTATGGTTTGATCTGCATCCAGATTCAACAGTTCTTTTTGTTTGTTTGTTTTTCTGGATTTGGAGAGGATTTTCCATCATGAGTTCTTTGGAACTATCTTGGACCAATGTATTGCTGAGAAGAATCAAGTCTATCACAGTTGATCAACACACAATGTTGTTGATACTGTGTACAATGTTATCCTGGTTCTGCTCATCTCACTCATCATCAATTCATACAAGTCCTTCCAGGTTTGTCTGAAATCTGCCTGCTCATCATTTCTTACAGCACAATAATATTCCATTACATTCATATGCCACAACTTGTTCAGCCATTCCACAATTGATGGGAAACCCCTCAATTTCCAATTCCTTGCCACCACAAAAAGAGCAGCTATAAATAATTTCATACATGTGGGTCCTTTTCCCTTTTTTATGATCTCTTTGGGGAAAAGACCTAATAGTGGTATTGCTGGATCAAAAGGTTATGCACAGATTTATAGCTCCTTGGGCATAGTTCCAAACTGCTCCCCAGAATGGTTGGATCAGTTCACAGCTCCACCAACAATGCATTAGTGTTCCAATTTTTCCACAGCTTCTCCAACATTTATTCTTTTCTTTTTCTGTCCTATTAGCCAATCTGATAGGTGTCAGATGGTTCCTCAGAGTTGTTTTAATTTGCATCTCTCTAATCAATAGTGATTTAGAGCATTTTTTCATATGGCAATAGATAGCTTTGATTTCTTCATCAGAAAACTGCCTGTTCATATCCTTTGACCATTTCTCAATTGGGGAATGACTTGGATCCTTATAAATTTGATTTTGTTCTTGATATATTTTAGAAATTAAGCCTTTATCAGAAATACTGGCTATAAAAACTGTTTCCCAGTTTTCTGTCTCTCTTCTAATTTTGGATGCATTGCTTCTGTTTGTACAAAACCTTTTTAATTTAGTATAATCAAAATCATCTATTTTGCCATTTCATAATATTCTCTATCTCTTGTTTGGTCATAAACTGTTCTCCTTTCCAAAGGTCTGAGAGGTAGATTATTCCTTCCTTTCCTTATCAACTTTTATGTCTAAATCATGTATCCATTTTCAACATTCTTAAATAATTTTTTAACCATTTTGGTCTATATTGCGTTATTATTGTATAAACTATTTTTTGTGATTCTTTTGATTTTACTCTACAGCAGTTCATAAAACTTCCCAGACTTCTCTGAAAGCAAATCCTTTATCATTTCATGAAAAAAAAGTAAAATTATATTACATTCTTGTAACAAAATTTGTTCAGCTATTCCTTAAATGGTAGGGACCATTTTGTTTCCATTTTTTTTCTTAGCAAAAAAAAAGCTGCTATAAATATTTTTGTACATATGGATACGTACCTTCTTTTTCAACTCATTCAGTAATGATATCACTGAGTAAAGATATCACTGAGTAAAAAAAGTATTTTGTAGTAACTTTTTGTGCATATTTTCAAATTGCTTTTCATGAGAGAAATTTACAGAGCTAACAAAGCATCAATGTCTCTTTTTTCCAGAGTCCTTCCAGCATTTATTATTTTCATTTTTTGTCAGCTTTACCAATTTGATGGGTATAAGATGGAGCCATAGAGTAACTTTAATTTGCATTTCACTAATTATTAGTTATATGAAGTACTTTTATGTTATGTTTATAGTTTGGATTTCTTCCTTTGAAATTGTCTATCCATATTCTTTGACTATTCAAGAACAGAGTAATAATAATTCCATGTATACAAATATAGTTTTCACTATTATCCTCTGTGCCTGTCTTCACCAAGGAATATGTGGACTCATCTTGAGAATATTATCAAGTTCTTCACAGAAATTCTACGCTGCTTCATCCTCGTTAATGGATGGTTTCTCAAACTGCAGTACTCATCATGAACATGATAAGGTGATGCACATAAAATAATCTTGCTTGATTTTTCAGTGCAGGATGAAACTAACTCCGCCAAATCTTTTCTTTGGCCCTCCAAGAAAACCTCCGAACCATTTTTTTTCTTACTTGAAACTTCTATTTCTGGTTTTACTTGTATTGGGAAAGTCAAGATATTTGAAATGTCATTTAAAATAAAAATGCCACTATGGAAAATGCTCTAATAGTGTATCATCTTATTGGTATTTCCACAAAGATATATTTGAAGTAACAATGGTCCAATTAATGTTTGTGGAATGTCTAATTCCTGTGTAATTCTTTTCACTGGCTATCTTTTAGTTTAATATTAACATGGAGAGAACATAAGGGAAGCATATGGGATTATAGGTAATTTCATATTTTATTTTGTTCCATTGGTTACCATGGCCAAATAATGTATCGCACTTTTGACAACATATTTAATGATGCACATCTCCATATTTAGTTAGTCTGGACCTAAGAAAGTAGACAGTCTGTCAGGAGGTTTGACTTACCAAAGCTTGTGGCTGACTGGGAAAGGTACCTCCAAGCCACAGAAAGATACAAAATCAGTGATGCAGTGTACAGTGATCTAATAGACAAAGGAATAAAACAAGGGAATGATTCCAAGATGGAGTATAAATATAAAGAGGAAAAATAATAATATAATTATTATTGTAATTTTCATGAACATCATTATTTTAAATAGGTTAATACATTTAAAACTTTTAATTGAGGATTCTTAAGCTTTTCATATCACAGACCTCTTCTAAGTCCAGTGAAACATCAACACAATGTTTCAATAGCATATATTTCATAGGATTGCAAATAAAAATGTTTACATTGAAACAGATTTTTTTTTGCCTCGCTCCCAAAAAAACTGTTGCATAAACTGTGGTCCTCACATTAAGAATCTTTGGTTTAGGGACAGCTAGATGGCACAGTGGATAGAGCACCAGCCCTGGATTCAGGAGTACCTGAGTTCAAATCCGGACTCAGACACTTAACACTTACTAGCTGTGTGACCCTGGGCAAGTCACTTAACCCCAATTGCCCCCGCAAAAAAAAAAAAAAAAAAAAGAATCTTTGGTTTAAATGAGTATAGTGGTAAAAGGATAATATTACTCAGTTTAATTTGCAATCAATAATTTTAGATTCTGTTGTGAGAAAATAGCCACTTCTCCCCCCGAAATTCTATCACCAGGTATGCCTCTCTATTCACAGAACCGACCAGGCTGGAACTCTAGGCTAGATAGGCCTTTTCTTAACTTTCTGAATTCCATGTGAATACCTGGTATGCTTTAATAAATACTTAATGCCCAAAGACTCGTGCTAAAGCTTCTAATTTAAGGTGACCACACGTTAGATTTTTTTAGACCACACATTTAGATTTTAAACATCACAATGTGAAAGAGTCTATATTAGAAAGTCATACAATAGATCTCAATTTACAATGTTTCTTCAAGAATATGAACAGAGGGGGGCAGCTAGGTGGCGCAGTGGATAAAGCACCAGCCTTAGATTCTGGAGGACCTGAGTTTAAATCTGGTCTTAGACACTTGACACTAGTTGTGTGACCATGGGCAAGTCACTTAATCCTCATTGCCCTGGAAGAAAAAAGAATAATATGAACAGAAAGAAACAAAAATATTTTAGATCATCCAAAACTAATGGCCTAGTCTAATTGTAGCCATATTTAATCTTTCAATGCTATTAAGTGTATAACATTTTTGTTTGGTAAATTCTCATGTCAAATATTCTGGTCACTTCTGTACTTTAAAAAATATATCCTTAATTGTTTTTTTCTTTAAGCTCAACATTT
The DNA here is from genome assembly GCF_019393635.1 of Dromiciops gliroides. Classification (NCBI taxonomy): domain Eukaryota; kingdom Metazoa; phylum Chordata; class Mammalia; order Microbiotheria; family Microbiotheriidae; genus Dromiciops; species Dromiciops gliroides. Next base: position 84,300,532 of record NC_057864.1, read on the forward strand.
TTTTTTTTAATTCTTGGGATCAGATTTGCAGGATATTTTAAGATTAAAATGTAAATCAATCTTACATTTCAAAATAAGCTAAAGCTCTTTCCATTTTTACCTTTGTTTTCTTTTTAACAAGTAGTAATATTGTTTTATTATGACTCTATTTGGATTATAGATTATTTTAAATTAATATCTGAAAAATGTATTATTTGATTTTGTAATTCTGAATTATGGCTATATTATCATGATTAATGAAGAGTTCTTGTGCTATTTTCTAGATTCTCTTTGGGCAGTTAGCTAGAACAATGGATAGAGCACTGGGCCTGGATTCAGGAATACCTGAGTTCAAATCTCACTGCAGACATTAACTTGCTGTGTTGACTGGGAAGGTCACACAAAAACCCAAAATAAGGTCAGATATGATGGAAAATGACTCAACAATATCTGTATTTTAATATATCATTTCAGCATTTCAGGGATTTTTTTTCCCCTTGGAAAGTTATTCAGTTATTGGAAGTTATTCAGGGTGTGTGTGTGTGTGTGTGTGTGTGTGTGTGCGCGCGCACACGCGCGCGCGATGTTTGTTGTTTGTTTTTCTGGAAGACTGATGTTTTTTCTATTTCTAGGGTTCCCATGTTTTCTTGTAATTTTTAGCTATTTTTAAAATTTTGTTCAGTTAATTTTCCTTTCAGTTAGAATTGTTCATGTCCTACTTTTGCCATTCTCTATGATTTTCAGAGAATTTTAAATTTGAAGTATATTTTTTCTACAGAATCTATTACATGATGATTTATTCAAGAGATCTAACATCTATACTTTTAAAAAAATTTTTTTGTCTCCTTTAAACACTTAGCAAAATGCTTGGCACATAATAGGTGTTTACCAACTTTTTTGATTGATCTAGACTATACTGGAATTTTTATTCATCAAAAATTATGGATTACATATTAGTACACCACTATAGGAGAAACAAGGGATTATTCTTCCTCTTCCTTGGGTTTACTCCTCTCAGATACATGAACTTCTCTGAGACAGGTTTTCTTTACTCCCCAATTTAATTTACAGAAAATTCTCCCTAGAACAGGAATATGAGAAGCCATTGCATTCAGATCATTTTTTCAACATTCTTCTTCTTTTTGATGGCTATTTCTTTTATACATACATATATATATATGTGTGTGTGTGTGTGTATATTTATACATATTTATGTATATATCTTGTATATGTATATATGCATATGTATGTGTATAGATGTATATGTATATATGTACATGTACATATATACACATATATACATGTGTGTATGTGTATGTATGTGTGTATATATATATGTATGTATACACACACATATATATATAGGTATATATACACACACACACACACACACATATATATGTTTTTATTGTAGTTAAGTGACTTGCTCAGGATCGCACAGCTAGTAAGTGTCAAGTGTCAGAGGTCGTATTTGAACTCAGGTCCTCCTGACTCCAGGGTCAGTGCTCTATCCACTGTACCACCTAGCTCCTTTGGAAACACTAGTTCCTCCATCATGTCATTTCCTGTTTCCACTTTACAGAAACTACATACAACCACACACATAAATTCAGACCTACACTCCTACTACTTCCTGTTAAAAGATTTTCATTCATGGGTTTTAATATATACAGGTAGCTGGATCACTCCTGGAGTACTGTCAAGAGGTTAATGCCAAAAATTATTTCTAAAACTAAGACTTCATGAGGGTCTCAGAGATATTTTGAATCAATATAGTCATAGGCCATAAGACAGAGGGGACATCAAAAGAAGGAGCTAACTTGTAGTTATTTTTTTAAAGTCAGCTTGCTGTCTGCTCTTTCAGTTTTCTTCTTTGTCATTTTTATATTTATTCCATTTACAGGAATTTTTCTAGATTTTTTGAGGATCCTGGAAGAACCATGCCCTAAGATACTTCTCATTGTGCCATTTGCTCAACCTCCAAATTATTTCTATAAGGGAAGAGGGGGTTCATTCATCACTGTATAATTTAAATGTACTAATATCTCAGTTCTACAGAAAACAAAGGTGAAGTTGGAAACCATCCATTGACAGATAGCCATTGAAGATGATTCAATGGAAAACAGGTTTAAATTATCCAACATAATAGTCTTTTTGGCTCAGTTCTTTAGTAGTATTGTTCCCTTTTAAATTGGCAACAACTGGACAATATGAAATCCTAATAATTCACATAGGATACAGAATGCTATTCTCACAGCCTACCAAAAACTCCATATTACAGTTTTGGAAGGATTTAAAAACAATGTCAAGGTGACAAGTGGAAGATGGACAACATGGCTTTCATAGTTACCAATAATAATAATAGAGTTCTTTTGATCACTGACTATTTCACTTCTGCTATTTTATTTTGGTGCCAGATATTAGTAAATGACAAGGGAGATAGTAACAAAAATGATAAAAAAAGATTATCTCGACTTTCATATTCTTACTCAAAAAAAAAAAAAAAACCTAACGGAAGCCATAATTCTAGTATGTCTGATTTATTTATTCCTGGGTAGTTGGCAATCTCATTTATTAGCTAGTTGTATCATTACCTGTTTAGGTCAGTTCCATGGACCTAGACAGAGGTGTTCTCACTTTCTAAAATAATGAGCTATTCAATGGGAATCAGTATCCTCTCTGTTTGGTTCCCTTATCCAAGTTCTTTTATAGATGTTTTCTTGTTCCACAAATGCCCTGGGCTTATTCTATATGCCTATAAAAACCGTGAGAATCTTTAAGATTCCTTCTGCCATTCCAATGAGCATGAAGGGAAGGTTGGCATTTACTTTGGGGTAATGTTCTAAAGTATAATTCATGCCTGACCCTAACAGGACACTCTCCAAGGAGAGGGTTTTATTATTGCCATTGCCACTTAAAGATTACGATTACACTTCTTTCAACCTTACTTACATCTCACCTGCTGTTTTATATACTGGCTGATAGACACATTCTGACAACATGAATGCATAAGAAAAAAGGATTTATTCTACTCAATGGAATGAATCCTTAAAAAAAAAATCCAGTATCAACTGACTTATAAAAAAGGCTTGAGCTTCAGAATCTGAAAAATAAATAAATAATAGTGTTTGGCCTCTGAAAATCGCATTTGTCTTCAGAAGGCCATCCTTCCTCCCTACCCCCTACTGTCCAAAAAAAGGAGGGGGGGAAAAAACCCTGACACCATATGATCCATCCTGTTGAGCTCCATCAGTGTGTCATTCACATCTCAGCATGTTCCATTACATGGAGTGACTGACATAGTTTAATCAGATGTGTCAAATCTCACTCTACAAAGTTCTGTTCAGTAAAATAGAAAAAGGTTGTAAGTTCAGAAGAACATAATTAAGATCTCTACATCTTTCAGGAAAAATTAAGTCATTACATTTACAAAATGTCAAGTCTTCAAGAGATTTCTGTATTTCATTTACTTTTTTTTTCTGTCAAGGAAAAACATTTATTCTGAAGTTCATCATACCAGGCACGGGAGATGATATTTATTTGTGCTGTTGTTTTTTGTTTTTTTTTTTTAAGACAGCATTAGAAGATACTTTAGAAAATTGCTTATATGCAATTTGAAAGCAGGACTTTGTATTATTATTCTTTTCATTGTTCAAAAGTCTTAGTACAGTGTTGAATCTTTCATTTTTAGCTTATTTGATTTTGTCTGGAGGAAATTAGCCTAACTATTTTTACTCATGTAGATAACAAAAGGCAGAACAGTGCCATAGAATAAAAGTTAAATTTGAAGTCAGAAGACTTGGGTTCAAATCTCTTAGTTCTGACACACTACCAGTGAACCATTGGAGAAATCCCTCAATTTCTCTGGGACTGTTCAACTTCCTAATCTGCAAAATGAGAGTGTTGAATTAAATTTATATTTATTTAAGACTTTAATCTCCTACCAATCTCATAGAAACCAGAATTCATAAATTTAAGTGTTTTTCACCTGAAATCAAACATTTGCTGTTTGAAAAGATAAAAGAAAAGTTCTAAGTGATGAAAAACAATCTTTTAAAAGCTTTTTAAAATGTTTTCCAAAAGCTTCTTCGACACTGAAATTTACTAAACATCATTTTCATCAGTTAAAGGCAAATGGTTCCTAAATAGATCTGTTAAAATATGCATCCCTAAAATAGAAGAAAATGCATTCAAAGAACCTTTAAAGGGCTTTTAGTTGAAGATTATTTAAAATAAAAACCGTTAGTTGTTTGTGTGTGTGTGTGTGTGTGTGTGTGTGTGTGTGTGTGTGTGTGTGTGTGTGTATGAGGAAATCTGTACTCATCCTACTAATGAATAAGTGACTAAGCCTTTTATGGTTTCATTTTCATGGTGGCAAAAATAATAGTTCTTTCCCAGTTGCTTTTTTTCCTAATGTTATAGCAATATATAGTTTCCTGATCATTCATCAATCAATAAAAATAAGCAGTAAAATATTGATTATTATGCATATATAACTATACTAATAAGCATTTAGCTCTCTGACATATTAGAGGATTATATTCAAGTATTACAGCTTTTTTTCCTCATAGGCAATATTAGACAGATTGTTTTGAAATAGGAATTGAATATAGAAAGGATGTCAGTGAATTATTTCTATCACTAAAAAGAGGAAGAAGTAATCAAAACTATTTTTCTGGAACTGCTTTTCTTGAAAAAAGAAGAGGAACTTAGATGCTAAAGAAGAAACTATGGAAAATTTGAAAATAAGTGGCCATTCTGAGAATTATTAATAGAGGATAGGAAAGCCAGAAGCAGAATCCTACATTTTGAGAAAGATGATTTCAAAGGCTTCAGAAATGTAGAATTCTATGCACTCTAGAGAGAAAGTCAGTCCAATGCCTTGACAGAAGTAAATTCTGAAGATGGAAAAAAGCAAACTATTCTACTAAGAGAGAATAAGGGTAATTTATCGAAAGAGATGAATGCAAAGGGAACTCATAGAGCAAGTTAAATTTTAAAGGCCATGTATGAAAGATGGGAAAAAGGCAAATATTACAAGATTAATATAAAAGAACAGCACGGATTTTTAAAATTTGGTTAAGAAACACTACCTTTGGCAATTGATAAGCCAAGCCTTTACTAGGGAAAGAATGATAAAAGAAAAGATAGAATCACTGCTCAGAGTATATGGGATGATGACATTGAAAATCAGAGGAGAAGTTTTCTATTTTTTCTTTTTCTGTTGAGGAAACTGAACTCAGGTATGGTGACTTTGCCCTTAAAGTATCCTCCTCGAGTTAGTGAATTCTTCCTGTTTACCACAACTTAGGAAATACCTGGGCCATTCATACTCATTTCTCACCTGTGCCCTTTCCACGATCTCTGGATTGCCTATCTTCCCTTTCTCTACTGCCTTCAATATTCATTTTATGTTTTACCTTCCCCTACTAGACTTAAGATTTTTGAGGTTAAAAACTATTGAAGTGGGGCAGCTAGGTGGCACAGTGGATAGAGCACCATCCCTGGATTCAGGAGGACCTGAGTTCAAATCCAGCCTCAGACACTTAACACTTACTAGCTGTGAGACCCTGGGCAAGTCACTTAACCCCAATTGCCTCACCAAAAAAAAAAAATATATATATATATATATATATATATTGAAGGGTTTTGGTTGTTTTTTTTTTTTGCTTTCATTTACATTTACTAGGCCTTAGTAGAGTGCCTGGCATGAATTAAGTACTTGGTAAATCCTTTATCTATTTTTCACCTACAAATTATGGATGATAAATAACTTGATTTTCATCAAAGGGAAAAGAACAAATTGGTAAACAGTACATTTTTGTATTGACTTCAAAACCTGGCAAAAGTTCCTAACATATTGATAAAGTGACAATTTGTAAGTTCTTTGAAAAGAACTAATGATGAAAAAGAACTAGCATGCATTTGTCAAGAAACAGTTCTGTCAGATTAACTTGCTATAGGGACTATGGGCCAGAACTCGAACTAGATCTCTTAAATCTATCATTAAGTAAAAACTTCACTGAAAGTTTTCAACTTTTTGGCTTAAATAGTTCCTGTGATCTCTGAAGAACACAGTGTTCAATACCCAGAGAACAAATTTAATACCACAAATAATATGGGAGGGACATACAAGGGAACAATATTTCCTCCAGAAGTGTCCAGAGCCTGACCTTAATACCAAACCCTAATCTAGGAAGTAATGCCAGAAAAAATAAGTAACAATAACAACAAAGAAGAGTCTAATGCACACACATGCACACACATGCACACACACACACACACACACACACACACACACACACAAACAAACACAGACAAATAGCTATTATCATGCCAGAATTGCACAAGATAAAAATCCAAAAGAGGAAAGGAACTCCAAAGCACCTACAGAGAAAGCCTCAAATAAAATCAAAATTGGAGGGGGGGGATCAACTAGAATTTCTATTAAAAAATCAGACAAGAGTTATTCTTAAAAACATTAAAATTATATTGTAAATTAAAAGACTTGGGTAGAGAAAAGAATTGAAAGACATTTAGGAAGATAATTTAAAAATTAACATAAGGAGTATAAAACCTTACCCAAGCAAGAAGTTCCTTGAATATGAGAATGGATAAAACAGAACTTAAAAACACTATGATAATGAAAGACTAAAACAAATTCAAGATGGAAAAAATATGGTATACCATTATCAAAAACAACTAACCTACAAAATAGATCAAAAAGAAATAATATAAAAAGGACCATTAGACTACCTTAAAGGCATGACCAAAAACCAAACAAATCTGGTTTATCATATTTCAAAGAATGAGGAATAATAACTTTCCATATTAATTATTAAGTGAAGAGTGAAATGTAAATAAAAGGAATCCACCAATCCTTGCCTGAAAGGAATACCAAATTAAAACTGAAAAATGTCATAGCAAATATCCAGAGCTTCCAGTTAAAAAAATACTGCAAATAGTCATAAAGAAAATATTCTAGAAAAAGACCTAGCAATCATCATAACACAAGATTTAGAAATTACCACCTTAAAGAAGTGGAGGGCATGAAATTTCATATTCCATAAGGCAAGAGATATATAGACATATCAAAGAGTAAATTATCTAGGAAGACTGAGTATAATGCTATAAGGGTTGAATGGATCTTTAAAGAAATAGAGGATTTTAAAGCATTCCAAATGAAAAGACCACTGATGAATAGAAAATTTGACACACAAACACAGGATTCAAATAGAAACTTTGACACATAAACACAGGATTCAAATAGAAAAAAAGACAACAAAATTAAATTCAAGTAAGCTATCAGAAGGTAACAAAGAGGGATGAAGCATTTGCATTCTAATGTGGAAGATAATACATGTCACCTCAGAAGCTTAACAATATCATCAGTTATATAGGGAGCTAAAACAATACAAATAATGTGTTACTAATTGGGTTGGGTTTTCATGATCTTAAAAGAATAAAGGACAGGTATAAGAAAACCAATATTATTGCCTGTCTCTCATTTCAAAGAAGACAATTGACATCATGGTGTGATATCTTGACATGTATGTGAATTGGATTTAAGTGAGAGAGCTGCATAAATTCATTAACTTTACTCTCTCTTCCAGAGTCATTAAAGTCCAGTGGCAAGACAAAAGTCAAGACAACTGGTGGAAATCCTCTCTGGATACCCCATGCACTCCATATGAAAAGGAGTAGAAAAGGAGAAAAGGTAAAGGACTTTATTATCTGACATCACTGGGATATACAAGTAGAAGACCATACAAAAAAAATAGAAGTTAGGGAGCAGATTCTGAAACAGATCTCACCTTCATCTGCTCAGGTCAAAAGAGAGAATAGGGGAGCACACAAACATGTATACATAAGGAGATTGTTGTAGATATGCATTCAATTCAAAAGGGATCCAGTAGGGAATGGGGAGAGGGTAAGAGGAAGGATAGATTAGGAAAGTAATTAGCCATAAACAAAACAAACTAAAATTAGATGGGAAATAATGAAGATTTTAAAAAGAAAAAAATTAAGGGTAACAACCTATAATTTGGTTTCTGTTTGAGGGGAAGAGAAGCAGTTCATGGGAGTAGAAAAAGATTTCATCAAGAATAGTTTCAGCATTCTTTTCTTTTAAAATCTTATTCACTGTAAGGAGGTTACAGAGAGAAAAGAGGAAAAATTTCAAGAATAAGATAGAGGGAAATACACAACAAATAATCATAACTGTGAATGTGAATGTAATTACCTTGTTGGTAAAAGGGAGCAGGAGAGCAGAAAGAATAAGAAAACATAATCCAATATTATATTGCTTATGAGAAACATACACATACATTTAAATTGACAATTAATATAATGGGCTGGAACAAAATATAGTATTCTTTAGCTGAATTTTTTAAAGTGCATGTTACGGTCATAATGTGATATGAATCAAAAGCAAAAAAATGAAAGAGATTAAAAGGGAAACTATATTCTATTGATAAGTGTCATAAACAATTAATTAATACTTAATTTTAATACATGGGAAAAATGAGAGCATATAAATGCATAAAGAAAACCTAAAGTTAGAGAGTAAAACTCTAATAGTTGGGGATTATCAATATACATTTGCAAGCCAACACAAATCAAATAAAAATAAGAACATGCACAGCACTTGAATAAAATTTTAGAAAAGTTATATATGATAGAGCTCTGACAATTATTAAATGGAAATAAAAGGAGCATAAATACTGTCAGCTACTCTAAAACCTTTCCAAGACTGTATTGCATTTTAGAGTATAAAGCCTTATATTTAATGCATAATAGAAAAGATATTAAATGCATTCTTTGCTGAATATAAGGCAATTTTAAATATTCAAAAATTAACCTGAAACAGACAAAATCATAAGATTCGGTAAATCACAAAACAAATTATAGAAACAATAGATGATTTTGTTAGAGATAATGATGACAATGAAAAAATATCCAAAATTTGGGGGATATAGACAAAGAAATCCTTAAAGGAAAGTTTATACTTTTAATTTCTTTCAACAACAAAAAAAGATGAATAACAGATCAGTGAAAGTGGCATATAATTACATAAAACTAAAAAGGAAACAATAACAATTTTAACACAAAATTTAAACCATTTAAACACCAACATTTCTCCCCACCAAGATACTGTTTGTCCTTCCCAGTTATATTTCTCTTTACACTGAATTCAAGTATGCAAGTATATGTCAATTTGGAAAGACTTTAAAATTCTTCATAGAATTTTTCTCCTTGTTTTCTTCAATGTGTAGTAAAAATTATAGTTTTCGACTTTTTCTTTTTTTCTTTTTCTTTTTTTTTTGCAAATGCTTATGAACACTGTGATAAGAGGCTAAATATACCCAAAAAAGTCATTTCTTTTTCTTTTTATACAACCAATAAAACCAAATTGACTATCTCTGTCATTTACCTGTCCAACAGGAATTTTGAGCCATCTTTCTATTTACTTGCAAATTCCTTTTGTCTTTTGATCTTAGTGAGAGAAAGACAGATAATTATTTTATGATTGAGGTTCTTCAGTATTTTGTTCAAACTTCTGTCATCGGAAAATAATCTCACATTTCAAATGTCATTGGCTAAATTAATGGATATAGAAAGTCTAAAACTCATTCTTAACACTTTCTCCTTCATTTTCTGTTGTAATGATTGGAATGACGCTACCTGCTGGAGAGCTACTGTAGGAAAGCTCCGTCATGAGGAGAAGCTGTCTGAGGGCAAGCCAAGCCGTCAGGTCCTTGGTGTCAGGAAGTGACTTTTGCTCCTACATGCTGTCAATCAAAGCTATCAGCCAATTAGCTTGGAGCTGTGGGGGGGGGGGGGGCGGCGGGGGACAGGACATTTCCAGTTTTCACAGGAGGCTTGTGGGATTGAGGAAGGAGTGGTTCGTGCTCTTTCATGAGGATTCTTGTGGAGAGTGGAGCTAAAATGTACTCTCCCTTTGATAGATGAATCTAGGCCTTTTTCTGTCTCTTCACCAAATTCTTATTCTGCTTAATAAATGCTTAAAAGTCTAACTCTTGCTAAAGCTTATAATTTATTGGCGACCACTCATTAGATATTTTAGACAGACTAGCTAGAATTTTAACCCCTTACACTGTCACTCTGCCATTTCAGTGTCAAAATAAAATAGAGGCCACAGAAGAATGAGGTTTACTATGCATTTTTATTTTTCCAATAGTTTGCTAAAGTCAAAGAATTCATAACCAAATGGCCAGTCCATTTGTAATAAGCTCTTTCAATCTTTTTTTTTTTTTTTTCGGTGGGGCAATGAGGGTTAAGTCACTTGCCCAAGGTCACACAGCCAGTAAGTGTCAAGTGTCTGAGGCTGGTTTTGAACTCAGGTCCTCCTATATCCAGAGCTGGTGCTAGCTGCCCCAAGTCCTTTCACATTTAGTTAAATGTAAACTCAAAAAGGAGACACAATATGTTCCTGGGACATGTGGGAACTTATTGTTATTTGGGGACCCTGCCTTTGGGCTGGGATTAAAAAGCCTTAGGCCCTCAGGGTTTTTCTCTGTGTAGGATGGGCTGGTGCCCCTCCCCCTCTGTTTCAGCTTCAGGTGGGGAGGGTGGGGGATGGTTTAAGTTGGGCTGGACAGCTGGGAAAAACCTCAGCTCCCTCTGCCCTGAGGGGATATACCCTGGAGATCCCAGGGTAGCCCCAACAGTGTTCCTGGGCAGGGCCCATGGGGAGAGCCCAGGCACACAGCACGGGGCACGGGCCCCTCGAGCCCTGGGTGTGGTGTGCATGGCTCACTCAAGCTCCCCCCACCTCCCCTGCCATGGAGCTTTCCAGCGAATTAGCTTGGCATGTGCAGGGGTACAGGGAGCCCAAGGTTTGAGGGGAGAGAAGGTTAATAAATAGAGTCGCTGGGAGGTTGGTGGGAGAAGAACCACTTGGGGCGGGGGGGTCATCATGACAGTACAGAATGGGGTGTTCCCTAAGGAAACAGTGGCTATAATAAAGAAAGGGGATTCACAACAGGATGGAGTAAGGGGCTTTTCAGGGTTCACTACTGTGCAGAGAGGTAAATCAGATAGAAAGTGGAAATGCTAGAAGAAGGTCAGTTGGATTGGAGATGCATGAGGATGCTAAGTTCCAGGCGTGGCAAACAGGAAGCGGTGGTGGCAGTAGAGATAGTTAAAAGATAAAGTGGAGAGTTTGTTGGCAGAAAAGCTGATAGCTTATATTTTACTTTTGTTATCCTTGATTCTACATTTAACTCTAAATTTATTCACCTAAATAAATCCCATATTTGCTTTAGTTAAAAGAGGCATTTTAGTCCTTTTTTTTCTTAGTCTGAGAGGAAGTAGAGGAAGGAAATGCCCCTAACAGACTGGCTTAGGAAATTAAGAGCAGTCAGATAGCCAGATACTCAAAAGTCCACAGATTAAGGCCACCAGCTAGTTGGTTTAAATGTTTTGACATTTGAATGGCCACCCTGAAGGGACTTACAGCCCAATTATAATTTTTCTAAACTTATAATTTTTCATATAAGTCCAGTTATAAATTTTTCGGATTAAGTTAATTTTTTTTTAATAGACGATACTCGGGATCTTCCTAGGATGAAGAAACTTCCAAAGTTAATGTTCCACTGGCATAGCCTTTAAGAAGCCAAAGTCACTTTGACAGCATGACTAAGCATTGCAGTAGGACTTTGTATGATTGAAAGAAGAAACTTAATAGAGATAAATGTAGTTACATACTAGGTTAGGAAAAAAAAATAACTTCACATGGATGCTGAAGATATGATTAGAAAGGAGTTGTATAAAAAAAGATTAACAATTTAACGTTATAGCCAAAAAGTGAATGTAATATGAGATTGCATTAGTAAAGAAAAACTTTCTATAAGACAAGAGGTAACAATCTCATTGTAGTCTGCCCTAATAATATCTTACCTAGAACATGGTTTCTGAGTGCTTTGGTTTAAGATGATGGTCATCACCATCATAATTAATATAGAATTTATTATGTGCCAGGTACCATTAAGTGCTTTACAATCATCTCATTTAAACCTCACAATAACCCCAGGAGATAGGTGCTCATTTTCAGATAAGGAAACTGAGGCCAAAAAATGGTTAAGTGACTTCCCCAGGATCTCTCAGTGGCCTGAGGCTAGATCTGAACTCAGGTCTTTCTTATTCCAGGTCCAATGCTCATTTCGATTATGCCCCCTTCTCCCCTGATATCTCCATCAGTTGAAGGATCAGGGAATATTTAGGCCACAGAAGAGAAAACTGGAGGTGGGTATGTACATAATAATAATCAATATTTTTTATTTCAGTCCTAAGGGAGATTTCCATCGAAACATTAGCCTGCTGAGATAACAGATTATAAGTAGTAGTGCCAAGGGCAGCTAGGTGGCACAGTGGATAGAGCACTGACCCTGGAGTCAGGAGGACCTCAGTTCAAATCCAGCCTCAGAAACTTAACACTTACTACCTGTGTGACCATGGGAAAGTCACTGAACCCTCATTGCCCCACCACCCCCCAAAAAAGGGCAAGTTACTTAAACCCTATTGCCTCACCCCCCAAAAAAAAGATAAGTAGTAGTGCCTCTAGTATCTTCTACACTGGAGCTCCCTGAAGTAGATAGATAGATAGATAGATAGATAGATAGATAGATAGATAGATAGATAGATAGATAGATAGAGATAGAGATAGATGTATAATTTGGGGAGGGGAGGGCAATAAGGGTTAAGTAACTTGCCCAGGGTAACACAGGTAGTAAGTGTCAAGTGTCTGAGGCCGGATTTGAACTCAGGTCCTCCTAAATCCAGGGTCTGTGGTTTATCCACTGTGCCACCTAGCTGCCCCCAGCTTTACATCTTTTCACTGAAAGCATTTTCACTGGCTGTGCCCATGCCTGGAATTCTGTTCCTCTTTATTTCTTCTTCCTAGTTTCCTTGGCTTCCTTCATGTCTCCAAAGCTGACATTCTGTAAAAAGCCTTCCTCAGTACTCTTTAATCTTAGAGTTTTTCCATTGAAACTACCTTCAATTTACCCTGTATATCCTTGTCTGTACATAATTCTTTGACTATTAATCCCTCCATTTGACTGTGAAATTTTTGAGAGCAGGGTTTTACCTGGTTATGTTTATATCCCTAGCACTTGGCACAGTAACTAGCAAATAGTAGGTGTTTAACAAATGCTAGTTGTCTGACTTCTATTTCAAGTGCAGAGGTCCAGAGTAGGGATATTGATATTTTTGTTATTCTCATCTCATTTACCTTCAAAATAATGCCTCAAATATTTCCTCTGTTCCCAATAATATAATTTTGGAGAATAGGAAAGATGCCACCTTCTTATCTATCACTTAACACCCACAGCAACATCCATGATGCTACACTGAAACTGGGAATTCATGATAGAACAGAATTGCAAATCTGCATGGTGTTAATCTCATGTTCTTTAATTACTTCATTGCTGAGTCAGTTAAAAATAGATCACAAAGTAGTACAATACCTAGGAAATGATAAGAAGTCAACAAACCTATGGGGGTTAGATGGTTGTGAACAGGTTTCTTCATATACATCTTAATAATTCTTGCAATTATGTTTGCTACATTGTGAATGATTTGCAAATATCCAAGCAGAATATCAAACAAGATAGATGGCATTTATAGCTGAGAAAATGCTGAAACACATAGACTGGTAGTCATTAAATGGTGATGCCTCTCATACACAATAAAAATGAAAAACATAATAAACCATGAGCTGAGTGAGATACATTATAAAGTGCCTCATTTGTCTTCAGTGGGTATCACCTATGAATGACTTGCTTTTTAACTATGGTCAACCTGTCATAAGATGTGTCCTTGTCACATCTAAGCCTCAATTCTACAGCACTCTTGGAATTATGACTCAATTCTTTATAATTGTGGTGAGAAACCCATTTTTCAAGATCAAGACTTGGTAGTTAAAAGGGGAAAGTTGTTACCCTGAGAATTATTTCCCTCTAAATTCTGTGTCAGCATCAGTGTGCAATTGAATATTGCTGCCTCAGTTAAAGACCACAGAATTTGGAGAAGATAATGCTGTTAACCTCATCACAAAGTCCTTAGCAAAATAGTGACAACCTGAAAAGCAATAGCACTAGGAAAAAGGCTAATAAGTATAAATAATGGGAAAGACTTAAATGTGAGACACACTGTAGATCTAATATTCATTCCATGTCACTGGTGATAAATATTCTTTATTTGTTATTGTTTCCTTTTTCCCCCCAAATGATGCCACTTGCATTCTAGAATAGACTTCAGAAGTTACTTCTCTGGCTGCATTCAAGTCTTAGCAATTAAATTAATACTGTCCTGGGGGCAGCTAGGTGGCACAGTGGATAGAGCACCGTCCCTGGAGTCAAGAGTACCTGAGTTCAAATCCAGCCTCAGACACTTAACACTTACTAGCTGTGTGACCCTGGGCAAGTCACTTTACCCCAATTGCCTCACTAAAAAAAAAAAAAAATTAAAAAAAAAAACAAAAAAAATTAATACTGTCCTAATTCTTAGTTTGGGGATTATTCTGGGACTTCTAATATTACTAGAAGACATATTTATACCATGCCACATGGGAATTGTCTGTCTTATCCAATTACAGCAAAAAGGTAACTATCCTACCATTGCTTTTAAACACTATATTTTTTGTTCAGTAATAAGGTTCAAGTGACTTGCCCAGGGTCACACAGCTAGTAAGTGTCAAGTGTCTGAGGCCAGATTTGACTCAGGTCCTTCTGAATCCAGGGCCGGCATTTTATCCACTGTGCCACCTACCTGCCCCCAAAGACTTTTTTTTTTAAAATAATGTTTAATCACAGTAGAATAATACACCTTTTTTAAAATATATTCAATTAAATTTTGAGAATGAATAGACAAATGTAAAATGAATACACTTTCCTCAGTTTCCTCTTCTAAAAAAGTGAGTATATTTTCAATCCCTATTTGTAGGATTGCAGTGAGTTGAGTGTTTTATAAAACTTACAAAGATAGACAAATAATTTAGTTGTAATGACAGTAACTTCCTTTTTTAACTCAGGTTTCAGATAAACTGAAGCCAGAATTAAACTCAATGTATTTATTAAACTCAACATTTATTATTTCATACCTACTATGTGTCAGGCATTGTGTTATGCAGTGAGGATACAGTGCCAAGATGGCAGAGTAAAGAAGGAACCATCTGAAACTCTCCCAAATTTCCCCTCCAAGTCAATATAAAACTGCCTCTGAATCATTCCAGGAGCAGGGAAACAGCTTACCAGTCTAGTAGGAAAGGTCTGTCTTACCTGGGTAGGAAGGAAGTAAGGTCCACGAGGAGCAGCAGCAGCAGCACGAGTAGTAGTAGTTTCTGAGCTCACAGCAGGGGATCTGGAGCAGGGCTCTGAGCCTAGGGCAAAACAGCAGTAAGGCCTTGACCTCCTACAAACCATCAGTACCTTGTGCAAGAGAGCAATCTGGGCAGTATAGTAGGGACCCTTACCACGTACCTCACAGCTAGCACAGACCACAAGGGAGGCCTTGACCCCACTGCTGACCAATAGTGAAACCCTGCTAAAGAATGATCAACAGGAAGTTCCCGTCCCTAGGGCCTAAGAGCAAGGAGAGTCTTTCCCAGGCAAACCAGTAGCAGGGGGCCCCAACCCTCAGCAGATCTGCAATTACCATAGCAACCTGTCAGCAGGGACCCCACCCACACTTGGGAAGATTTGCAACAAAATATCTCTGCCAGAGCCTACTAACAAAAAGGTGCTAACAGAGCAACCCAGCCATAGGGTACCACCCCTGGAGAAGGCCATCCCAGACCCAGGGGAGGCCAAAAGGGAGGACTAATCCCCCAAGACCCATTGGGAGGGCAGTTTATTCTAAAGAGACAGCAAGGGCTAAGTCCTGTAGCCCAGTGAAAGCCATTAGTAAGACCTAGGACCTCAGCACAAAAACTTGGGACAGTTGAGAATAAAACCCAACTCTCTAATAAACATCAAGTAATCAAAAAGGCACAAAAGTGAAAAAAAAGAAACAAACTAACAAACAACTAAAAACAAACTTCACTCTTGAAAGTTTCTACAGTGATCCAGAAATCAATGCATAAACATAGAGGAGGACAATAGTAACAAAATGACTACAGGTGCAGCTTCAAAGACAAATGTAAATTGGTCTTAGACCCAATGAGAATTCTTGGAAAAGCTTAAAAGGGTCTTTAAAAAGGAAATTAGAGAAGTAGAAGAAAAATTGGGGAAAAAAATAAAAGTAACACAAGAGAACCATGAAAAAGAAATACAAAAATTTACTGAAGAAAATAACCCCCTAAAAACAGATTTGGCCAAATGGAAAAGGAAGTATAAAAGATCATTGAAGAAAAAAAAAATTTAAATTAGAATTGAACAAACATAAATTAATGACTCTATGAGACATTAAGATACAATAAAACAAATTCAAAAAAGTAAAAAAAAAAAGATAAAAAATGTGAAATTTCTCTTTGGAAAAACAATTGACCTAGAAAATAGATCCAGAAGAAATAATATAAGAATTATAACTAAAAGCCATGATCAAAGAAAAACAAAAACAAGGCCTGGACAGTATCTTTCAAGAAATTACCAAAGAAAACTGCCCTCATATATTTAAGCCAGAGAGCACAATAGAAAGTAAAAGAATCCACCAATGACCATCTGAAAGAGATCCCAAAATGAAAATTCCCAGGAACATGATAGCCAAATTGCAAAGCTCACAGATCAAGGAGAAAGTATTACAAGCAGCCAAAAAGAAACAATTCAAATATCGTGGAGCTACAGTCAAAATTACACAGGATTTTGCAGCTTCTACATTAAAGAATCACAGGATTTGGAATATAATATACCAGAAGGCAAAGGAGTTAGGCTTACACCCAAGAATCACCTACCCAGCAAAAGTGAATATTATCTTTCAGGAGAAAAATGGATATTTAATGAAATAGAGCACTTTCAAGAATTTCTGATTTAAAGGCCAGAATAGAATAAAAAATTTGACTTCCAAATACAAGAATCAAAAGAATCATAAAAATATAAAGAAGAAATAAGAAAGACTATAAAATTCAGTAAGATTAATTTTTAATATATCTATATAATAAGGTGGTATATGTAAGTCTTTACAATTTATAAAAACAATTAGAAAGAGTATATGTAGACAGAGAATGTGGTCACAAAAGGACATTGATGGAATGACACCACAAAAAATTAAATAAAAGGGTAAGAAGAAATTACATGTATGTTTAATGTGATTGTACATATATAACCTATATCAGATTACTTGCTGTTTGGGGGAGAGGGGAGGGAAGGGAGGGAGGGAGAAAATTTGAAACTGGAAATCTTATAAAAAACAAATGTTGAAAATATTTATTTGGAGAAAGAAATTACATGGAAGGAGTGGGGAAATTGAATGGGCTAAATTGTACCACCCCAAAAAAGAAGCATGAAGGAACTATCATAATTGAGGAGAAGACAGATAAAG
Source organism: Dromiciops gliroides (assembly GCF_019393635.1). Taxonomy (NCBI): domain Eukaryota; kingdom Metazoa; phylum Chordata; class Mammalia; order Microbiotheria; family Microbiotheriidae; genus Dromiciops; species Dromiciops gliroides. Next base: position 84,318,010 of record NC_057864.1, read on the forward strand.
GTGTTGGGGAGTGGCAGGCAAAATTTAAACCTTACTTTCATCAAACTTGGCTCAAAGACAGAATAGCATACACACTCAGTTGGATGAAGAAATCTATCTTACCCTATAAGAAAGTTAAAAAAGGGACAGAGATGATAGAAGGGGGAGGGATGACTGATACAAAGGAGGGGATATTGGGGAAGGCAGTGATCATAAGTAATGCACCTGTGAGGAGGGAAGGGGGTGAGGAGAAGAAAGGGGGGGGAATAAACATCATAACTATAAGTGTGAATAAGATGAACTCACCCATTAAATGAAAGTGGATTACAGAATGGATTAAAAACCAAAGTTCTATAATATGTTGTTTACTAGAAAGAAATACATGTGAATCAGAAAGATACACACAGGGTAAATATAAGGCATTGAAACAAAATCTATTAGGCTTCAGCTGAAGCAAAGAAAGCAGGGGTAGCGATCATGATTTCAGACAAAGAAAAAGCAAAAATTGATCTAGTTAAAAGAGATAGGACAGCTAGGTGGCACAGTGGATAAAATACTGGCCCTGGATTCAGGAGGACCTGAGTTCAAATCTGGCCTTAGACACTTAACACTTACTACCTGTGGGACCCTGGGCAAGTCTCTTAACCCTCATTTCCCTATTTAAAAAAGAGAGAGAGAGAGATAAAAAGGAAGGACATGAAGTCATATTAGTACTTAACATAGGGAGCAGTTAGATGGTGCAGTGCATAAAGCACTGGCCCTGGATATTCAGAAGGACACTGGCCTCAGGCACTTGACACTTACTAGCTGTGTGTCCCTGGGAAAGTCACTTAACTCTCATTGCCCCAGAAAACAACAACAACAAAAAAGGACCAAATGGTATAGCATCTAAATTTTTGAAATTGAATTTGAATGAGTTACATGAGGAAATAGATAATAAAAGTATCCAAGTGGGGGATCTTAACCTTCCCCTCTCAGAACTGGATAAATCTAACCATAAAATAAACAAGAAAGAAGTTAATGAAATGAATACAATTCTTGAAAAGTTGGATATGATATACTTCTGGAGAAAATCAAATGGAATAAAAGGGAATATACCTTCTTTTTTGGGTGGGGTAGGGCAGTAAGGGTTAAGTGACTTGCCCAAGTTCACACAGCTAGTGTCAATTATATGAGACTGGACTTGAACTCAGGTTCTCTTGAATCCAGGGGTGATGCTTTATCCACTGTGCCACCTAGCTGCCCTCCCAATGTACCTTATTCTAAGCAGTACATGGGACCTACACAAAAATCGACCATGTTTTAGTGCATAAAAACCTTACAGCAAAATACAGAAAAACAGAAATCGTGAGTGAATCCTTATCAGATCATAATGCAATAAAAATTACACTGAATACTGGACACTTGAAAGAGAGATTAAAAATCAATTGGAAATTAAATAATATAATCCTAAAAAAAAAGGATAAACTAATCATAGACACAATAGATGATTTCATTAAAGAATATGACAATAATAATGGGGCAGTTAGGTGGCACAGGGGATAGAGCACCAGCCCTGGAGTCAGGACTACCTGAGTTCAAATATGGCCTCAGACAATTGACACTTACTAGCTGCGTGACCCTAGACAAGTCACTTAAACCCAATTGCCTCACAAAAAAAAGAAAACGGCAATAATACGACAACATATCAAAATTTATGGGATGCAGCCAAAGCAGTTTTTAGGGGAAAATGTATATCACTAAGTGCTTTCATCAGTAATACAGAGAAAAAACAGACTGATGAATTGGGCATGCAACTAAAAATACTAGAAAATAAAAAAAAAACAATAATACCCAACTAAACACCAAATTGGAAGTCCTTAAAATCAAAGGAGAGATTAACAAAATTGAAAATAAGAAAACCATTAAATTAATAAATAAAATTAGAAGCTGGTTTTATGAGAAAAAACAATAAAACACATTAACCCATTGGTTAATTTGATCAAAAAAGAAAGCAAGAAACCAAATTACTAGTAGCCAAAATTAAAGGGGTGAACTCACCACCAATGAAGAGGAAATTAAGACCATTATTAGGAACTATTTTGCCCAATTATATGCCAGTAAATTTGGCAATTTACGTGAAATGGATGAATATCTACAAAAATATAAATTACACAGGTTAACAGAAGAAGAAATAAAATACTTAAATAACCAATTTTAGAAAAAGAAATTGAACAAGCCATCAATGAATTTCCTAAGAAAAAAATCCCTAGGACCAGATGGATTGACAAGTGAATTCTACCAAACATTTAAAAATAATTAATTCTAATACTATATAAATTATTTGTGAAAAATAAGAGAAGAAAGATTCCTATGAAATATGCAGGGGCTTAGAAAGGTAGGAGGAAAACAGTATAGTCACAGAAATGTAGAGAGAAGAGGTTATCAGGAAGGAGAATGATCAAAAGTGTCAAAAGATTTAGATGTCAAACAATTCAGAGAGGTCAAGAAGGCTAAGTTGAAAAATGGTCATAAGACTTGGCAATTGAGAGATCATTTATAACTGGAGAAAGTTATTTTGGTTAAACGATGTAGTTAGAAGCCAGACATTTTAAAGTTAAACTGAGAATAAGAGGAAGGAAAGTAGAGACTTTTGTTTATATAGTATTCTCAAGGAGTTTAGCTACAAAAGGGAGACAATATATGGGCTGATATAGTAAGGAAAGGTGAATTGAATGAGAGTATTTTGAAGATGGGGTCTGAGACATTAGTATGTTTGTAGACATTAGGGAAGAAGCCAGTAGAAAAGGAAAGAATGAAAATTAATGAGAATTTGGAAATGATGGAGAAGACAATCTGTTTGAAAAGTCAGGATGAAACAGGATCACTCATGCACGTTAAGGGTTTTGCCTTGGTAAGTAAAAGGGCCACCTCTTAATGTGAAACAAGAGTGAAGGAGATAGTGGCAGAAGGTATCTAGGAGATATGAGATGTGGAGGAAGGGAAAAGACGGATCTTGTCCACAGGTCTCATTTTTTTTCAATAAAATATGAGAAAAGTTTCTTAGCTAAAAGGGTAGTGAGAGGGAGAGCTATGGGAATTTTGAGTGAAATGTTTTAAACATCATTTAATAACCCACTCTTTTTTTGTTTGTCTGTTTTGCAGGGCAATGGGGATTAAGTGTCTTGCCCAGGGTCACACAGCTAGTAAATGTCAAGTGTCTGAGTCTGGATTTGAACTCAGGTCCTCCTGAGTCGAGGGCCGGTGCTTTATCCACTGCGCCACCTAGCTGCCCCAATAACCCACTATTAATAGCATGAGATAATGAGCTAATTAGGGAAGTGTAAAAGGATTGTTTTGTACCACTTGAGGTTATGTAATACAAATTTGCAATGGACACAGTCAGCAAAATTTTGGGATTTTCTCCAACTTCATTCAACTGGCCCACGTGTAGGAGTAAAGGCAGCAGAGATAGAAATGATCCAAGGCTGTCAGGGAAAGATCAGAGAAGGGAAAGGGGGCCAAAAGATTCAAGACAAGAGGATAGTGTTAAGTTGAACTGGCTTACTAAGGGGTAAATATGGGGAAAGGAAAGTCTATATAGTATAGAGATGGTGGATAGTGGAAGAATTGAGGGGTAGAGGAATTGATATTCACTGTGAGAACTTAATTTGTTTTTACAAAGCAGAGGTAGAATTGGAATGACCACAGACTGTAAAAAGGTAACGGAATTTCAGTTCTTGCACTCAGATTTGATGCATTTATGTGTGACAGGGAAAAAAAAGTAAAACCAACTTTGTGTGTGGTTGAGGTGGGGTGGAGGAATAGTTATAGGAAATGAGTAAATCGAGTATCTCATATGACAGAGTTTGAGGAATTATTAATAAGTATGTTGAATTACTATAGTGTCAGAGCAATAGTTTAGGAGAGAAATACTGTGAGGTAAAAACTGAATTGTTAGAGACAAGAAGGGGAATATCTTAAAGGATGGTACATAATTTCATTATTTTTGAGTCATTTCAATTTTGCCCTACTCTCAATGACCCCATTTGGAATTTTCTTGGCAAAGACACTGAAGTGGTATGCCATTTCCTTCCCCAGTTCATTTAACAGATGAGGAACTGACTTACCCAGGGTCACACAGTAAGTGTCTAAGACTAGATTTGAACTCAGCTCTTCCTGAATCCAGGGCCACTCTATCCACTGTTCCACCTAGCTGACCAACAATATATAGATAAGAGCTAGTAGATAATAACTACTAGAATTTTGATTGAGTGAAACTCAAAGATGAAAAAGTTACACCTGAGAGGTGGTGGTAAAGGGAGAACCCAGAATCTGAAATAGGAAGCAAGGAGTATTCCAACTCCCCCACCTTAACCAATGTGAGTTGGAGGAATGAGTGAAAGTTCATCCAGTATTTGAAAGGGATGCCGGGGAAGCTTTTCATCAGTGAAAACCAGAAGTTGCCACCTGTGGAGCATGCATTTCAGAGGGCACAGTAGGAAGGGTGACTTGCTTTAGAATGGGATATTATGGCAAAATGTGTTGAGGGAAACAGGAATAAAGGATCAGGTAGTAGGTGATAAAGAAAAGTATTTGGAACCCCATTAGCACAGTGACTGGAATATAGTAAATGCTTAATAAATGTTTGTTATCTGCATGCATGGAAGTAAAAATTCACCCAAGCATCAAATTATAATCACTTATTTACCTGTTATCTTTCTTTACTAGACTGTAGGCTCCTAAGGTAAGGGAATAAAAACTACATTGCAGAGTAATGGCACAGTAGATAAATGTCCTGGGGTTGAAGTGAGTACAACCTCAGCTTGAGTTCTGACTCAGCCACTTTCTTGCTAAGTGACCATAAGCAATTCACTTAACCTACTTCTCAATTCCCTCATATGTAAAATGAAGGTAATGCTTCAGCATCAAAAATTTAGCATTGTTTCAAGACTCGAAAAAATTCTATAGAATTTCTTATACACTTTAAAGGTTCATAAAACGTTATCACATAATCATGTCTTAGCTGAACTTTGTAGCACACATAGTAGGCACTGGACAAATACATGAAATTAAATTGATTCAATAATATATAAAATTAAAGTGTTCTTTTCCCCAATTTTCAAGGCTTTCTTTTTCTTATTGATTATGTCTTTCTATCATCCTGATGTTGGATCTCTTGCTGGAGTAGGCAGAAGGAACAGTAAAACAAGCTACTGATTGGGACAATTGCCATTCCTGCCAACTGTTGCATCAGCTCAGGTTTCATGGGCAGAGTGTAATGGTTCCAGATGGTGACAGTGTTAAGGGTTCTATAGTCATGACAAAGCTATAATTCCTCATTCTTCTATTTCACAAATATCACTGGGACTGCAACATGGGAGGTGGAGAGCTAAGGAAATCAAGTATTTCCTTTCTTCTCTAAAAACAATCTGAAAGACACAATCTCTGCCCTGGTCAGTGACTTGATACAACTAGTTGAGGTTGGGATTCCTGTATTAACAATTTCTGATAATTACTGTATTAATATCACTTTTGATGAGAGTCTTCTATTCCTTGAATGCACTATTCATGAAGAAAAACAAAACAAAATTATCTTGGTACATAGGGGGCAGCTAGGTGGCGCAGTGGATAAAGCACCGGCCCTGGATTCAGGAGGACCTGAGTTCAAAGTCGGCCTCAGACACTTAACACTTACTGGCTGTGTGACCCTGGGCAAGTCACTTAACCCCTAATTGCCTCTCAAAAACAAACAAACAAAAATAATCTTGGTACAAAAGAAAGAGCTTTGAGTCAGAGTTCAAGTTAGGGCTGTGATAGGATTTCTCATACAAATACTGAAAGCCATGCTTCCAGTAGTTCTGGGAACACAGTTTCTTTTGCTAAATAACACAACATTGCTAAATCACAATGACGAGTCCCAGTGTGACCAAAGAGAGGGGAGAGCATGTGTTCAGTGTGAGGATTTTGAAGTGTTCCCTCCACTCAGAATCTTTGGGGCATTGCTTTAGTAGCCACAAATTAATGGTTTTGAATATCATTGGAAGGTGTGGCATTTTTAGGACAAGGGATTTCTAAGGTTTTTATTCTTTCTTGACAAGAAACATAATCATCATGTAGAAATAGCCTCCCATAGTCCTCTATTTCTTGCCACATAAGTGATAACAGACAAGCCAGTCCTTGGATGGCTCCTTGTCTAAATGGAACAATATGGCTGAAGGCCAGGAGAAAAGAAGAAACTTGGATCTGGTATCCCTTTGAGTTTTAATGGTCTCCTCTCTCCTTTCTGCAAAATACTCCTGGAAGACATACCAAATGAATGTTATAGGACATGTTATAAAGTCAGTAATTACAGAAGGTAGGAGTTGATGAGCTTACTTTTCTAAATGTTCATGAGTAGGTGGGAGTCCACAATAACATAGGCTAATTCATTTAATTAAAGCATAAGCAAACTCCTGTAAGAAGTGATTCACCAAAGCAAACTTATTCCATGTTATGTCAGGATTTGAGAACTTCATGGAGTTATCATTGTGTGCCATAGTGCCTTGAATCCTGGGCTTAGAAAAACAAATGAAAACTATTGTTCAACAACGATTGTGAGGGATCTCTCCCTCTCTGCCTTGGAGCTACTGAGGTATTCCCTCCATACCTTTATTTCTTTTGGTTAGGCAATTGGGGTTAAGTGACTTGCCCAAGGTCACAAAGCTAGTATCAAGTGTCTGAGGCTGGATTTTGAACTCAGGTCCTCCTGAATCCAGGGCTAGTGCTCTATCCACTGCGCCACCTAGCTGCCCCCCTCCATACCTTTTGATAAAGGATATTTTCCATGAGGCTAACCTTGCAGAATCTCCGAGTTTGGAAATCTATGATCAAGTTATACTAAACCAAGAGCACCAAGAGTATTCTGCCCTCCAAGTAAAAAGGATCAGGGAACTTAAGCGGTTCTATGGACAGGAAAGCTAAATATTGAGTCTCCCATAATCCAAACTTTGTTTCCTATAAGGTAGCAAATAATGATAATGATAAGAACAATTATTATTATAATGATATGGTGTTTACAATTTTAAGAAATACTTTACAAATATCTCAATTTATCCTCATAACCACCCTGTGAGGTAGTTGCTAATATTCCGATTTTATAGATGAGGAAACTGAGGCAGACATTAAATTAATTGCCAAGGGTCAAATAGCAGTGTCTGAGGACAAATGATTCAGGCCCCAAAATTCATTAAAATATGGCAGTGTAAAGTTTAGGTCCTTTTCTCTACCAGGTCATGTCTTTACTTCCTTACTAAACCTCCTCCCAGTTTTGGGAAACACACAGGCCCTTCCTTGTTTCCCTAAAAAGGAGCATGCTGCTCAAGAAATTTCCCCTTTTTTCCCAGAAGGTAGTGTTGAATACTGTTTAGTGATCTAGTCTCAACTATCACCTGAACTCAAGTATCACCTTTGATAGATTCTGACTATAACTAGGGATAAGCATAGATCTGACCATGTCACCTCATCCTAGGCCCTATTACATAAACTCCAGGAGCTTCCAGAATTGAATATAAAATACTCTAGCTTTTAAGGCCCTCTATAACCTAGCTCTTTCCTACCTTTGTAGTCTTTCTATACCTTCCAGCTTCCCTATATTCTCTGTAATCCAGTGACATTGGTTTCCTTGTGGTTCCCTTCACATAACACTCTATCCCCTGACTCCAGACATTTTCAGGGGCTGCCCCCCAACCCATGCCTAGAATTCTCTCTCCCTTTCTCTACCTTTGAGTATCTCTGGCTTCCTTCAAAACTCAGGTAAAGCCCCATCTTCTACAGAAAATCTTTCCTAGTCCTCCTGAATCTTGATGCCTTCTCTCAAAGATTATCTACAATTAATCTTGTATTTATCTTTCTGCATAGTTGTTCACATTTTATTTTTCTCATTAGACTGTGAGCTCCTTGAGAATGAGGATTTTTGTTTATTTGTTGGCTCATTCATTTGTTTTTTCTTTGTATCCCCAGTGCCCAGCATTTAACATAATCCCTGACTCATAGAGGACTTCTTTAATGCTTATTTTCTGACTGTTTAGAAGGGTGAAAAAAGTCAGGGCATTTTATATGTGAGTATAATAAGGAGCAATTAGAGTTTATTTAATGGGACAAGGTGTGTGGAGGGTGGGGTTACATGGTCAGGTTAAAAGGCAAAGGTTCCCTGACACCATGGAAAAGTGTATAAAAGTTCTGAATTTAGAGTCAGAACATATGAGACGGAAACCCAGTACTAGCAATTATCATTTGATTAACCTTGGACATGTTGCTTAATTTCTGGAGGCTTCCATTTATTTATCTACCTGTAAATTGAGAGCATTTTAATCAAAACTTTGATCCTATGAAGTATCTTTATGGACTTCGTGAGTAACCATGTCAGCCTTGTCCATGAACACCTCTAAATCTAACATTAATGTATCCTCCCCACCACCACCACCCCAGTCCCTCCCTTCTGTACTCTTAGGACTTTCCAAGAAGAATGGCAGATGAGAAGAGGTAGTGGGGGAGGGGAGATCTGCATCATTAATGAAAACTCCTTTTCATGAGCCAGAACATTAGCTACTCCCATCAAAATACATACTTCTAGAAGGTTGAATCATCCTAATTATCCTTCAGGCAGCCCTGGATACTGAGTTTTGAAACTATCCCTTAACCATACTTATTTTCCTTAAAAAAGTACCAAAGGATATATTCATAAATTCCATATAAAGTTGTTTTTGAAAGATGTAAAAAGATGCCCACTGCCCACTTCATCAAGGTGCTTAGAAGAATTCCTGATCAATTCCTTAAGTGGAGATGATTCACAGCACGTGCACACATAAGAGCTGAGTCCATTCAAGAGCTAATTTCTCAGGAATTCCAAATACTAAACTTAGGTAAAAGCAGGAAGGTGGGAACTAAAATATAGATTTCTAGTTAGGAAAACTTGAAAAGAGATCAGAGGGCATATTACCAAAAGTAGGCAAGAGTCAATGGCGAAAGTCTGGAGAAGTTCTGCCCTTTAATCCAAAAGGGACATATTCTCTACCTCTCAATGCCATGACATACAAGATCATTATAGTTCCATTTGTTGTTGTTATTGTTGTTGTTCAATTGTTTCAGTTAGGTCCAACTTTTCATGGCAAAGATACTGGAGTAGTTTACCATTTCCTTTTTGAGCTCGTTTTATAGATGAGTAATGGAGGCAAACAGTGTTAAATGATTTGCCCAAGGTCACAAAGCTAGTAAGTGTCTGAGGCCAAATTTAAACTCACAAAGATGAATCTTCCTGATGGAAGGGTGGGCACTCTATCCACTGTACCACCCAGCTGCCCTATCAATTCCATGCCCTTTCATATTTTTTTGATTTGGGGATTTTTCAAAGAAAATATGGAAACAGTTTAAAAATGAAACTAGTTAAATGATAGTTATATTTCACCAGCCATTGTGACAGATAAACAGGAAGCTCCCTTGTCCCCCAGTCTCCCAAAAGTTTAAGGAGCCTAGGTTAAGAGCTCTGTGGTCTAATGATATATAAATGATAGAAAAGACTGAGGTCCAGACATTCTGATTCCAATGACAAGGTATTTTATCTTTCCATTTTTTCCTTTACTATAGTGTTACCCATCCCCACCTCCATTATCAGAATGGATGATAATTCTCCTCTTATATTTAGCAATCCAAGTTTAGCTCCCCTTTCTTAGATTTTTATCAAGATCACAACCTCCCTAAGAGTGTGGTAGAATGATAAGGAAAGTCCCTAACGTCATAATCAACTTCAGGGATATTGGAAGTAACTGTAGTTATTGAACCAAAAGACAAAACAGCAACTATTCAAAGTTCCTTAAATGTCCTTCTCCCCCTCCATCCTGTTGGGTTATAAGCCTCCAAGGGTTACCTTCCAACAGAGGGAATAATGTTAAACAGTTGACATGAGAAGTAAGAACACTACAAGTTATATAGTAGAATCTACTTTATAATCCTAAAAGCTTTTAAAAAATTAAAAGCTCACTAATGACATTCTCTTTGAAATGATCACGTTAGACTTTGACCACCTGATCTACCCTGTTTTCAGTACTAAACAGGTTCCCTTCATTCATTCCCACAGGCAGATTTTTCAATGCCTCCTAGTTCTCTAAAACACACAATTATTATAAAATGGAATAACTAGAAAGCCTAATATACCTCAGGTTGAAAATGCAGAAGAATGCAAATGCAGGCTTTTGTAAGTCTATTATTATGTAGATAATGAGTGCCCTTCTAGTGCCCTCACATAGATTGCATGTGTTTATAGTTTTAAAAGCATGTGAGTGGGATGTTGGAGGATTCGAAGTTTATCTTCTCTTCCCTGAATGCATACTGAATTTTGCTTTTAGTTCTCATTCAATCTCCTCAGCCTGTTCTTGTTTACTGAAAATCTGTCATTATATTCTGCTTTGAGGCTTTCTTTTATGTATGGCTTATATGCATACCCTGACATGTTATTCAGTCCTGGTGAATAATAAAAAAGTGTTATAGAATGCATTAAATGTGAGAAGACAAATGAAGAAATGTCATTCCAAAACTTGGTTTTGTTATTTTTTTTCCCTCTCTAGGACCACTTGTTCCTTCTGATTCCATTCTTTAAAACATCTTTATATTTCCATATCTAACTTTCTTGTTTCTTTCTTTCCCACTACTTTGTGTGTGTGTGTGTGTGTGTGTTTTATATATAATTGTGATGTACTTTTTTCACCAAATAAGAGAAGGGGAGAAGAATAAGAATTTCTATAGAAGCAGGCACTGTGCTAAGTGTTTTAAATATATTATTTCATTTGCTCCTCAATATAATCCTGTGAAGTAGGTGCTGTTATTATCTTACTTTGACAGTTGAGGAAATTGAGGCAAACAGAGGCTACGTGACCTGTCCAGAGTCATACTGCTAGTAAGTGTCTGAGGCTAAATTTGAACTCAGGTGTTACTGATTCCAGGTCCCACACACCATATAGTTGCTTGTACTAATCAAAAAACAAAACAAACAAACAAACAAAAAAACCCACAACTCCACAGTCCAATTTAGTAATAGCTTCTGATCATCAGGACCCATGATGGATTGCCCTGATATCCATGCAGTCCAGAACATTGAGACAGGAAATATTACTTTGTACAATCTACAACTAAATAAAATAGTTCAATACATTCAATATTTTTGGCAAACAAATTAAGCCTACGGACTCCTCAGGAGAGAGATTTTTGAGGCAATCATACCAAAGGGAGATATCTAGCAAGAAAGTAATGGCATAGAATAATATAGAACTCTCCTTTGATTTCCTTTTAGAAACTTGTAGATGGGCTAGATGGCCTATTTTGCTGAGTCCTGAATGATCAGAAGGTACATAAAGAATAAATGTATTTCAGTATCAATAACATTAAGTGTTGATCAACTGTGATAGACTTGATTCTTCTCAGCAATACAATGGTCCAAGATGGTTCCAAAGGACTCAATGATGGAAAATGCTCTCCAAATCAAAAAAAAAAACCCAAAGAACTGAAGAATCTAGATGCAGATTGAACCATACTATTTCTATTGTTTTTGTTGTTGTTTTTCTTTTTTGAGGTTTTTCTTTTTTGTTCTGATTCTTCTTTCACAGAATGACTAATGCAGAAATATGTTTAATGTTATTGTACAAATATAACCTATAGGGGCAGCTAGATGGCGCAGTGGATAAAGCACCAGCCCTGGATTCAGGAGTACCTGAGTTCAAATCTGGCCTCAGACACTTGCTAGCTGTGTGACCCTGGGCAAGTCACTTAACCCCCACTGCCCCACAACAACAACAACAACAACAACAGCAAATATAGCCTATATCAGATTACTTGCTGTCTTGGGGAAGGGGTGGGAGGGAGGGAGAAAAATTTTGAACTAGAAATCTTATAAAAACAAATGTTGAAAACTATCTCTGCATGTAACTGGAAAATAATAAAATATTTTTATATAAAAAAGAATAAATGTGTTTTGTAATGTCATCTTTTTCTAAAGTATTTCTACAACAGAAAGTTTTTTGTGAGAAAGTAAATGACAACATATTAATATTAATATTAAAGCACCTTCCACAGTAGTCCTAGCCTTAATTCTCATGAAACAAGTTTAAGAAATGACATTTCTTCATTTGTCTTCTTTCATTTAATTCATCCTATAATACTTTGTTATTATTCACCAGGAATGAATATAACATATGAATGTAAAGTGTCTCCACAATACCCATTGGCAAGAGCGCACCAGAATCAAAGTATGCCTTTGTTAGCCACAACTAATGTTGGATGGAAGATTTTAAAGCTATTGGCTGAGAGAGAAGGAAAGAAATGTGTTTTGTTGTTGTTGTTTTTTATTATGTCAGCCTATTTTTCCTATGCCAAGCATTTACTTTTAGAGTTTTTGACAAATGAGTTGGGAAAGTACAAAAAACTGCATTCTAATTATATATTTAGGCATCTGTTCTAATGGAGAAGAGCCGAAGTGGGACAAAAGGAGGAGCTGAGGAAGGTGAAACTGATCACTTTTGGAAGATGAAATTGACATCAACTGATACTCCACTCTCACTTGCATATGCAGTGGTTGGCATAAACATGAAGATACATATGGTTTCTGCATTCAAACAAGTGATAACTATTTGTTAGTTCTCAGCTCTTTACTTCAAATAACCAAGCTGAAATCTGTTTTCTAGACTTTCCTACTATTTAGGAGACTAGAGACAAAACTGAATGATAGCTCTTCCCATGAAACAAACATTCTTATTGGAAAATGTCACAAATAAAACAAAAATATCCCTATCTTAATCTAATCAGGGTACTAATTCATAATAGGACAAAGGAAAGAATGAGCATTCTGTTGACCTCTAGAAAAGGGGCACAGAAGGGTATGAGGATTACAGATGATACTGGGACTTAAGGGATATAAATTCTGGGATTGTTTCCCCTTCCTCTTCCAAAATATACCATTCTATGATGGATTATGCTTTCTTTCCACATGGCCCATAGTGCTCATATCTTTGGGGAATAGTTATAACATTTTCCCCATCACTTTCTTATGTCAACACAATACACAAACAATAAAGAAAACCTTAATTTGTCCATTTTGCTGAGTTCTAAGTTATATATCACACTGGAAATTTAACAATCAGCTCTCTAGAACTGATTCAAGCTAGATCCTGAACATCCCTGCATTTTCCTAAAATCTCCCAATTCTAGTCTATAGTCAGCTATAAAAGTAATCTTCCTAAAGTGCAGATCTGACTAAATCATTCCTTTCATTCAATAAATGCCAATGCTGACTAGAATTCTCTGTCATGTAAACAAGATGGAAGAGCAGTCATTTTCTACAACCTTTGCAACCTCTACATATCTTCAAAAAAGAAATATGTGCGAGACATAAAGCAATTACAGTTGTCTCCATAGTCTAGGAAAGCAAGAATCTAAACACAAGTTAAAATTCAATCAACTACAAAAAAGAATCTTTAATGTACAAACTCAATCAGTACCCCCACTTTGATTGTCCCCTGTACTCTTAGTAACAAGATTGAACAAGTTAAACTACATACTTGCAAACACAACTCTACACTATAACCAGCAACTTCTTCTCCTAGTACCTCAGAGATATAAACAGCAGAAATTTGCAATATGGCAGTGTTGTCTGACACATCAGAGTTCTATTGGAAAATGGAAGAAAAGGTCCACCAAGTGTAAGGAAAAGAGCTTAACATCTTTGTGGGTCTATATGTTTTCCCCCAGTCACTTGTGGTAGAGACTAAGATTGGTGAACTATGGCTTGTCCCTCTTGAGAGAAGTATAAGACTCTTTGAAATGCAGACAATAAGGAAACTCTATGAAAGAAAAGAAGTCAGAAAGTGAATTATAGGGGGCAATAAGGGAAATAATACTTAACTTACTCAAGATCTCAGGAAGAAGAAAACTCAACCTCAAACATAAACTGATAATCTAGAAAGATAAATAATAGCCAAAAGGAATATGGCCTACAGATCAGGTAAAAGAGTTCAGCCATCTGTGAATGAGTATTAGAAACAAGGGAAAATTAATTAACACATAATGAAGCAGAGGAACTTGTGAATTCCCAGTAGAGTGTGAAAACACAGCAGGCTATTCCTGAATGGTTTAAAAGAGAAATAAGATTTTTGAAAGAAGAATTTATGACCCATATAGGAGAAATAATTGGCAGAATAAGGAAAAACAAAACTTGAATCCACAGTGACAAGTCTCAGCAAAGAAACAAGAGAGAATATAACTGATTGGTACTACAAATCTGGAAAAAAGAGAGAAAACAAAAACATAGTAACATTAAAATAAAACATGATCTCCATACAAAGGAAGCATTGATTTTGAAGATAGAATGTGCAGAGATAATTTAAATATTATGAGAATCACAGAAGAACATGACAAATTGAAAAAAAAAATAAAGAACACCATAATCCAAGAAATAATACAGGAACTGTTCAGAACTTAACCCAGAAAACAAAGTGCAAATGAGAAGAATTCACAAATTTCTTCCAAGAAAAAAAAAAAAAGGAAAGAAAACTAGCAAAATAACCTCATGCTGTTTGGCTAAGTTTTTAATACTCAATGTCTTCTCTATTCCTTGGCAGCCTCTCCTCTCTGACTGAAAGGCTGGGGAAGAGAGCACTAAATGCCTTCCAGTATTCCTTTAACTCCTCCAAAAGTCACCCCTTATTTACCTTTCCAACTTTCTTTTGTGTATAGTCTTTACTCATTAGATTGTAAACTCCTAGAAAGCAAGGACTGTACTTCTTTTTTTTTTTCATTTGTATCCTTAAGGCTTAACACATTTCCTGGTAGATAGTAAATGCTTAATAAATGTTTATTCAATTAAATTGAATTGAAAAGGGAAAATAGCTACTGTGGTCTCTCAGGAATAAAAGAAGCTATATGAGAATGGGCAAGGTGGGAAAAAAAGGATAGAAGAAAGGAGAATAAAAGAGGAAATCTTGTTTCAGTTGTTGTTATTGATTGTTTGCCATTCTCAAAGAATACCATGACATTAGGGTGATGTCATGACTTACACTGAAATGGATTTAAGAGAGGGACAGCTGTGCAAAGTCACCAATTCAAGATATGCATCAGAATAACTGAAGATGGCCCCAGATGTTTTAAGGCAATTGGGGTTAAGTGACTTGCCCAGGGTAACATAGTAAGTGTCTGAGGTGAGATTGACCTCAGGTCCTCCCAACTTCAGGGGCAGTGCTTTATCCACTCCACCACCCAGTTGCCAATGAGTGCTATTCATTAATGCTCTTATGGGGGAATAGAGTCATTCTATAAATCCAGATGGAGATTTACACTGGATATTATCTATAGGAATTTGGTGCATTAGGGGAAAGGGAATCATATCTTCAGAGAGCAACCAACAACCAGAAAAATGGGAGGCCATGTACTCAGAGAGATGATGTTCAGGAAAAATGGGGGGTGGCGATGATTGGTGAGTAAAAAGGGCAAAGAACAACAGTGAACATTACGCTTAAGGACAGAGACAAATTCCCACCATGGGGCAATAACCTTTTTCTATCACCTAATGGTAAAATGCCTGAAACTAGAACTGGGGTCTTCCTGACTCCAGGCTCAATAATCTATCCAAGTATTTTTTGTCATCTATAGTTATTTTAAATGGTATTTCTCTTCCATATGAGTTTTATTGGTGGTATATAGAAATGATGATGAATTAAATGGATTCATTTTTATCCTACAACTTCACTAAAGTTGTTAATTGTTTCAAATATTTTTACGTGATTTTGGAAAATTCTCTAAGTATCCCATCAAATTGTATACAAGGAGTGATGATTTTATTTCCTCATTGCTTATTTCCTTCATTTTTTTTTCCTTTGGTTATAGCTAGCATTTCTACTACAATATTAAGTACTGGTGGTCTTAATGGACATTCTTGCTTCATGGCTGATCTTATTGAGAAGGCTTCGAGCTTATTCCTTTTACAGATAATTCTTGCTGATTGTTTTAGGTAGATATTACTTAACATTTTAAAGAAAGCTCCATTTATTCCTAGCTTTTCTGCATCTGCTGAGATGATATAATTTTTGTTGTTTCTGTTATTGATATGGCTAATTATGCTGATCATTTTCCTAATATTGCACCAGCTGTGCACTGCTGGTACAAATACTATAGTTTGTGATCTTTGTGATATGTTGCTATAATCCTCTTGCTAGTAATTTATTTATTTATCTTGCATCACTATTCATTAGTCTATAATTTTCTTTCTCTGTTTTTGTTCTTCCTGGTTTAGGTATCAGAACTATATTTGTGTCATAAAAGGTATTTGGCAGAACTCCTTTGTCTATTTTTTCCAGTTTACACTGTATTGAAATTAGTTGTTATTTAAATGTTTGGTAGAATTAACTTGTTAATTCATCTGCTCCTATGGATTTTTTTCCCTTAGGGAACAAATTTAAGAATTCTATTTCCTCTTTTGTTAACCTCAGATTATATTTTATTATCATATTTGTTATAATATTTTATTATAATATTTATATTTTGAATATTCATCTATTTCACTTAGATTGTCATATTTATTGGCATACAATTGGTCAAAATTGTTGTTGTTCATTTCTGTTCAACTTCATAACTCCATTTGATATTTTCTTGGCAAAGATAATGAAGTGGTTTGCCATTTCATTCTCTAAATCATTCTAGATGAGGAAACTGAAACAAACAGTGTTAAGTGACTTGCCCATGGTCACACAACTAGTAAGTATCTGAAACTAGATTTAAATTCAGGAAGATAAGTCTTCCTGATTCCTGGTCCTGACTCTCTCCACTGAACCACTTAACTGCCCTGAGGAAAATAGCTCCTAATAATTGCTTTAATTTCCTTTTATTTGGCAGTGCATTTGACTTTTTTTTCATTTTTAATACTATTATTTGATTTTCTACTTTTTAAAATCAAATTAAGCTATGTTTAATCTCATAAAAAACAGCTCTTAGTTTTATTAGTTCAAAGGTATGTTTTTTTTAACTTTCTATTTTATTAACCTCTCTTTTGATTTAAAGGATTTCCATAACCTTCATTTTTCTTATATCATTAGCAATTGTTTACCAGATTTGAGGGAGGCCCATGTGGTATTAGCAGTTGTCCACAAGTTACTTATCTCATTTGGGGGCACACATACATTTTTTTTTTTGGCAGGGCAATGAGGGTTAAGTGACTTGCCTGGGATCACACAGTTAGTATTTGTCAAGTGTCTGAATCCGGATTTGAATTCAGGTCCTCCTAAATCCAGGGCTGGTGCTTTATCTACTGTACCACTTAGCTGTCCCATCACACACATATATATTTTTTTCCATTTTTTTTTAATAAAGTATTTTATTTTTTTTCATTACATGTAAAGATAGTTCTCAACCTTTACAATTTCAGATTTTCTCCCTCCCTCCCCTCTCTCCCCCGTCCCCTAGACAGCAGGTAATCTGATATAGGTTATATATATACACACACATAATAACATTAATCCTATTTCTGCATTAATCATGTTATAAGAGAAAAAAAATCAGAGCAATGGTGGAAAACCTCAAAATAGAAAAAAAAAAAACAACAGCATCAAAAACAAAAGAAATAGTATGGTTCATTTAGCATCTATACTCCGCAGTTCTTTTTTTTTTTTTTCCTGGATTTGGAGATCCTCTTCCATCACGAGTTCCCTGGAACTCTTCTGTGCCATTGCATTGGTGAGAAGAATATAGTCCATCACAGTAGATCAACACTCAATGTTGATGTTACTGTGTACAATGTTCTTCAAGTTCTGCTCATCTCACTCATCATCAGCCCACGCAAGACCCTCCAGGTTTCTCTGAACTCCTCCTGCTCATCGTTTCTTATAGCACAATAGTATTCCATTGTATTCACATACCACAACTTGTCCAGCCATTCCCCAATTGATGGGCACCCCCTCAACTTCCAATTCTTTGCCACCACGTAAAGAGCAGCTATAAATATTTTTGTACATGACACACATATATTTTTAAGAAAATATATGTGTAAATTTTTATCTTAGTAAAAAAAATTTAAAACTTATGTAACAACAACTATTTCATTACAAAATAGTCTTTGAATAAAATGGAGTTACACATACTACGGTAACAAACTTATTCTCACAATTGGCACTCTCATAAATTTGTGCCAGTTCTTTATACATTATGAATGTGTATATATACATACACAAATATGTATGCATGTATGTATGATATGTGTACTATGATGTTTAAAATCTGTATTGTGTGATCGCCTTAAATTAGAAGATTCAGCACCAGTCTTTGGGCATTAAACATTTATTAAAGCATACAGATATTCACAAGGAGTTCATAAAGTTAAGAAAAAGCCTATCTAGCCTAGAGTTCCAGCCTGGTTGGGTTCTTCCTCTAGTCCTCCTCCCAGAGCCTGCTTTAATCAAGAACTTTCCAGCAAGCCAATTGTAGAAGCTTTTTATAGGTCTGGAACAGAGGCAGTCCTTACACACTGCTTCAAGCTGATTGGTTGGCGTCATCCAAATCCATTGGTTTTGAAGGTGTTCTCAAGTTGAGTTCACAGTCTAGCTTCTGAGAACAATACCTTCTTAAGGGATATCCAAGTGTGATTACAATCCAGTTAACTTGAAGTAGGCTAATCATCAGTCAATCACTCTCACTGGATTCAGTCAGTCTAGATTAATTTCCAGGTGGGTCTTTGAGTATCTTCGAAATCCCATTATTTTATCACATTACACATGTGTATATGTATATATGTTCCCAATCTAATTTTTTATATTTTATTTTTTAAAATCATTATTGCTTATTATAAAGAATTCTTTAGCTTACAAGATCAACATATTTTGTATCACATATACAATTTGTGTAAAATAATTCTTCATGCCAACTTTTATGTATTATGAAAAAATATTTGCCTAATTACTACAACTGAGTTGTATATAATATTGACAAACTTAGAAAAGATAACATAAGCTTACTCGTTCACCAGATGAATTGTCTGTAGAAAATATATGAGTAAACTTTTAAGAGAAATTCACAGGATAAGATGATATGGATTTTAGGCAATTTATAACCAGGAGAGTCAATAACAATATTCGTGAAATAACAAATCCATCAAAATAATGATGGTGAGGAGTGTACATCTATTCCCATTATTCAACACATTGCTCTATAATTTTTCAAAAAATCTTTGTTCTTTAGAAATAAACTTTACATGTAATTTTGTTTTTTTAAAACTATTATAGAAATTTGGTACTAATTTTGAATTATTTATTCCATTCTATTGATTTCATATAAATATACATTTTAATCTAAATGCAATATAATATATTGAATGTTGCATATTTGTGGTAGATGATTAAATAATTTTATTAGGCATAAGGGCATATGCATATATTCAAATATCTTTGCCAACTATTATCTTTAGCAACTCACAAAAATCAGTTCTTCTGAAAGCCATGTAGTATTGTTTTAGAATTTGGAGGGGGTGTTAACTTCAATTAGAATTTTTCCTTTTCCTATCACCATACAAAGATGAAGAATCCAAGAATAAAATTAAAAGTCTTATAAAAGTATTTCATCTCATTGTCTGAGGCAAGAGTTTGGTGGTGGTGGTGGTTGGATTTTATTTAAGTTTGGTTACTCAGTAAAGTTTTCAGGAGAGAAAAAAAACAGCTGGAGTCCCCAGGAAGTATTTTTCAACTGTGACCATGTTACTATTAAAAGTTTTAAAAATTAAAGACCTGATGGCACAATATTTTCCCATTAAGTATTGAGAGGTGCATGCATGATGGAATCGAGTGCAGTTCCAAGTTTTTAGGCGCATATGAGCCAGCAATCATGTTTGTGAATTAGCACTTCGGCATTTGGCACTCTGTTTATGGCAGGCAGAAATTAGATAAAATTGCTGAAAGGCATTTGGTTGCTCACTGTGCACCTGGAAAGTGAAATATACACATCTCTTTCCACGCAGCTTTCTTCTACCCATTTCTCAGTAGACTGAGGTCAAGACACAGATTTCTGAATACTAGATAATTAATAGACTAACAGGAAAGGGGTGTGTGTGTGTGTGTGTGTGTGTGTGTGTGTGTGTGTGTGTGTGTGTGTTTTCTGCCAAACTCTAAAGCCAGGAATTTATAGTGCAGTGAGAGAAAATGAAGTTCTATATTTGGAGTCAGAGGATTTATATTCAATTGCCACTTATTATGTCTATGACCCTGGGCACATCGCTAAACCTCTATGGGCCTCAATTGCCTAGTCTGGAAAAGAAGGTATTCAGACTAGATGACTTTTAAGTCCCTTTTCTATTCAGTTCTAGAATACTCTGATTCCCATGAACTTTGAGGAAGAAAGGGCTACTGCAATTAAAAAAAAAAACCTGAAATTTTTGTTTTCTCATTTCTAGCAGTTCAGTAGAAGAATAATTACAGAAATTATACATACTGTCCATCTATCCACCACAGATATAATTAATTTCTTTTTCTCTGTGATATACATACATATACATATACACAGATGCATAAAGAAATTAAAGTAACACATACAAAACCTTATATGTGTACATACCTTTGTGGGTACATATATGTGTATATATATACATATACACATATAAACATTCAACAAGATGTAGCAGCTCCTACATACATACATAGAAATGTATGTATGTAGGAGCTGCTAAATCTTGTTGAATCTATCATTAAATATCTCCTGAATCTCTCCTCTTCTCTCTCCTCATATTGCCATCACCTATATTCAGCTCCTCATCACCTCCAGCCTAGACTTTTGAAATAGTATTTGTGGGGCAGTGAGGTGGTGCAGTGGATCAAAGCACCGGCCCTGAATTCAGGAGGACCTGAGTTCAAATCCAGCCTCAGACACTTGACATGTACTAGCTATGTGACCCTGGGCAAGTCACTTAATCCTCATTGCCCCACAAAAAAAAAATAGCCTTTGAATTGGTCTTCCTTCCTCAAATCTCTCTCCTCTCCAATTCATCCTCCACAACAAATTGACATACCTAAACTACAAGTAAACCATATCACTATCCTTGCCTTATAAAATCCAATTTGTATCTATTACCTCTAGGATCAAAAACAAATGTCTTGGGGCAGCTAGGTGGCACAGTGGATGGAGCACCGGCCCTGGAGTCAGGAGGACCTGAGTTCGGATCCGGCCTCAGACACTTAACACTTGCTGGCTGTGTGACCCTGGACAAGTCACTTAACCCCAATTGCCCAGCAAAAAAAAAAAATGTCTTTTTTTTTTTATCTTAAGCCCTTTGGAAGCTGGATCTACTCTTCCTTTCTATATATTCTTCCCTTTTGCACACACTTTAGTCTATCCAAATAGGCTATATTACTGTTCCTCACAATCAAAGCACCATTTCACACCTACATGCTATTGAACAGGCTGTCCCCCATGAAAAAAATTATTCCGTTCTCCATTCATTCTTTCAAAGCTCCACTCAAATACCACCTCCAAATTGAGATCTTTCCTGCTGCCTCTAGCTGAAGGTGCCTCCACTCAAAATTTGGGAATAGATATTGGATCTGGAATTTCATTGAACAAGGTAATTTTCAGATGAGGAAAACCCCTTTTACCAATGCAGGCTATCATCCTCCCTGCAATTTATAGACTTAGAGTTTACCAGCACTCCTTAAGTTATCTAAAAATCAGGTCTTTTCTATTGACTACACAGCAAGGCAACCTACAATTTCCATTCTTTGGTATTTATTTAATGTGCTTATACACATATACATATATGTATATATGTACATGTAAGCACAAATATGTGCATACATTTTTCATATATACTCATGTATATAGGTTGTCTTCTCCTGTATAAGGTAAGATTCTTTAAGACAGGGATAATTTGGGGACAGCTAGGTGGCACAGTGGATAAGGCACTGGCCCTGGATTCAAGAGGACCTGAGTTCAAATCCAGCCTCAGACACATGATACTAGCTGTGTGACCCTGGGCAAGTCACTTAACCCTCATTGCCCTGAAAAAAAAAAGAGGGATAATTTTATTTTTGTCTTTCTTTTCATAGCTTCTAGTGCAGTCACAGGTAAGTAAATTATTAATAAAGTCTTGATTCATTGATTGATTCTGATCTTTGCAAGGAAGTTTAATCCCTATGTGTTTTGAGGTTGAAGGGACCCAGGATTAGCTACTGAGCTCCCTGATACTGCAGTTACAAAATCTACTTTCAAACTGCAAATTGCTACAGAGATAGAAGTTAAACATTTAGGGTTCATAGAAAGAATCAAGCCTAGGCTATATTTAAGAATTTAAACATGTTTATTTTTTCAAATTAAGAAATTAACTAGCATGGAATAGATTTGAGGGGGCTCCATTTTCTTTTTAATTAGGGGCATTGCTAAAGAGGCAGAGAGAGGCAGCAATGTTATTGGAGACTAGAGAGCTATCATCAAAGCCAGGAAGACCTAGGATCTGGTATCATCTTGTAAACATACTGTTTGTGTGACCCTGGGCAAGTCCTTTAGTCATTCAATAATTTAGTTAATCAGTCAAAAAAACATGTGCTAAGTACTGTGTAAGCACTGGGAATAAAAACACAAGGAAATGAAGACCCTGAAATGTGTTAAAGGGTCTACTTGTAATGGGAGAAGGTTTCGCAAACCAATAAAATCACATATCCAGACTTTATCTCTATGACTAGTGAGCGAACCCAATTGACAGTGAGGAATGAAGGGAATAATTCTCAAAAGGCTTTATATAGAAGGTAATGTTTGTCACATCTCTTTCTCATTGACTTGGAATATATCAGTGTTTCTTATTATTTGAGCTTTCACTTTCTTCAAATGCTAGATTGAAGAGAATATGATATGTTTTTACATATCTTCCTGGAGAACATCTTCAAACCATTGTTAGTCAAAAATTATGGTTTTCTTTATTGGAAACACCTTGGACTGTGTTATTTGAGCTTTGGCCCTGTCTTGCCTGAAAATCGAGTCTCTATCTCACTTTCCCAATCATGTTCCTGCACAGATACACCAATTACCCCTAAACTCGACTTCCAGCTCCCTATTGTCTTTCTCCATTAGAATGTAAACTTCTTGAGGGCAGCAATTTGTATTACTAGTAATTAGCGGCAGTGGATAGAGCACCGGCCCCGGAGTCAGGAGTACCTGAGTTCAAATCCTGCCTCAGACACTTAACACTTAATAGCTCTGTGACCCTGGCCAAGTCACTTAACCCCAATTGCCTCAAAACAAACAAACAAAAACACCTAGTAATTAGCACAATGCCTCCCTTAGAAAATACCCCCTGCCTCTCTGTCTCTGTTTCTCTACCTCTATCTCTTTCCGCCTCTATTATTCCTCCTAGATTTATTATTTTCATAATTATTATGAATATACTGAATTCAGTGTGTACATTTAATACTTCTCAGCAGGAAACATTCAGGCATGGTCCAAATAGCACTACAATTAGCATCAGGAGAAAAGGACTCTTGTCCTAATTGCGACTAACTCATTTTGTGACTTGGGTTAAATTCCTTCACTTCCTTCTGCTTTAGTTTCTATATTTGTTAAAATGAGAAGGTTAGAGTGGATAGTTACACAAGATCATAAAGTTACATATAAAAATACCTCTGATGTTCTTAGTCCAATTTGTTAGTTTAACAGATGAGAAAATTAAGGCCCAGGGGGTTTAAATGACTTGCCAAGGATATAAATGCTTGTTAACTGACTCACTGGCTGACTGGCTGGCTGGCTGGCTGTTTTCAGAAGGTTATAGATATAGTGTCCTATCCTTTGGATTCCCTTTTTTTCTATGAACTTAAAGTGGGGAAGACAGAAATAAGTAGTAAGAAAAGGTGAAGGTATCATGACTTTGATTTCATTTCTTTCCACTGTAAATATTGATTTCTGAGAATTCATCAAGCTTCAACAATCTGAGATTTTGTCAAAATCTGCATGATTGATGATGTTCAAGGTGTAAAAATAATTTTTAATTATCTCCTCCAATCTATTCCATCTTGGTTAATTTGATCAGTCACTCATTATGACTTTTACCCATGGATGCATAAAAAAAGATAAGAGAATCCAAAAAAGATTAGATATTAGAGCCATAAACTTCTGAACTCAATGAGTCTACACAGAATTTCCTTATGATAATTTGATTAGCTGATGCTTTCCAATCAGGCCTCATAGGAATGCTGTGGTGGCTCTTCCTTCAGAACCACAAAAAAATTTTCATGTTCCCCCCAAAACACTGAGAAATGTTCCTTATGAGACTGGTACTATTTGTTAGATAAATCCAGAAAACACTGAGTTCCATTTGTAGTTTCTCCATCTTTTGAAGAAAGCTTTCAAACACTGCTCTCAGATAAATGTAGCCCGGGGGGGAAAATGCTTTAGCAGCAGTTGGAAAACTTTAACTTCTCATGAAATAGTTGATCAGGCCTACAAAATGATGTAAGAAAGCAGAGTTCCTGGCTGAGTTCCTAGTCTGAATAAATCTATACCTACACATTCACCAGAAGTATTTCTCCAATAACCAAGTTAAAATTGGTCTGATCATGCCCCACTTATTGGGAAGATCATTATGGCGAATGAATAGAAGAGATTGGAGGAAATGGAAAATAATATCTTGGAACTCACAAATTTCTTTGTGCAGACAATTCAAGCAATTACCACCAATCCACAGATTTAAAAATTTTGGGGCGTGGGGTGGAAAGTAGGGGTCAGTGATGAATTCCTTTCCTGTTAAGAGAGTGAATCTGTAAACTGGAACAATAGTCATTCTAATGGAGTGGTTTGTCTATGGTCTTACAAACTACTTGAAGAATGACCTAATGAAAAAGTAACTGGCTTTATCTCTGGCCATCTTCATTAAATAAAATCCCTTCAAATGGAGTCTTGATTTCTACCTTATAAAGTTCTAACCAAATGGAAATTTCTTCCTGCCTATAGCACTTAATCTCCCCAACTGCTGAATCCTTTAAAGGATTCTAAATCCTTTTAAGACAAAATCCCTGAAAGTTTTTGGACTTAAAATTGACCCTACCTGAGGATGTCTATAGCCAACCTGGCATTCATCCCATATAAATGACTGATTTGCTTGATCCATATCACTTAAGAGATCTATTCACTATAGGCCTAGGTAGACAGTCAGCTGGAATAACTGACTTATATATTTACCATTGTGGGGACCAATTTTTAATTGGGGAGTGCTAGCTAAGCGGCTCGCTGCAATACTGGGGCAAGGAAGGAGACCGGCAGCCTCCCTCAAAACAGAACAAGATCTATTTTAACAAGAACGAACTTAAAAAAAAAACACACACACAAACAGGATCAGTAGGATCAAGGGAAAGGAAATAAAATGAGGAAAGGGAAATTATAATACCTGAAAAAATACCACTGCCCTAGAATCAGCTGAAAATATGCAGCAGA
The DNA here is from genome assembly GCF_019393635.1 of Dromiciops gliroides. Taxonomy (NCBI): domain Eukaryota; kingdom Metazoa; phylum Chordata; class Mammalia; order Microbiotheria; family Microbiotheriidae; genus Dromiciops; species Dromiciops gliroides. The sequence continues at coordinate 84,343,429 of NC_057864.1, forward strand.
ATGCCTGTCCCTTTCCAGCTCCCACCTAGAATGCTCAATTCTCCTCCCCCAAACCTAGAAACACCCCACACAGCCCCAGCCAATGGGATGGCCACTCTGACAGTCACATGACTGCCCTCACTAGGCTTCCAATCATTATAATTTTGCCAGGCCCATGTAGGCATGGGGAGAGGGCGTGAGGTGCCAGAGTCCTGGCAATGGCTACAACCAGTGGGTGGAGCACCATGTGTTTTTCAGAGCCCCAGGCCAGTGTGCACCAAGGCATAAAAACCTCAAATAACAATTAATTCTTTATACCATCACCATCCTTCTATTTTCCATCGGTACCAGAACTGATATAACTTAATCTGCTTGTAATTTCTGCCCAAAGAAGATACCTAAGGTACTTGTTATATTATCCATGGCCCAGAATACTGCCTTTAGGACTATGAGGGTATATTCAATTAATTAGCCAATCACCACACTTCACTGTCCATTAAACCTTCAAACAAAAGTCATTGCCAGAATTTTGCTGAGGCATTCATGAGCCCAGAAGCTTAAACTTTGCCTCTTTCGCCTATCACATGCTTTCAAAGTGGTCCTAAACATTGGGGATTATAACCTCTGATTGGAATTCCTTGAAGAATTTATTGCCATGACTCTTCAGAGGAAATTTATCTAACCATCTGCTTCATCCATAGTGATACTAGTCCTTTTGCTGAAGACAAAGAGCTTTTCTGTGAGCTCAGACAGTGCTAAAACTGCTAACCCCTAAAACCATCACCATCTGTAACTAGTACACATTGTCTCTGATCCCATAGCTTCTTAATCAATGGGGCACACTTCTATTTTCATCAAGCTGGACCAGAGGAGCATATAGCACATAATATGTATTCTCCTTGGAGACTTACATGGCTCACATAATATGAATAATGTATACTGCCTTTTGTGCTGATGCACCTGACACTTTTCAGCAATTCATGAATACAATTGTATAATACCTGCTAGGATGGAGAGTAAGTCATATAACTCAATAACTTCCCAATCTGCTACACAGATCACAGGCACCATATCCATTAGGAATGAACTATTTTTGTGCTACTTGTATACCAAGCTAGAAAAATGCCAGTTTAGACACTAATATTTTGAATACTTTAGGCATGCTAGGAGTATGGAGAGGTGAGGAGTATGAGAAATAATTATTAATAATCAAGGTCTTGGGGGACACAGAGATCTCCTTTTCTTAGTTCTCCTTCCCCCTCCATAACAAGGCAAGTTCTCCTAGAGAGATTCAATCATCTTATCTAGGTCAAACTTACCCAAACCCAAGATAACAAAAGGAGCTTTAGGTGGAGACAGATTCTTTTGTCTAGATAGCCCAAGGACTTTACTAATAATATTAAACCACACCTAGATTAAACTATTTTGCTGTGACCATCTTGAGTACTGATCTTTCATTCCTTTCCCTGATGTCATCCTTGGACTTTATTTTAATATAACCATCCTTCAAGTCATGTCAACCAATTAGATTTGACTGCTAACTAATTAGATTTGTTTGTTGTGTGATGGACCTCCTACAATGAAAGGGTATATGAACAAGACCCGACAACGAGGAGGGGGTCTTTGGTCTGAAAGAGATGGCCATAGACCTGTCTCTTATGGAAAAAGCATAAAAAACCTGGATAGGTAGCCATGCGCTCTCTTGGGACCACAAGAAGCTAAAAGCAATCCCTTAGTGGTAGAAATTGATAAATTGATAATAATCTTACCCAAAACTTGTGTCTATAGTAATTATTTTCACCATTGAAGGATGAAACCCCTAGAAAGTGAAAGTCATCCTAACAAAGGCATACACATTAATAACAAGGTCCTTAAGTCATATCAAAGACTTTACTTATGTAACTCTTCAAGTGATTTTCACATTATTTCACGATTAGTAAACATTAGAGATGGTATTGGAACATCTATCTGTCTTATTCCTAGAGCAATATACTGTCTTCTACTATGTTAGGCAGAAGAGTTTAAATTTTTTTCTGGGGAAAATAATGAGACAATGAAAATTCTTGAACAGGGGAATGACATGGTCAGACTTGTGCTTCAGGTAGTTTCAGCTACATGGAATATGGATTCGAAGAACATGGGAGAGACTGAAAGCAGGAGAATCAATTAATCTATTACTATTAGAGAACTTATTAGAGAATGTAGGAGAGTGGTAAGGAGGGCCTAAAATGGAGTAACAACTGTGTGAGGGGTTATATGTGAAAGATATTGTACATATAATCTATAAGACTTGGCAATTGATTGAATAAGAATGTGAAGAAGAGATAGCCAATGACAAATATGTTACAAAGGTGACTGATATGATGGTAATGCCTCACACTGAAACAGTGAAATTTAGAGAAGAAACAAGTTTAGGGGTAAAATTTATATGTTCTACTTTCATCATATTGTTTGAGATATTGATGGGATATTAGACTGGTGATGACTATCAAGCAGATAAGGATCCAAGACCAGATGGATTAATATTGGAATGTAGATTTATGAGTCAATTGCATAGAGATAATAAATGAACCCATAGGAGGCTTCTTTTTTTTCCCCTTTCAGATTATACAAAGTAGAGCAGTTATACGACTAAGGAAGAATCATTAAACAAAAAAGCCACCACACAAGTCTGGTAACACTACCCAGAAGGAAAAATCAGAACATGCACTTAATTAGGGCCTAGAGTGACCACCAAAACATTAAACCCCTATGATCACCCTAATAATTCAATATGGTTACTCTGCATTTTGGTGGCACCATAGAAGCAGAGTAGTGCAATGGAAATGGCAATGCATATAAGCTATGATGATCAAAGTTTAAATACCAGTACTGCTACTTACTATTGTGATGAACTTGATGAAGCTATACATGTTCCCTGGACCTTCCTGTTTGAAGTTCAGTGTACCAAAATACAGCTATTATATATCTTTCAGGGCTTTAGGGGTAACACTGAGGTTTGCTAGAATTTATAGCACTATTTCTTGTCAGCCCCAACTTGTGTCTATTCACTATTAAAAAGCAAACCTAATTAGCTTGTAGAAAATGTATTTACTAAGCAAATATAGCCAGGACAGTTGTTAAAGAAACATCCCCACCCCAACACCAAAATCTGGGCATACCCTCTTCTTTCATTTATAAGGTCCTTGGGGAAAGTGGATTCAGAAATCAGATTTCCTAAAGGGAAAACTCACAGATCAGTTACTAGAAAAAATTTTCTCCCTTTGTGGAGTCCTTAGGTATGCTAAGTCCTACATACAGTTCTTATGCTGGTGCTCTTGGAGTGCTAAAATTCCCTTTTCTTAATGTGACTAGGTTGTCACTATGATGTGACTTCTTTGTATGGTTCTCATCTCCCAATATAGATTCTGCTGTCAGCCATTATTGTTCCAAGGCCACTACAACTAGCTTTGTTTGCCAGAGCTACCAATGATAATGTGAATCCCAGATCTTACAGACTTCTAAGTTGACATTGTTATCACTTGGTCATTGGGGTGGGGGAGGGAGAGACAGAGACAGAGACAAAGAATAAAGTGGTATTTCCCAGGTGGCATTATCTACTTTCATCTAGTGAATCATCCTTCATCAAAGCCATTATGACCTTTTATACATGATTAAGGATCCACATACAGTTTGCTTTTGATTGCTTTAATCAAGATATCTGAGCATTCTATGATTAGTTGGGTTAGAATTGGACACTACTTAAAATATGAAAATGAAAGTTATCTTATAAGTCGTTCAATAGAAACAAAATAGCAAATATATATAACCTTTGGGTATCTTCTCAAAGTTCCTGAATTGGGGCACCTAGGTGGCACAGTGGATAAAACGCTGGCCCTGGATTCAGGAGGACCTGAGTTCAAAGTCGGCCTCTGACACTTGACACTTACTAGCTGTGTGACCCTGGGCAAGTTACTTAACCCCAATTGCCTCACCAAAAAAAAGTTCCTGAATTTTTGGTATGGTTAAAATGAAAGTAATTGATTACATTTTAGGGAATCCTAAGGGAGAATAATAAACTAATAAATATTTTTTGTCAAAAGAAGTAAATTACAGGTTGAATTTCATTTCTTTGAGTTGCTATTTCAGAAGGATAAAAGTAAATTATTTTTGTTATGTAGCATACATATGTGGCTTGAAATTTTTAATACACAGGGTTTGGGGCTTATAATGAGATTTAACTTCACTTTTTTGGAAATGAAAGCTTTGGCATAATCATCTTTTTTGTTTCAATTATATATGTGAAATTACATAAAACATATTTCCATATTAGCCATATCATCAATAAGTATATAAACAAACAAATGAATGAATGAATAGAAGTGAAAAAAATATACTTAGATTTGAACTCAGAGTTTATGAGTTCTCTCTCTGGAGGTGGATAGCAATTTTCATCACAAATCCTTTGGGACTACCTTAGATCATTGCATTAATTAGAGTAGCCCAGTCTTTCACAGTTGATCATTATTACATTACTGTTTCTATACACAGTGATCTCCTGATTCTTTTATTTTGGATCAGTTCCTATAGATCTTGCTATTTTTTTTTTGCTTCTTTGTTTGTTTTCTTTTTCTGTAACCATACCCTCCCCCGATTAAATTGGGTATTTCATTGGTGTACAATAGTGCTCCATCACAATCATATGAAGCAATTTGTTCAGCCATAGCCCAATTGTTCAGCCCAGCATTCCCTCAATTTCCAATTCTTTACCACCACAAAAAAGAGCTACTACAAATATAAAATTTCTTTTTCTTTGATCCCTTTAGAGAACAAACACAGTAGTGGTATTGCTCAGTCAAATGGTATGCATAGTTTTATCACCCTTTGTGAATAGATCAAATTTGTTCTACAGAATGACTAGAACAACTCAAGCAACAGTGCATTAGTGTACCTATTTTTTCCATATCCCTTCCACCATTTTTAAAGTATTTATGATAGATGTTAAGTGGTATCTCAGAGATGTATTAATTTGAATTTGTTTAATCAATAGCAATCTAGAGCATTTTTTCATATGACCTGATACCTTTTATTTCTTCTTTTAAATATTTCCTTTTCATATTCTTTGACCAGGTATCAATTGGTGAATGGCTATTATTTTATAAATTTAACTCAGTTACATCTACATTGGAAAAATAAGGCCTTTATTAGAGAAACTTACTATAAAATATTTGGTATTCATTCATTGTCTATGGTAGCTTTTAACAAAATGTAGTTTCTTTGACTATCTCTTTTAATTAGGTCTATTTTTGTTTTTGCTTTATCTAAGATTCTGATGGTTACCCTTCCCTTTTTACATCAGCTGAATCATAATAAATTTTGTTCCAGACCTTTATTTTACCTCAATGTATGTCTTTTTTTAAAGTGTATATCTTGTAAACAACAAGATTGTTGGATTCTGATTTCTACTCCATTCTGTTACCAGACTTTATTTTATGGGTGAGCTCATCCCATTCACATTAACAGTTACCAAGATTACCAAGATGGTGGAGGAAAGTCAGTAACTTTCCAGACTCTCCCCACAATCCTTCCAAATAGCTCCAAATAATGCCATAAGACAATTCCTGGAGCAGCATAACCCACAAAAGGATGGGGTGAGATTTTCCAGCCCAAAATGGCTTAGGTCAGCAAGAAAGGTCTGTTGTACCAGGTGAGAGTGGAGCCCAGACCCAGGCCACACTGACACAGATCCAGCCCCAGGCTGGCTGCACCAAAGAAACAGACCTCCAGAGTCTCCGAATCAGCTTCAGGGGTAGCTACTTCTGTAACTCAGGTCAAGATCTGATGAGAGGGTCAAGCGGTTGGCCAGGAGGAGATTACAGGGGTCTCGGCTGGTGCTGAGGCAGAATTCTATGGTGTTGCCCATGCTCAGAACCAGGACGCAGTCTTGAGTAGTAGGTGGGGGAATTGGTCTCAGGCCACTGAAGTTCTCAGAAAGGACTTTGAAGATAAGGTAAGACAGGTAGAGGAAAAAATGGAAAGAGAAATGAGAGTGATACAGGAAAGCAATGAAAAAAAGTCAACAGCTTGAAAAGCCATATGGAAAAGTAAATACAAAAGGTCTCTAAAGAAAACAACTGCTTAAGAATTAGGATTGAGCAAATAGAAGCTAATAACTTTATGAGAAATCAGGAAACAATAAAGCAAATCCAAATGAATGAAAAAATAGAGGGTAATGTGAAATATCTCCTTAGAAAAACAGCTGATCTGGAAAATAGATCCAGGAGAGATCATTTGAAAATTATTGGACTGCCTGAAAATCATGATAAAAAAAAGTCTAGCCATCATCTTCCCAGAAATTGTCAGAGGAAATTGCCCTGATATTCTAGAAGCAGAAGGTAAAATAGAAATTGAAAGAATCCACCAATCACCTTCTGAAAGTGATCCCAAAATGAAAACTTCCAAGAATATTATAGCCAAATTCCAGAGCTCCCAGGTCAAGGAGAAAATATTGTAAGCATCCAGAAAAAAACAATTCAAGTACTGTGGAGCCACAGTCAGGAAAACACAAGATCTAGTAGATTCAACATTAAAGGATTATAGGCATGCAATATGATATTCCAGAGAGCAAAGGAACTGAGATTACAATCAAGAATCACCTACCCAGCAAAACTGAGTAGAATATTTCAGGGGAAAAAATGTCAATTCAATCAAAAAGTGGACAATACCACTACTACATTGGTATCCTAAAAGAGATTTAAAAAAAGTTGAATTTGAAACTGGGGTGATGCCCATCACTTGGAGAAAAGGTTGAACAAATTGTGGGATGATATTAGAAAGGAACACTATTGCACTGTAAGAAATAATGATCAGGATACTATCAGAAGGACTTATGAAAAATGCAATCCATCTACATAGAAAGAACTGATGCTACCTGAATACAGATTGAAGTATAATTTTTTTTTGTTAGTTCCTCTTTCTAAAGTTCTTTTGTCTTTTTTTCCCCTGCAATTTGACTAATGTGGAAATGTTTTGCATGAATGCACATGTATAAACTATATTGAACTGCTTGAGTTCTTAAGGAGGGGTGGGGAGGGAGTGAGGAAGAGAATTTGGAACACAAAGTTTTAAAAATCGATGTGAAAATTTCTTTATATATTTAACTTAGGGAAACCCCTAAATAAATATATAAATAGTTATGATTACTTTCTTCAGTTTATTCTTCTTTCTCTCATTTTATCTTGTCCCTCTTCAAAAGTTTTCTTTTGCTTTTAAGTACTGCCTCCCTAAATCCATCTTCTCTTTTCTTATCCCACTCCAATATCATTTATCACCTTTCCTTACTATTTCCCTGTGAGGCTAGAAAGATTTCTGTACCCAATTGAGTATGTATAAGTATTCTTCCCTCTTTGAACCAACTTTAATGAGAGTGAGGTTCAAGCACTGCAAACTACCACCCCCAATTCCCCTTCCAATAGGAAATGCAAAGGACACGGGTCGGTTTTCCGCAAGATATCAGACCTAGGGTGGCAGCGAGCCTAGCAGGACTTAGAGTACAAGGAGTGCCTCGGGCATGGGATAGCTCCAGTTCCCAGGGTTGTGTCAGGGAGGCAGCAGGCCCAGCCAGGCAGAGGTTCCTCTTCCTCAATGCAAGGCCAATCAGGGGCCTCACCTCGAAATGGGCAGAAGGAAGCAGTCTCCAAAGTCCCAAGGAGTCGAGTGTGAAGGTGATGCTGTTCTCTCAGATTATGAAAGTACAGAGGATTCAGAAGGAGAGGAAGATTACAGCAAAGAGGAAAGGTCCAAGGTAGAGCTAAAGTCAGAAGCTAATGATGCTGCTAATTCTTTGGCAAAAGAAGAGAAGGCATAAGAAAAGCCTGACCCAAAAGGCACTGTGACTGGAAAGAGACAAAGTAAGATGGGCAAGAGAACTCAGAACCTGCAGAAAACAAGGTGTATAAAAAGGTCTCAAAGCATTTGGATGATGATGATCAGAAGAACCCTGCCTGCATTTCCAGGAAAGGGCTCTTCTTTGAGCATGACCCGAGGCTAAACCCAAGAAGAAGACGTCAGACCACAAGAATATCAGGATAAGCTGTGGAAGGATGAGGGCCAATGGGAACATGACAAGTTCAGAGAAGATGAACAAGCACCCAAGTCTTGGCAGGAGCTCATAGACCTCCATGGTTATGATATTCAATCAGCTCACAATTCTGATGATGTCAGACTTCATCGATTCTGTAAACCCAGGATTGGAAGCTCTCTACAGAGGGAGCCAAACTGGGACAACGACCAGCCAAAGAAGCCTTCCTGTAACCAAGGTCCTGGGGGATCTTCCTTGCCACCAAGAACATTCATCAATCATAGTGCTGCTGGTGCAAGCAGAATGTCTACATCTAGGAACTATTCTCAATCTGGAAGCTACAAGGAAGGAAGGACCAGGTTTAGGTCTGCAGAAAATGGTGGGCCTGGTAGCATTCGTTCTAATGACTCTGTCAGGCATGAACATGGTTATCATTCTTGGCACCTGGAATACACACCATCTACTCACCTGTTCCCCCCCAAAATGGAGTCTTCTCCTAATGCTTAGGAACAGCCCTGAAAAACAGGAAGCAGTTTATGAGTCTCCTCCCCCTCCCCCTGAAACTACCAACACCCTGACAGACAGGTTGAGAAGTCCTACTCTCAAGCAAAAAGATCCAGAAACAAAGCTGGAGATGCAAGCAAGTTAGCAGAGGCAGTGCCACCTCCTGCGGAGGGGTGGGCCCCTCCACCTCCACCCCTTGCAACTACCCCCCCACCCCCACCCTCAAAGACTGGGAATTGGGAGGCCCCAGCAGATTCCAGCACAGGGGTATTGGAGCAAGACATGACCCAACTAAATCTGACCGAACAAAACTGGAGCCCAAGGCAGCCTCAATTTCTACAACCAAGGGAGCTTCAAGGTACTCCTAAACACATTCACCTGGGAGCAGGCTCTCCACCTCAGTTTAGCCACATGGAAGAAATGAGTGCTCCAGGTAGTCAAACCGAACGATATTTATCCCAGAGTCAGAGACGCGTCCATACCCTCCCTGTACACATCAATATCATGGAAGGGCACTACTATGACGCACTGTAGCTCCGGAGACCAATCTACACCTACAGTGACAACCCTACACCGAAGCCTGCTCAAGGCATGATTGTACAACCAGAAATGCACCTCCCCCACCCTGGTTTATATTCCCATCAGACGCCAGAAACTCTACCTAACCCGGGTCTGTACCCGCCACCAGTGTCCATGTCCTGGGGACAGCCACCACCCCAGCAGCTGCTTACCCCTACCTATTTCTCCGCTCCAGGTGTCATGAACTTCCGCAGTCCCAGCTATCCCTATGCCCCAGAAGTATTGCCCCCTCCCCCACCTCCTCACCTATACCCTAATACCCAAGCTCAGTCTCAGGTGTACAGAAAAGTAACTTATTATAATAACCCAGTCCAGCAACAGGTGCAGCTGAAACCTTCTACCCTCAGGCAGACGTCCCAGCCCCTCACCATGAAGCCCCTACCACTTGAAGTTGTAAGCAGAGGTTCCAGCTAATTTGGATTTCTAAATACTTAAAATCTGTCATCACATTAAAAAACAGCAGAAATGAGAACTCAGAAGATCAAAGATACTTCAGGCCACCTGCTGCTGGGAGTGCTCTGATGACACTGAGGCCCCCATATCAGCAGGCCGACTTGTTACATACCCAGAATGAAAAACAGCCTTACCTCTTCTTGGAACTAGGCTTTGATGGGAAAATAAGGACATTTTTCTCTTCCAGTGGGAGTGGCTGCTGTCTGTACTCAGGGCAGGGAAGTCTCCAGTCAGCCAGAACTGTGTAATTTAAGATTCTAAATGTGGATTGGTGATTCTCACTAAAGGGATCCCTCAAACAAAGGCTGCTGATATGGGATGTAAATTTGTGTTTTACCTTCACCGAGTGGCCGGAGGCCTTTCTCTTTGCACCACTTGCCTCTTCCTGTGTGGGCAGGGCACTGTACAAAGGCTAGGGAAGAAGGCAGTGAAAGCCAGAAAACTCCTTCTCGGTTCCCTTTAGGTTCCCCACCATGTCCCTTCCCAGATGAAAATGAATGTACCCAACCAGCTCTTTCCCTACCTGGGTCTCTCACAGGAGCTGGTCTTTCTTTGGTTTTGTTGGTTTCTCTTCTTGTTGTTCTTGTCTTTTTTTGTTTGTTTGTTTTTTGTGTTTTTGCTTTTAATTCTAACTCTTTCTAACCCCATGGACATAGAGCTCTCAGCAGAGTATAGAATTGAGAAAGGCCCAGAAAGGAAAGTGCCCTACCTTCTGTTTTCAGCTTTTAGGGATTTGGAAGCCACTATCTTCTGTGATGGATTTTGGTTTAGATAGGTGCAATTTCTCTACTTTCAGAGAGGCTTTCAGGTGCTTTTGGGAGTGGGAAGGGTAGGCTAATGGTATCCTCCCCCTTTCCCTCCCATAACCATCCTTAGGGCTATCTCTTCTTAGTGCCTAGGGCAAAACAATGCAATGAAGCAAGAAGAACTGGAAGGTCTTGAGCCTCCTTCCTCCCACCCCAATTTGCTGCAGAGCCATGTCTCCCTCCAGGCAACTGCTTCTGAGGATCACACTCTCAATCAAGTAGCTCCAAATAACTTCTGTCCATTTGGCCCTGAAACCTGTATGTAATGTTCGCAGCAGGTTTTACTTAATTCCTTTCACACTTAGATAGCCTCCCTTTCAATTAAAAAAAAATAGTGACATAGCAGCCAGGCTCAAGGCCAAAAGGTAAACCAGGTGCTTCGTGGGCTCAGGGAAACTTAACCCATCTGACTCTGCAGAAGACTTCATCACTACAGTTGCCAAGGGCTGCTTGGCTGCTACCCTCAATTTCCTACAAAACCTGAATGTGGTAGCCATTTCAACTCAGCATAGTCACTGTCTGTCTAGTCTCTTTTGCTTTTCAGAAGCTGGCTTGGTCACTGCTGGTCATCTTGGCCATGGGCTCAATCAGAAAATATATGGTGGGGGGAAGCTAGGTGGCACAGTGAATAAAGCACTGTCCCTGGATTCAAGGGGACCTGAGCTCAAATCCAGCCTCAGACACTTGAGACTTACTAGCTGTGTGACCCTGAGCAAGTCACTTAACCCTCATTGCCCAGCACAAAAAACAAAAAGTATATGGTGGGGGTGGATAGGTGGCGCAGTAGATAAAGCACCGGTCCTCGATTCAGGAGGACCTGAGTTCAAATCTGGCCTCAGACACTTGATACTTACTAGCTGTGTGACCCTGGGCAAGTCACTTAACCCCCATTGCCTGGCCAAAAAAAAAAAAAAAAGTCTATGGTGGCTGGGGGAGTGGGGGGGGCAACTCAGCCATTTCCTTCCTACTTTACATATTTTTTTTTTTAAATGGTGTTAGAAGCTAACTGAAGGTTGGACATTTTATAGGCTGTTTCATTGCTGCCTTGAGACCGACCAGTCTCTCAGACCTTATAACACTGTGATGATTATGTCTCTTGAACCACGTGGTTGTTCTCTGGGGTTTTCTTTTTTCTTTTTTGTTGTTCTGAGGAGTGTTTATTTGTGATCTACATTGTGACTTCCTGATGATGAATTTTAGATGGGAAATCTGAAAGAAAAAAGAAAAAAGAAAAAAGAAAATGCCTCCCTTACATCCCTCTTTTATATGAGAATTTTTTTTCCATCCTAATTCTGACTTCTCCTTTCTCAGTGCATCCCATTCTCATGACTTCATTTTTTAAAAAATCATCTTAACATAATAGACTCACATTTATGCACTCTGTCTATGTAGATGCCTTCTAACTGCCCAGTTAATGATACAGTACTTAGCAGTTACATGGAACATCTTCCCATAAAGGAATGTACACAGTTTAAGCTTATTGTATCCCTTATGATTACAATTTCATATTTTTGTTTTTATGCTTCTCTTGAGTTTTGTGTTTGAATGTCAGATTTTCTGCTCAGCTCTGTTCTTTTCATCAAAAATGCTTCAAAGTCCTCTATTTTATTAAATATCCATTTTTCCTCCATGGGACTATGTCACCATGAAATTGGTTCTGAAAATATTCCTCTTTCAAAGAATTACTTGCCCACATGATCCAATCAAAATTTAAGTAAAAGTTTTTACTATTTGGCATACAGAGGTATGAGAAGAAGCCTAGACTTCAAGTCCCAGGGAGGTACAGGTTTATGGCATGTTCCTTAATCAGTTGACACATACAGGTATGGCTTGGAGGAGAAGTCCGAACTTCAACTCCACAAACAAAGGAGAAGATGACAATTTTATAGAGAAGGGAAGGGGATGGGGGAAGAGACTTAGGACTGAAAAGTTATAACTATTTGGAAAATGATGATGCTAGCCAGAGATTATTGTCACTACCTGGTCCTAATCACATAGCAAACATGACTGGCTCCCAATTAATCTCATGCTGTAAATTCAAGGCCCCCAGCTCTCTAGGTGACCCTGACATATCTGCTTTATTATCTGTATGACTAACCACTACCTGGTTAATTAACTACTTTGCTTCTCCAAGGAAAGAGTAATCTCTAACTGACCCCAGTAAGGTGATCAACCATATTTCTCCATAGTCAGTGTCCCCCTCAGAGCCAAAGCATCCCTAACTGGGCCCAGGCCTACCAGGCTGCTATTATAGATTATACTGAGGATTACTGGGTAGGTGATTATTGGTTATAATTCTATTGCCTTTGCCTTCCATAATATCATACTCCAAGCCCTCCACTCCTTTATGTGGAAGCTGGTAAATCTCATGTAGCTCCACAACATTTGAATGGCTTCTTTATGACAGCTTGCAATATTTTTTCCTTGACGTATGAGTTCCTGAATTGGGGTAAAAAAATTCCTAGGAGTTTTCATTTTGGGACCTCTTTTAGGAGGTAATGTGAATTCTTTCAATTTCTATTTTACCTTTTAGATCTAAGGTTTTGGGGCAGTTTTCCTTGATAATTCTTTTTTTTTTTTTAAAGATAATATCTAGGCTTTTTGTTTTTGATCCTGGCTTTCAGGAAGTCTAATAATTCATAAAATTCTCTCTCCATAATCTGTTTTTCAGGTCAGTTGTTTTTCTTTCTTTTCTTTTTCTTTTCTTTTCTTTTTTTTGTTTGTTTGTTTGCGGGGCAATGAGGGTTAAGTGACTTGCCCAGGGTCACATAGCTAGTAAGTGTCAAGTGTGTGAGACCAGATTTGAAATCAGGTCCTCCTGAATCTAGGGCCAGTGCTTTATCCACTGTGCCACCTAGCTGCCCCCTGGTCAGTTGTTTTTCTAATGAGATATTTCCAATTTACTTCTATTTTTTTCTTTCTTTTGACCATTTGTTTCTTGATGTCTCATGGAGTAATTAGCTTCCACTGCCCATTTCTAATTTTAAGGAATTATTTTCTTCAGTGAACTTTTTTTTTACCTCAATTCTCCTTTTTAAGGCATTCCTTTCATCAGTTAATTTTTGTGCCTCTTTTACTATTAAACAAATTTATTGTTGTTATCTTATGATGTTATGTTCTTCAGTGTTTTCATGTCTCTTTTGGTGTTTCCAATGTGGTGTGATCTGGGGAGAGGTATGATGACTAATTTCCTGGTATGTGCTCTGGTATTTACCCAGGAAGTGCTCCTGCTGCCCCACAGATAAATACACTAACACTCCTCTCAGAAAATCTGTAACTCCTCCTAGGTTTCTTGCCCTCTTCCACACGTAAACATTGGTATTCCTTTCTGCCTTAGAACTGTGACCAGGGCTACAGCTCCCTTCTGACCAACAAGAAGTGCTCGTCTCTACCCAGGAACTGTGATTCAGAACTGCATGTGGGGAATTGCCAATCAGTGCCACCTGCATCCAGTCCCAGCAAATGGCTCCGTCAATTCTTTCTAACCAATTGAATGACCCCCTTACTATCTCTGAATTGAGAGATCCTGAAGATGTTGCTTCTTCTGCTATCTCAGCTGCCTCCAAGACCCTTCCTGGTGTGGTCACACTGTACTCCCTTCTAGTGCCCACCCCAGGTGTACTGAACTGGCTGGCTATTAGCTGCCTAAGCCAGTCTGTAAGGGCCATTTAAAAAATCCCCAACTGCTTCTCCCAGACCACAAGAAATAGCCTCTTTCAGTTACAAACACAGGGTTTATTTATATGTTATCTTTAGAGATAAAGATAACAAAAGTAAAATATATGATCTGACTGTGTTTTATCTTTCTCCATAGCTTCCCCTCTCCTTTCTACTCTACTCCTCTGTCTATCTCTGTAGAGTCCTCCTTCAGGCTTCCTCCTACCACACCTGCTTTCAGTACCAACCCGCCTTTTTTCAGTCCTCCCTTTCACCATCAGCTGTGTTTGCTCTCCATAGCCTCCTCTTAGTCCTCTTTCTCAGTCCTCTCCTTTTCGTCCTCTGCAACTCCCCCCTTTCACATCTGCCTTCTGAATAATAAACCTCTTCTCTTGCCAGACCCTTGGGCCAGGTTGCACACAATCACCAAGCTAATTGGTTGGCAGCCCCTAGGGCCTCAGCTGGTGGGCTCAAGGGAGCCATGCATACCACACCCAGGGCTCAAGGGAGCTGTGCCCCCTGCGTGCCAGGGGCCTCTGCATGTGCAGCACAACCCCTGGGGCCTGGGGTTTTCATCTGCACTGCTTATCCTGGCTCTGAGGCCCCTGCAGCTAAAACAGAGGAGGAGGGGCAGCTCCAGCTTGGCTTACACAGAGAAAAACCCTGAGGATCTAAGGCTTTCTAACCTTAGTCAAAGGTGGGTATTCCCCAAATCACAATAAATTCCCACACAGGTTAAGATCAGTCTTCCCCACACCCTTACCCCTTTCCCTTATAATAGTGTCTCACAGTCCCACATCCAAACACATTACTCTCCCTTATTTCCTTTGACACATCCTAAATGGGAGTGGATCTCCAGTTCCTATCTGCCTCGTGTTTGCTGACTGCACTCAAGTGACTTCCATTTGAGTTAGATCTTCTTATTCCCTAAAAGAAAGATTTTATATATTAAAAACATCGTTTTATCCATACAATCTTATCAACCCCATAGCTTTTCGAATACTATTCATTTTAAATCTTTTCCCCTTAGTAATGATCCTTCTTTGTTCTCTCTTTAGAATTCAGTGATTTCTTAAATGTTACCTTATCTTGTCCAAGAAGCTTGAAAGAATCGACTTCATTGACTAGTCTTTTCTTGTTAACTGTAGTTTAACTTTCTAGTGTTTCTCTTTTGGAGCTCTTTCAAGTTATAGTTAATTTTTTTTGGTAGCATAACTCAAATGCTTTCTTTTTTTTTTTGAAAGTTCATATTTTGTGGGGGGGGAGTTATTTATTACACCTAGTTTTTCAGGATATGTAATTTGGGGATATTTTGGGGATATATCCTATATCCCTTGCTTTTTGGAATATTACATTCCAATCTCTTACTTAATTTCCCAGGGACAGTGAATAATTCTGGGTTAATCATGTTGATCTTCTTCTATAGGTAAAGACTCCCCCTGCCCCCCCCCTCCTGGAATGTTAACTGTTTGGTAATAAAATTCTGAAGTTTAACACTACACATTTTGTTTTAAGCTTGGGTTCATCTCTGTAAGCAATCTAAGAATTATGGGGATTAGTACCTTACTCTCTTGCCAATGGTTCTAAGCAATATATTTTTGGCATTATTTCCTGAAATGTTGTCTTCAGACTTCTAAATTCATTGCATATTATTACTCCTCACCCTACCCCCACCATCCAGAACATATGAAGTCCTTAAATGAGCTTTGTGTATCCTTTCTTCAAATTCAGCCATTTTAGCTTATATAAAATTCACATGTACTTCCAAAGTTTGCCTTTTCCATGTGTTCTACCAAGTTTTTCTCTACTTTTGATTTTCTACTGTTAAATCTGTAGGGTTTTTTTTTGTTTTTTCTCCATAACCATTATTATTTTGGAGAAATTTTCTTCAAGGTGTTTTAAGCTTTCTGTTATTTTGGTCTTATTGTTTTCTTTGAGAGCTCTGATTAACATTCTATTTTTTTGTTTGTTTGTTTTTCTTTTTGTGGGGCAATGGGGGTGAAGTGACTTGCCCAGGGTCACACAGCTAGTAAGTGCCAAGAGTCTCAGGCCAGATTTGAACTCAGGTCCTCCTGAATCCAGGGCTGGTGCTTTATTCCACTGTGCCACCTAGCTGCCCACCTATTTTTTTAATAGTTTCAATTCCCTTTTGCATCATTCCAAAGGATTTTTTGTTTTTTAAATGGTTGTTCCATTCTATTATTTCTGAGGAACCGATTGAATAGATGGTCTTACTTAATTTTTCACAAAGGAAAAAATGTTTCATTTTGTTGTTGCTGTTGTTTATAGAATAATAATTGTACTTAAGTTGTAACCTTCTCTAGATTGATTAAAAACAAACAAACTTTTACTTCTTTATGAATATCCTTGTTGATTTATCTAGTTGGGGTCTAGTCCCATTCTTTCTCACTTGATGGACCTTAATTTGCTCTTTCATCTTTTGTATTTTTAACAGCTCATATCAGACCTTTAAACTGTTTGGTCCTTTATCCTAATATGACTGTAGAATAAGTTTTCTCTTGGCCAAATCTTTGGTACTACTTTATATCAGGCTCTTCAAATTAAGGTATGGATGTCTTAACTAAATATCTGCAGAGTATTAGAGTTCCTCTAACTCTCCAATTCTCAAAACTTTACCTGGAGAGCACCATAGCCAAGTTAATATCTCATTTTCTTCAGGCACAGCAGCATTTAGCCCAGTATTCATTACTGTACTTGTAAGTCTTTGTCCCAATTTCAAGCTTGTGCCCATTTTAAATCATAAGACAATGTTCTCTAAATGTTAAGTGGTTCATACTGAGTTATTACCATAAAAAGGAAGGAGAGAGCAGACCTTGAACATAAAGTCTCTCAAATAGTATGAATAGGTTGCACAGGTAGGAACAGCATGAATGAGTAGGAGTCACAAGTTATTTTACATTTATCCCATTGAATTTCATCTTATTAGATTTAGCCTAATATTATATCAAGATCTTTTTGGAAAAAAAAGAAAAGAAAAAAAGATCTTTTTGGATTATTAGACTTGGTGCAAATAGCCAATCAAGATTTTTTGGATTCAGAAGATCATCCAATGTGTTAACTATCCCTCCAAACTTCATTATCATCTGTAAATTTATGAGCATATAATCTATGCCTTCATCAAGTTATCAATCAAAATGTTCAAAATAACATGTGGTTGGGGCAGCTAGGTGGCCCAGTGGATAAAGCACCAACCCTGGATTCAGGAGGACCTGAGTTCAGATCTAGTCTCAGACACTTGACACTTACTAGCTGTGTGACCTTGGCCAAGTCATTTAACCCCCATTGCCCCATGCAAAATAGAAAGATAGATAGATAGATAAATAGATAGAGATAGATAGATAAAAGTAACATGTGGTACTCATGAGCAAGAGAATGAGTGTAATTCCTGCCCTCCCCCCCCCCAAATGTTTGGCAGAAATGTTGAAGAGAGTAATAGGATTGCGTTATATAATGTCAAGCTGATGGGAAGGCGTATTATGATTTAAGGAAATTCCAAGTATGCCTTAATTGTAAGCAGAGGTAAAGAAAATATGGTGAAAGGGAGAGGGGGGAGTTTCATTAGAATCAAAGGAACTTGATCAATCCACTACCTGTTTGACTTTAGAAAGGTAATTTCATTTCATTTGGGCCTCAATTTCCTGTTCTAATACATGAGGAATAGGGAATTCCTAAGTTTCCCTCCAATTCTACAAGGATTCCCTAAAATGGAAGGTTGTGGATGTCTCCATGCATGAAAGAAAGGTTATGATTCCTGGAGTAAGATCTTGGAAGATGTAAGTAGTAAGATTGGTAGTGAAGGTCAATGAATTCAATTTGGTTAAACTGCGGCTGTAACATTTATTATCTCTGTGAACATGAGCAATTCACTTAGTCACCCTATATGTCAATTTTTCCATGCATAAAATAGGAACAACCATACTTGTACCAAAGGATAATTGCTAGGTAGGTTAAGTGAGATAAACACGACAAAACCTAAATATCTTTGCAAAAGTAAGCTACAATTGTTCTGAAAAATTGCATATAAATGTGAGCTACTGATATGTCTTCTTTGAACCTACATGATATGATTGCTCTCTCCAAATCCAACAAAATCTCTTCAGTGTTAAGGCTCCAAACTTACAATTCTTGAAAAAAGGAATCATCAGTGAATATGAGGGACTGTGTCTTCATAAAGAATTTACTACAAAAAATTAATGAGCATGGAAAAAGTCTAATTTCATTTGAGTTAGCAGAAAAACTAAATTTTCAACCCAGAGGCTACTTTTTCATTGGAATTAAAGCAAAACCCAGATTCAGGTATAATTTGAATCAAATTTTAACTTGATTTAGGAATTTTATATCATATATAACATATGTAAAGGCCACTAAGCAGAGTTTTTCTTAATGAGACCCTTGTAACTCCAATAATTGTTATTGTTTTAGAGCTGGCTAAATTTAAATACCTTTTCTTTTGAATCTAATGTAAAAAATTTTTGGCTTTAAGGAATACATTACATACTGGATAGGACATTGGATGCAGAGGTGAAAGACTTGGGTTTGAGTCTATTCTATCACTTGATACCCATATCAGCAATCATTTAATTTGAGTTTTCTCAACCTTTTTTTTCTTCATGCTTAAAAAGAATGGTTTGGGGGCAGAGCCAAGATGGCAGAGGAAAGATATTAAAAGCACAGAGCTCCTGATACAATTACCCCAAAAAGAGCAATAAAAAACCCCTGGAGCAGAAAACCCCACAAAAACACAGGCTAAGATTATTTTCCAGCCATAGAAAGATTAAAGGGGGTCATGCTGGGCTGCTAGTAAAGTCCAACCCTGCAATCACACCGACAGAGATCCCAGGCATGCCACACCACAGGAACTTAACTCCCCAAGCTTCCAAATCAGCTGCAGCACCAGGATCTTCTGGAACTGAGCTTGTGGTCAGGTGAGAGGACTGAATGGCTAGCCAGGAGGGGGGTGGAAGTGCAGGGGTGGGGAGTGCAGGGGTGTCAGAGGGAGCTAGGGAGGAATTCACTGTCCCACCCCAGCAGGGAACCAGGAAGAAATCCTAAGTGTCCCCAGGTAGGGAAGGGCTGCAGGATCTTCGAAGCTAAGAACCACACTACAGAAAGCTTTGCTGGTTGGTTATTTGGGAAGTTGGCTTGAGGTTATCTGTGGACCAGAGAACAGGCCAAGCAAGAATAAAACCTGTTCTCCCTTAAACCAAAACACTTGAGACCCTCTGAAACTGGGGACAGTAGTGTAGCCTAGAAGCAGGACCCGCCCTCCCCCCCCCAGTGGGGAGTTAAAAGTCAAGTAAAGGACGGCAAAATAAGCAAGCAAAGAAAGTTGAGAACTATAGAAAGTTTCTTCAGCAACAAGGAAGAGCAAGGTGCACCCTGAGAAGAGGATAACAACCTCAGGGCCCCTACATCCAAAGCTTCCAAGAAAAATATGAACTGGTTTCAGGCCATGGAAGCTCTCAAAAGGGACTTAGAAGAGAAAGAAGGTAGATTTAGAGAGAGGGAGGAAAGAATGGAAAGAGAAATGAGATCAATTCAGAAAAGTCATGAAAAAAAAAAGTCAACAGCTTGAAAAGTCAAATGAAAAAGGAAATAAAAAAGCTGTCTGAAGAAAATAATTGCCTAAGAATTAGGATTGAACAAATGGAAGCTAGTGACTTTATGAGAAGGGAAGGATGAAGAGAAGTTGGAACACAAAGTTTTTAACAATTGATGTCAAAATTTGCTTTTACATATAATTTGGAAAATAAAATTCTAAACAATAAAAAAACAAAAACAAACAAACAAGCAAATAAATAAATGAAAAAGAATGGTTTGTACTGTATAATGTTTTCCTTGGACTGGCTATATCAAAAGTTTTGTGCTCCATTCTGGGTATCATGTTTAAAGGAGATCAATAATAGAAATAAAATAATCAATATAGCTAAATATATATGCAAATACTCATATATACATATGTATATATAGTATATATTTCTATGCACATATATGTACATATGCATTTATTTATATGTATGTATTATGCATACATGTACATATGCATGTATGTATGCATGCATGTGTGTATATGAGGGTGACCAGAATTTTAAAGGGATTCGAGTACATGATTTGTTCACTAGAGGCACAAGAACTTTATACTTTGGAGTATATATTTGGGGCACAATGAAGACTAAGTGTGTGTGGGGGGGTTCTTTAAGTATTTGAAGGGCTGTCATGGGGAAGAAGGAGTAGATTAGTTCTACCTTTCCACAGGGGTCAGAACTATAAGCAATTACAAATTTCACTTGATGTAGGGAAAAATCTCATAAGAATTATACTTGTCTTAAAATAGAATAGACTGATGAATTTATCATGCTGTTCCTACTGATCCCCATTCCACCTAGTCTCATGAGACACTTATGTGATGGCAAACATATGTTCTCTGCCAGACATAAGTCTGTATGTATACTAATATGTATACTCTTTGTCTGATACTGCTCCCTGCTGGTCTAGCAGGGCAGGACTACTGTTCAAGGCCACTCTCCTGGTCACTATCATGCACAGTAATCCTGAATATGAGATTATGGAGTTTCTACCATGAGATTCTGACTTAAACTTGGGTCCTCAACTGAGAGGCTACCCATTTCATGTATAAGGAAGAGTGAATTTTGCAATCTGTTTTTTAGCTTTAAGCTCAGAGGCTAGGTTGCACAGTGGATAGAGCACTGGGCTTAGACTAATGAAGGCTCATCTTC
This sequence comes from Dromiciops gliroides, assembly GCF_019393635.1. Taxonomy (NCBI): domain Eukaryota; kingdom Metazoa; phylum Chordata; class Mammalia; order Microbiotheria; family Microbiotheriidae; genus Dromiciops; species Dromiciops gliroides. The sequence continues at coordinate 84,364,224 of NC_057864.1, forward strand.
CTGAGTTCAAATTTGGGTCTAAGTACTAATTAATTCTGTGTCTCTGGACAAGTCACTTAATCATGTTTGCCTCACTTTCTCATCTGAAAGTGAGCTGAAGAAAGATATGGCAACCCATTCCAGTATCTTGGCCAAGAAAACTCCAAATGGAGTCACAAAGAGTCAGACATTATTGAAATGACTGAACAACACAGAGGCATCTATAGCCTTTTTTTTTTTTAAAGATAGATTCCTCACAAACAGTCATTGGGCCAAGGTGTATGTGTATTGGATGGGAGGGGTTTTGGTCAAATCTCTTATACAGGGTTTGGTTGAAATGAACTACTTCTGCCTAAAGGTTTTCTTACTCCTAGGTGTCCAGCTTTTGGGAATAAAGAAGATATCCATCTAACTGTTATCTTTAGCTTTATCTAAGTTAATAAGTTTTTAATAGATATTTTATGTTCCTTACAACACTAGAGTTATCCTCTAACCCTCCAAGAGAATGATCCCCTATAATATAGTCTTATCTATTTTTTTAATCTCAACTTCTTATTAACTAGAGGAGTAGTCTCCATAAGATTAGAAATGCCTAATAATACCCTGATTAACTTCCTGTTGACTTTAGTATACTGTACTCCCAAGACCATTTCAGGGGACCTCTGTGAAAGAAATTCCACAGAACTGTATGAATGTGACCTACTGCAGAACTTTAGGAACGCACAAAGTGTATGGATCAGCCATACAACTGAATCTGAACAAAGACATAGATAGTGACACGGTCATTGGTTTTCTCTAACCCAATCAAAATCAAATTCCTATTTTTTGTTCCATTTGTTTTTTGTTTTGTTTTGGTTTTTGGGGGGCAATGAGGGTTAAGTGACTTGCCAAGGGTCACACAGCTGGGAAGTATCAAGTGCTTGAGGCTGGATTTGAACTCAGATCCTCCTGAATCCAGGGCCAGGGCCTTCTCTACTGGGCCACCTAGCTGCCACCTAAATTCCTGTTTTTAATATGTATATGTGTTTACCAATGAATCATCCTTCATTGGTAGAAGAAACTAATATCTATTTTTCATATTCTTTTTTTGCTGATAAACTTAACATATGTATGATATCTAGAAATACTTATTATCCTAACTGGTATGATTATTCAGTTGTAAAAATAATACTTTTACTAGGTACTATTACTGGTTCATTTGATCTTGCAGAGTTATTCATTCTAAGAATGAATACTTTTCTTCAAGTGCTAAAATAAACTAGATATTGTTCATTAGTTAAGTGATTGAAAATGTATTTCTATAACTAAAAAGTTTACCTCATTAGTGAAAATATAAAATTTAGTTGGCTAACCCTACATCCAAACATAGTCAACTGCTTCCCTGCTAAGGATGACTTTCACTTTTCACTGTCAACCTTTCTAACAAATATTGTTTCTATAACACTATTTTTTGTCTTCACATTGCTCTGTTCACAGCTCTGTTTGTATTCTTTTTCCTTTGTTCTTCCTTATTCTTTAAGTGACTGTGAAATGTGACATCAAGTCCTTCTTTTCTAGTGTGATGTTATATCCCATTCTACCCATAGATCCCCAAGTATGTTCAAATTTCATGAAAGGAAAGAAATACACTTTAAACTTTAATTTTTATCTTTTGTAGCATATCACCAAAAATGAAATAATAAACAATTTAAATAACACTGACAAAACCATAAAAATAATAATAATACTTTCTCATAACAACTTATAAAACAGTGGAAAATAATTCCTTCCACACAGACTCCCATGCCAGTCAGGGAAAGAAAAGAGATTCCCTTGCACGAAACTCATGTTTTAAATAAACTAGGAGGAGGACTTCCTCGTGTTGCTACCAGCACATTTATGGTAACTTCTTCTTTTTTTTGTTTTAATTAATAAAGTATTTTATTTTTTTCCCGTTACATGTAAAGATAGTTCTCAACTTTTGTTTATACAAGCTTTACAATTTCAGATGTTTCTTCCTCCCTCCCCTCCCTCCCCCCTCCCCTAGACAGCAGGCAATCTGATATAGGTTATATTTATATATATATACACATAATAACATCAATCCTATTTCTGCATTAGTCACGTTATAAGAGAAAAAATCAGAGCAATGATGAAAAATATGGTAACTTCTTACCTCCTAATACACACTACCATGAGTTGGTGTTGATAAAGTTCTCTTGAGAGGTCTTGTTCTTCTCCTATTCTTTGTAAGTGGCATTAGCTATCTTTTTGTACTAGTTCCACATCTGCTGCTATTGCTTTGTCCTTAATCTGTCTCACTGACGTCAATAACTGAAGCTTACTTTCCACATTTGTTGCTGTATCCCAAGGGCACCTCTTCCTTATCTCCTCTCATCCTGAGATTTGCTTTCTTTAGTTCTTTCATATGCTTGTACTTGAATTTTAGACTACCTAGATTGTATGCCTAGGGGATATTATTTAATAATCTATTAGATTTAAACTGCTCAGGGATGCAGGCCTGAAGTATTATCACGTTCTTAGAGTCAAACAACCCTGGTATTCAATACTTTCTTCTGCATATATTTTTTCATCTGCCTCATAGCTCCCAAAGGACCTCCTAAGATGGTTGTTCTCCATATAGTTTCTGCAGTCCTGATTAAACTCAAAGTTAGAGAAAGGGAGTTTCCCTTCTTTCCTACATCAAAGATGGGTAATATTCTTTCCCACACTATCTGTACCACATTTTGAAGCTTTGTAAAGATAAGAATAAATATGATTTCATAAATACGATGCCTTAGTCCTCTACTATCTCTTGTAGTCTAATCCAAAATGTGATGGTTACTGCCTAGAATCTATCTAATATAAAATAGTTTCACTAGCAACAGATAGATAGAGATAGAAAACAATAGAAATTTAATAAGAATTATCAGGACGGCAGAAGAGATGCTTAGTTCAGTTATGAACAAAAGTGTTAAGAGATCAGAGAGTAAACCAAGCTGTGGAAGGCTGCTTGAGAACAGAGGGAAATGGTCACAATGTTTCTCAAAGTTCCTAACGGAATTATTAGCTGTTTTCTTATGTGATATTTTACCACCCCACCTCCAATTATATAGAGAGAGGCCAAACACAATGATCTATTTCTCCCATTTGACTATCATTCAAATGCTTGAACATTAATGTCACATCCTAAGAATGTATTCTAGGCTAAATTGATCCTTATAAGACCTGGATTCAAGGTTCTTCTCCTTTCTGGTTGTCTTCTCTAACTTTCTCCAAATTATCAATGTATTTCTTAAACTGTGACGTTCAGGTCTGAATTTAACATTTCAGATGTGGCCTGCTACATTCAGAATGCAGAGGAACAGTAATATTCTTGTTCCTCAAAGTTAGACTTGTCTAATTGTAGTACAATATCGCATTACTTGTTTTCCCCTCTGTTTATTTTTGGCAGCCACAAGTCACTACTGATTTATACTGTGCTTTTAATCCACTAAAAGTTTAAGATCTTTGTCAGACAAGCTGTTGTCTAACCTTCTTGAACTTGTGACGTTGTTTTGTTTTTGTTTTTATCTTTGTTTTTTGGAATAGAATATGAGATCTTATGTTTATCCCCTCAAAATATTATCATATTCTATTATTTACTAGATCTTATAACTACTACAGCAAATTACAAGAAGTCAAATAATAAAATATTTAATTTAAACATACTACCAAAACATAATGGAATGGGAAAAATACTCATGTAACCAATTTTCCACAATAACAGCATGAGATGATTGAACAAATACTTTTCTAACATCTCAGAAAACCCTAACCACAGAATTCTTATGATCTACTAGGTTAGTTACCCTTTCCTAAAAGAAATAAGGGTAATCTGACATGAATGTTTTTTTTTTTCTTTAATAATGCCATGCTGGCTCTTTGCAATCATTTTTTTTTCTTTCCTCTGATAGTCTTTTTTAATGAGCCTTTCCAGATTGTTGCCAGAAGACAAAATCAAGCTAATTTCCCAACAGTTTGCATATTCTTTTCTCTTCTTTGAAAACATAAGGGGCTACACTGGTTCTTCTCTAGTATGTTCATAGTCTTCCTTTTTCCAGTCTTTTAAATATTCTTTCAGTGCCTAATAAAATAGAATCTCCATGATTGTGTGATTCACCCTTGGCTTACTTAGAAGGCTTCTGTATCCAGGGTGTATAGACTTGTACATTTTGGATCAAATTATCTTATGCTACCAAAATGTGGCTTATTTTCTTGAGTCCCTTCCAAAGATAAGAAATGTTTGCAAATCAACTCCAGAAGTTTTCTGGTACCTATTATCTTCTGGTAACCATTACAAATGATAATTTTTTTTTCAGTTATACTGAATACAGGTCTCATACTTTTGATAACATTTGCACCATTTCAAGACAGTAGAATCAACTCCAGGATTTTCTGATCTAAAGTAACCAAAAATCCCCATGAAATACATGCATTGTCATTGCTCAATAGGCATTTAACAATAGAAACTACCTACTAATACCTTATATTGAATTTATTAAAGTCCTTTGGGGAGTTATGTTCTCTAATTTTGAAATTCTTTCATTCTAAGACCTTTATTTGGCTGCTATGACTCTACTAATTATCCAGGGACAAGTGGATGAAAGATTGGGCATTTTAATGCTACTGTCTATATTTTTACTGATGCCATACTTTTCAGCTGAAGTCCCAAACACTCAATCACATTATCTTGTGCTTCCTTCATATCATAGGTCTCCCTCCTTTGTCATGGTGTGTATCTTCCCCCATGAAAATGAACTGCTGGATATAGTATCAGCATATTATGTCTTTAAGACTAGCACCCCTATCCATTTTTGTTTTGAAGTCAGGGACTGATTTATCTTTATTTCAGATGAAAAGCAGTGTGAAGAAGAAAAAAGACAAGTTCTACATACTGGCTACTGAGTACATAACTGTAAATTTTATGCTAATAATTTTTAGATCAAACAGATAGTTAAACATTTAGTTGCCCAGGAGAAGCATTAACAGATGACAAAATGTAAAATATTTCCATCCTATAAGTATTCTTTTTTTACATTTTTATATTTTGCTTGCAAGCTTTAATTTTTTGGTTAATATCTATTGATTTTTGTTTTTATTGTCAGGTAATAGGAGGGATAGAGGAGGGGAGATAGCTGATACAGTCCAGGAAGGAGGGACCTGGTATATGTGTTAGGACCTCACATAATAAATTTTGAGACATATTGAAATAAAACTTAATGCTGGTCCAAAAATGGCTGTGGAATTTTGTCTACCATACTTGAATTCAAGGAAACTTGTTTACCTTGCATTAGAATGAATATTCTAGTGTGATGGGCTTGTCAGATGATAGATGGGATAATGAGGCATGTTATTTAGCAATCTTTTCCCTTCTATAATTTATTTTTCTTTTTTGATATTTTTTCTCCATATGGAATGAAAATTATATTTTCTATCCAATATTATTGCATATATTTATTTCAAATATATAAATAGGTAATGAGTAAATATCAGTCATCACAATAATCTTCATTTTTTGAATATTCAAATTGATCTTTTAACTCCCCTATGAAGAAAGATAAAATGCTAATTTTACTAGGAAATGCATATTTCCACAAAACTATCTCATCTACTGAGAAAAACCAAAGGGAAATATGATATTAATAACAGATAATAATGGCACATATTTTACCAAACAATTCCATACCTCACATTTTTCCAGACTTCTGCTTTCAGATTGTGTGTCCTGGATACATATTTTTTTGTCTAAACTTTTTTAAGTGCTATATTTTAAGGGAAGCTAAGCTTTGGGACAGTAATGATAGTTAAAGATCCCATTAAATGTAATAGTAGTAGTACTAACTGAGAAGCCACGGTCAAATTGCAATTTAAGAAACTACATTTTCCTTTCCTAAATTTCCCCTAAAGTTTCTTTTGGTTATGCTCTCCTTCACTTTATGTTCTAAGTAATTGGCTAGTTGTAGTTTGCATTATAATATCAGTTTGCACTAAAGATGGAGCAATTTCTTTATCCTAGTAACTCAGATAGTAGATTATTTTAAAATACTTCAAGCTATATTCTGACTAAAGTTCATATAATCATAAGGCAAGATGAGAATGAAAAGTTCTACTTCCTGAAAAAATATATGCATATACATATATAGATACACATAAGTATATTATGTCTGTGTTTATATACATAATTTGAGTATGCAAATATATTAGCAAGAAATTGTTCTTCTTTGTATCCTTAGCATTTATAATAGTGCCAAGCATATAGTAGTTGTTTAATAAATGCTTATTGATTGACTGATTGATTTTTGCTTTTATGAGGCTTGGGTTATAGAATGTAAAAGGTGAAAAGCAACCTTAGAACAAAACCATCCTGGGCAGTTTCACAGAATCAAAGACTCTCAGATTTGAAAGGGACCTCATGATTCATCAATTCCAAATTAACCACAACATGAACATCCTACAAAGAATAAGTTCCAGGAAACATTAACTTTACCACCCCCCCATCTTTTTTTTTTTTGGGCAGGGCAATGGGGGGTGAAGTGACTTGCCCAGGGTCACACAGCTAGTAAGCGTCAAGTATCTGAGGCCAGATTTGAATTCAGGTACTCCTGAATCCAGGACCAGGTGCTTTATCCAATGAGCCACCTAGCTGCCCCACCCCCCCATCTTCTAATTCTAGTTACTTATAACCCTTTGCTACTACCCATAATCTACCCTAAATAGTCATCAAATATCTTTAATTCCTCCCCTGGCTTCCCAGGGCCATCCTTTCCAAAACCATCTTAGCACCCCATTTTTCAGACGTCTCTATCCCCATTAACACCCATTAAAATGTATCTATTCCCTGTCCTCTTCCTTCAGAACCATTTGAAGTGTCAATCTCTTTTACATTAATATGCAATGAGGTTTACATGTTTTTAATGCATAACCTCTCCCAGTTTACATTTAACAATGAAACAGAGAAGTTTTGATGCAAGGAATCATAGTATTCTCTAGTGGATCCTGTTTTTATTTTGATTTATTTGTGGGTAATGCCTTTGGGTAAAGTGATTTCCCATATACTCGTAACTATACCATTTAATCACTAGCTTATACCAACTATGATTAAGGCGAATTGAGGCTGAACTGGATCCTGGTAGTGTTAGGAGAGATCATGTGTATGACAAGCAAACATCTAGTAAGCTAAGTAACCCATGAGCAGGAAAACTTTATAGAGCTGGTAGTAATCGGGTCCTTTTCACACAGACCATGCCCCCTCATTCATAATCCTTTCAGGATCTATAGTAATGGAATTTAGAGAATTGGGCATATGCAGGCAAATATTGTAGCCAAGTCAACGTGTTACTAATCCATTTCATTCTGTAACAGCAAGAATACGGGGAAAAGACACAGAGGCATGGTTACACAAGGTGAAAATAAGTTTTGTCTTGAGAACTGGAAAGATACCATACATTTTAAGATAGAGGGGAAGGCTCTCTAGACAGATGAAGACAAAGTCTAACTTTCAGTATTCTAGTGGACTCAGACTTTTCCCTATCAAAAGAAAGGTGTCCATTTACTTCATGGACCAGTTTGGGTACACTTAAAGCCCTGTGTGTTTTCCAAAATATCATTCAGTGAGATTTCAACTTATTCAGTTCTGGCTTCTCCTTCCATTCTATTCTTGAGAGCTGAAAAGTCCACTTCAATTTTAATTTTAACCAGAAAACTTTTCCACCCCAAACTTCCTTCCCCTTTCCTGCTGTTGTTTTCCACTTCAAAAATAAATCTGCCATTCTCATTTAGCAATGAATATTGACTTTCCTTGTTTTATTCATTAGACATAAAACTGCATTTGACTCCCATGGAGTTTTTTGCAGAGGCATGCATCTGACTTTGTTCACATTATACAAAGATTTCAGGTGGCAATGGCAATATATGTCAAAATACTGCTGTCCTGACTGATGTTCCAGACAGTTGGTGACTGCAGGAGAACTGATGCCAGCAGCTTGTCTTTCAGATGAAGTGTTAAATTTATGTGATTAGAGACACTAAAAATAAAGATGGGGATCTTATCTTTCAGCATCTCAACTAAAGCCTTAAAATTCTAATAATTCTCCATTTGAAAGGAATACAGAAAGCAAAGAAAAGGCACAGCATCTGAATGGCTGTCACTATATATTCAAGTAATATTGTATCAAGAAGATGCGAGAAATAAGAATGGAGACATTTCAAAATGTTCATAAACTGACATTTGGGAGCTGGAGCTTGATGCTTAAGATTAAGGATCTAGGCTGTCGCTCAAACTGGGAGAGAGAAGGCCTTTATTTCCTCCTTTTTCAGGATTCTTTTCATATGATTTCAGTAAATATCCCATGATGAAGGCAGTTAGATACCACAGTGGACATTGCATCAGGCCTGGAATCAGAGTTTCAATACAACCTCAGAAACTTACTAGCTGTCTGACCCTGGGAAAATTACTTAGCCTCTGTTTGTCTTAAGTTTTCTCATATATAAAATAGAAATAGTAATAGCATCTATCTCCCAGGATTTTTGTGAGGATCACATAAGACAGTACTTGTAAAGCGCTTAACACAGTGTCTGAAACATATCAAGAGCTAAATAAATGTCAGTGATTTTTATTATTATTATTATGTTTTCAGCTGTTGATCCAACTATGTATTATGTTATGTGACTTGAAACAAGTCACTTAACTTTTTTGAATATTAGCTTCTTCATCTGTTAAAGAATAACAAGACCTGCCAACCCCACCAATTTTTATTTATTTATTTTTAGTGAGGCAGTTGGGGTTAAGTGACTTGCCTAGGGTCACACAGCTAGTAAGTGTTAAGTGTCTGAGGCCAGATTTGAACTCAGGTCCTCCCGACTCCAGAGCTGGTGCTCTATCCACTGTGCCACCTAGCTGCCTCCCACCATCTTTAAGAAAATTGTAGAATGCTAAAAATAATGGATATAAAAGTACTTTGAAAACCATGGATATGTATTCATGTGATGGTCTAAAAAGAGGCAGTACAGAATATTTTCTAGGTTACTGGCCTTGGAGTCAGAAATCCCCTTTGTTTTTATCTTGTTGGAGACCTTTACTATATATAAAACCACTCAACCTCAATTCTCTCGATGTAAAATATTTTGTAGAGCTATTATGAGGTTCAAATAACATAAGTTTTTTTTTTAAATCTTAAAATGCTAATACAAAGGTATTAGTATTAATTCATATTATCATAAATCTAGACTTAGCTGGGACCACAGTAATTATTTTGTTCAATCTCCTCCTTTTACACTTGAGGAAATTAAGGCTTAGGAATGTTGTTGTCAGTCAATAAACATTTATTAAATGCCTGTTCTTTGCAAGGCAGTGTGCTAAGCTCTTGGGATACAAAGCAAAATGAAAAAATAGTCTGTGCTCCCTTAAGAAGCTCAGAGTCCTTTGTGGAAGATTACATTCAGGGAATTATGTATTACCAAGAAACATACAGGATAAATTGGAAAAAAATCAACAGATGAAAGGCAGTAGAATTAAAAAGGATCAGGATAGGCTTTTGTGAAAGAGGGATTTTAGATGGAACTTAAAAGAAGCCCGGGAAGCCAAGAAACAATGATGATGGAAAGCATCGCAGGAATGGAGGCAAGCCAAAGAAAATGCCGGGAGTTGGGAAATGGAGTATCTTTTTCAAGGAATGGCAAGGAGGCTAATATAGTTGGATTGAAGAATAACTGTGAATTCTGGGCAAAGGAAATGAGAGTGATGTTAAGTGACTTGTCCAAGGTCACATATCCAATATCAGAAGGAGTGATTTTAAGTCCTCAAATAGCAAAGCTCATATTTTTTCCATTGTACTATGAAGCATTTTTGTTCATTTCTTTAAACATTTACTAAGTTCAAACTTTATGCTATATAGGGGGCTACAAAATCAAAACCAAAATAGCTTCTGTCTTCCAGTAGCTTATATCAATGAGTGACCTTATAAAGCCCAGTCTGTCATCATATATTTCCTCGTCATTTTTCTGTCCTCCATTTCCCACTTTTTTTTAGTTTGATATTCCTACTTTGAAACACATGAATGAATAAGACATTGTCTCATTTTGAGAATAGAGAAGATGAGACTTAAAATGATCAAATTTCAAAGATAGGAGAACTTAACTGTCCGTCAGTCAACTAAAATTTATTAAGCACCTCCTATTTGCTAGGCACTGTGCTAAGTTTTGAAAATACAAAGAAAGGCCAAAAAAATAGTCCCTGATCTAAAATTCCTGCTTACAATGTAATGTAGGGAAAAGGACCCACATGAACAAAAATATTTATAGTAGCTCTCTTTGTGGTGGCAAAGAATTGGAACTCGAGGGAATGCCCATCAATAGGGGAATGGTTAAAAATGTTGTGGTATATGAATGTAATGGAATACTATTGTGCTGTAAGAAACAATGAGCAGGAGGAGTTCAGAGAAACTTGGAAGCACTCACATGAACTGATGCTGACTAAGAGGAGCAGAACAAAGAAACCACTGTACACTATAACAGCAACATTGTATGATGAACAATGGGGATAGACTTGTCTCTTCTCACCAGTTCACTGATCCAAAACAGTTTCAAATAACTCATGATAGAAAATGTTCTCAACATCCAAAAGAAAGAACTGTGAATTATGAATGCAGATTGAACCATACTGTTTCTACTTTTGGACTGTTTTTTCCTTCTTTTTTGAGGTTTTTCCCTTGTGTTCCAAATCTTCTTTCACAACATGACTAATGGAGAAATATGTTTAATGTGATTGTACAACCTATATCAGACTGCTTTCCATCTTGGGAAGGAGGAAGGGCAGGGGAAAAATTTGGAACTAAAATCCTGTGAGAACAAATGTTGAAAACTATCCTTATATGTAACTGGAAAATAATAAAATACTTAAAAAAAAACCAATGTAATGTGGGAGACACTATGCATATAAACAATATATGTATAGGATAAATTAAGCATAATCTTAAAGGGAAGGCATTAAGGTTAAAAAAGACTGAGACATTATTATTGCAGAAGATGAGATTTAACTGAGTCTTGAAGAAAACCATAGAAGCTAAGAGGTAGAGATGAGGAGAGAGAGACATTGTAGACAGTGACAAAATGTAGACAGAAGTTGGAATTTCGTTCATGTGCAAGGAACAACAAGGATACCAATATATTTTTATTATAGATTAAGTGGAAGGGAGTAAGTGTTAGAAAACTGGAAAGGGAGAAAAGGGACAAATTATGAAGTGCTTTGAAAGCAAAATGGGATTTTTACATTTGATTCAGGAGATAATATGGAACCAGTGGCTTTTTGAATAGGAAGAGGGGTACTGATATGTACAAACCTGCATTTAAGGAAGATCTATTTGATAATTCAATGCAGGGAAATTGGACCAACTATCAGGTTATTACAACAGTCTCTATGTGAGGTGATGAGGGCCAACACTAAAGGGGAAGTAGTATCAGAGGAAAGAAAGAATATATGAGCAATGTTGCAAAGGTTAGAAATGGCAAGACAAGAACTGATTGAAAATGAGGGGGTAACAGAGCGTAAGGAGTAAAGGATGACACAGATTCTGAACCTGGGTGATTTGGAAGATGCTGGTAACTTCAATATTTATGGAAAAGAAAGGAAGGGGGAAGGATTTGGAAGAGGAAAAATAACAACTTCAGTTTTGGACAGATTGAATTGAAGATATATAGTTCAAAATTCTAAAGGGCGGTTGGAGATGTCAAACCAGAGTTTGAAAGGTTAGGTTATATAAAAGATTATGTATGTATGTATGTATGTATGTATGTATGTATGTATGTATGTATGTATGTATGTATTTGCATAGTTATATATAAGATTAATTTGTATAGAGATTATAATTATGGTATGATAATCATGGGAGTTGATGAGATTATCCAATGAAATAGTTTATGCAAAGAAAAGACAAAAACCCAGGACATCCATAATTAATAGATGTGATTTGGATGAAGATCCAACAAAGGGAACTGAGAAAAAACAGTCAGAGAGGTAGAAGGAAAACCAAGAGTATACTAGTGCATAACTGAGATAGAAGAAAGTATTACAAAAAGGGTGATAAACAACTAAAAAGTTGCTGAGGGAACAAGAAGGATGAGCATTGAGAAAAGATTTGGCAATTAAAAGATCATTAGTAAGTTTTAAGAGAGCAGTTTCAGTTGAATAATGAGTTCAGAAGTCAGAACACAAAGAGTTAATAAGAAGGTGAGAGGAAAGGAAGAGGAGGAATTTGTTGTAGAAGGTATTCTCAAGAAGTTTAGCTGAAAATGGCAGAGAAATATGGAATAATAACTAGCAGAGATGGTTGGATGATATAATGGGGGTTTTTGTTTGGTTTTTTGCCTTTTTTTGAAGATGAAGAAATACAGGCATGTTTGTAGGCAGTAGCTAAGTAGTGTAATGATTGGAATGATGCCACCTGCTGGAGACTTACTGTAGAAGAGTTCCACCCATGAAGCGAAGGTCTTTGAGGGCAAGACCAGGAGTCTTTTCTTTGGAAAAGGAAGTGACACGAGCTAGTGGGAGGAGGAAGGAAGAGACTGGCGCTCGCTCTCAGGCTCTTTCCTGAGGACTCTGGTGGAGAGTGGAGCTAGAAATGTGCTCTCTCTCTCTCTCTCTCTCTCTCTCTCTCTCTCTCTCTTTACCAAATGCAATGTTAATTCTAGGAGTATTGTGCTCCCATATTCTGAGTTGTTTGTTTTTGTTATTTTGTCTCAACTGATTATTTGATCAAATTCTTTAAAGCATTTCCCTGGCAAATTGGTTGCCATGGCAAGTGTAAATTGATTCCAGAAGTATTATTTTTGATAAGCATATTCCAAAAAAAAAAAAAAAGAGGGGAACATTTGTAAAAGTTTTCTTTTTTCAAAAAAAAAAGTTTTCTTTGAGATTCTGTTGTGCTTTAACTTGTATTTAAATATGTTCTGATTTTTCACAAAAGTAATTGTATACTAAGTAAAAAAAAGGGTATTATTTGAAATTGTTGCGTAATTATATATTGTGTTCTGAGTCAAGATGTATTCACATTTTTGCAATCATTTATTATCCTCAATTTTTAAATCCATATGAGACTTGGATTATGGGAACTTATCATTTAAGACATTAATTGCCTTTATTCTGAGTTATCAGATGCCAGTTGGCCAAGATGCCATCCAATCACAAGAGGGAATACATGCAAGAGCAGACACTGAACTGTCACATGAGGGGAGCCATGCATGAAGTCAAGGTATGACTGAGGGAACGGCTTTTGACAAATGTTGAGGTTGGATTCTCTTGGTTTAATATTTTATTTTATTTTTCCTCACAATACTGTACAGATGGCTGGAAGTTTTGATCCCACCCATCTCACTTCTACACCTGGCTTCTATGCTCCCTCCTATATGCCTGATGCCATGGACATCTCAATCCCATGCATCTGATTAAGTCTGACTCAGTTTCCTCCAATATGTTTGGTGGCATGGACATGTATTCCATCCACCTATTTTAAGCCTGGCATACTGCATGGACAGAATATATTGCTCAAGTGTGGGAATGCTCATATCCCATCATTTCTCTGTTCTTTTATGGTAACCCCCATAATTATCTCAGGTGTCATGATAAATAGCAGTGTTGAATTTGGCCTTGACATCTGTTACCAATTATATTAGATTGTTAAATTTCTTATAATTGCATGAGGATAATTAGGCAGATGATGCAAAAAGTGATGAAACAAAGATAAAAATTATTTTTTAAAAATTAATATCGCAGCAATTGTCTTCTCAATTACTCTCCATAAGGGGGGACTATAGTAATATTATAATTTTAAAGAATGTTTCAATTTTTGTTTTATTATATGTTTCATGTGTAACCAAGATTCTGAATTCCCTTAGACATGTTTTTGAGAACTTTCGTTGTTTGATTTGATTATTGACAAAGCTATTTTAAAGTTGTGTTAAGCTCAATTTTGTAGGAAATTTTCCTGGCTGATTACCAGCATCCACACATCAACCCCTGAAAAGACTTCCATTCCATGACTACACCTAGAGGACATCTGAGAAAAGACTTTCAGAGACTTTAAATGAAAAGTTTTGTTTTTGTTGTTTTTTCCTTTTTCTCTTTCTGTCATAATATACACCATCTGTAATATGTACTCTCTGCAGAGGCCCTCCCTTTGCAAGACCAATGTCAAAGTGTCGGTTCATGAGGACAAAAAATCACCCCTCTGGACAAAACTTTCCTCTCTCCCTTTTCTATATTGATATTAGCACATTGTTAGTTAGCATAGGTTATTATATTCTGTTATTTTTGACTGTTTCATCAAGGAAACATACCGTTTCTTGAGGAAACAAAGCGGGGAACTGTAATGATTGGAATGATGCCACCTGCTGGAAACTTACTGTAGAAGAGTTATGCCCATGAAGCGAAGGTCTTTGAGGGCAAGACCAGGAGTCTTTTCTTTGGAAAAGGAAGTGACGCGGGCTGGTGGGAGGAGGAAGGAAGAGACTGGCGCTCGCTCTTGGGCTCTTTCCTGAGGACTCTGGTGGAGAGCGGAGCTAGAAATGTGCTCTCCCTTTAATAGATAGGAATCTAGGCCTTTCTCTCTCTTTACCAAATTCTTATTCTCCTTAATAAATGCTTAAAAGTCTAACTCTTGCTAAAGCTTATAATTTATTGGCGACCACTCATTAGATATTTTGGACAGACTAGCTAGAATTTTAGCCCTTAACAGTAGTCACTAGGTATGAAGAGATTGATGACAAGTGAGAGAGTGGACATGATAGAGTGGGCTATTTGTTGGAAAATGGGATAGAATAGGAACATTTAGAAGGGTTTGCCTTGCCAAGGAAAAAAGCCACCTTATCATGTGAGACAGAGGTAAAGGAGGAGATAGTGGCAGAAGACATCTGAATGACATAAGATGAGGAGGAGGGAGAAAAGGGGGACTCTTGTCCAAAGGCCTCAGTTTTTTCAGTAAGTATGTGACAAGGTCTTCAGCTGAGAGGGTGGAGGAAAGAGCAGTCATGGAAGATTTGAGGAGGGCGGAAAAAGGTTTGAAAAAAGTTTCTGTGCTAAATGGGATGAATTAATTTAAGAAATATAAAAGGATTGTCTTACAATAAATAGAGACTGATTATGTAACATAAATTTTTTAAGGGCCTAAGTACAAAAACCAATTTTGAAAGCCCACTTTCTTCAACTACATAGTACCTGGGGAAAGGAACTAAAATTGATCCTACATTTCTCCCACTAAGTTCATTTCTAGAGGTGATGCAGTTGATGTGCTAGTTAAAATTTTGCTTTCAGGATAGGTTTCTTTAGATCCTGGTAGGATCCACAGCTATACTGGGTCATGCATGTTTCTTTTCAAGGATGGCTACTCACAGGACTTGGTTGCCCTGGCTCGTGGCAGATTTGGCTCAGGAATCTAGAAAACTGACCATCATAGGATCCAGTAACTGAAGCACTCAGTTATTGGATCCTTTGGTAGCCTTTTCAACCTTTTAAGGCACACAAAGTTTTTATCTTGTCTATTCATCTGTATTCTCATTCACCCAAGATCAGAAAGAAATATACAGAACAGACATAGTATCCTTGAGTCACAATATCCATTTCTAGAAACAGGCTTACAAAGTCTCCAGAAAAACAGAGGATGTACAAGATCTAAATTCTGGGCCTTCATTGACCCAAATCCACCCTGCCCCTGCAACCCCTACCCCACTCCATCAATATTTATTGGACCAGGGATTTATAGATGAAAGGGACCTCATAGGTCTTCTAGTCCAAGCTGCTCATTTAACACAAAACAAGGCTGAAGCCCAGGGAGGTATCATAGGTTGCAACTGGCAGTTAGCTTTAGGACCCAAGTCTTCTGACTCCAAATTTATTATTCTCTCGACTGTACCGCTATCTGTCCCAGAGTGAATTGAATTGCCAAGAATTCGATAGCCTTACTCACTGGGGATAAGGCTAGCCCTCTCTCCCACTTTCAGACATTGTAATGATTTGAAAGCAGAAAAAATATAATAAAGCATACTTTAAAGATGCACTTCTAATTACCTAGAGACGCATCTGATTTGGCTAAGTATCCAGAGTATATCTTTAAAAAACTAAAGTCTGTCTTGGATGCAAAGAAACACCACCTGATGTTCTCTGTAGATTGTTGTATTTTTCATGCTCAGCAGTCAATGAAACGAAACTGGTGTTATGAGCCATGTTTTCTGTGGGCAACTGCTATCACCCAAGGACATACATTTAGAGTAATTTAATGATTGTATCTTATAAGTCGCAGACTCAAAAAAAGTATTAAAAAACCCATCTAAAAGCCAGTCAGCATGAATTTTTCCATTCTCATATTATGTCCCTAGAGCTGATTATTTTAAACACAGCAATCTTGATAGGATTTCAGGGTTAGTAACATCATTTGTTTCCCACCATTTTACCTGTCCCTTCCATATTTACAGCATAAAAGAAAATAATTTTAGAATTAGAAATATGGCTTTTCTGTTACTGCTCTCATGGTATGATGGGAGCACAATTTCTTAACCCCACAATAAATGGTTTAAACCTAAACCCTGTAAAAACTGACAATCAAAAAGGCGACTATTATAATAGGTGATGTATTGCAAATTGTAAAAACTAGTGTATTGTTAATCATACCTCAAAATAGAGTCAGGTTTTCACCTTACAGATTGGCTGGGTGAGTAGTTTGAATAGGAATATAAATTTCCATTTGAGTGAAATGAACAGATATGAAAATTAAATTAGGCCAAATAGTAGCACTGACCTTACCCCATGGGCAGAAGTCGCAAGGATGTTGGAAAAGAAATCTTTGACCCTAATTGTTTCCATCAGTACACTGCTTCTCTGTCTGAAATTCTTTTATTGGTGAAATCCCTTTGCCCTACAGTAGTGAAGATCACTATCACACCATCTATGTGTGTTGCAGGGTGGGGTATTTTAGGGAATGCTGTTGATTTTATCTTTACAATCTCTTTTATATGCCCCCTTCCCTTCTCTGTCACTGCCATTACCCTGATGCAGGCCTTCAAAACCTCATAGCTGGACTATGGCACTAGTCTATTGGTTGGCCTCTCTTCATTCAGACTTTGCCCTGTCCCATCTATCTTCCATTCAATTTCAAAATTATCTTTTTCCTGAATATTAGGATGACCATATCATCCTTCCCTCATTTAATATACTGTCGCAGTTCCCTATCAGCTCTAGGATCAAATATGAATCCCCATTTGCCTTTAAAAATTCCTGGGTGGCACAGTGGATAAAGCACTATCCCTGTATTCAGGAGGACCTGAGTTCAAATTTGACCTCAGACACTTGACACTTACTAGCTGGGTGACCCTGGGCAAGTCGCTTAACCCTCATTGCCCCTCAAAAAATGCTTTATAGTTTATCCCCTTCTGACCAATCTGGTCTTCTTACACTCTACTACCCTTGGCATACTTTGCTATCCACTGACACTGGCCTCCTTCCCATTTTTTGCAAATTCTGTGCCTTTTCATTGGCTATCCCCCAATATCGATTCTCTTATTTCTTTATACATCCTGCCTTCTCTGACTTCCTTCAAATCTCAGTGAAAATTCTACATTCTTCAAGAAGCTTTTATTCATGTTTCTTAAGTCTATTTCCTTACCCATGAGATCACTTAAAATGTACACTGTCTATGGGAGTATGTTGGTAGATGCATTACAATTGACTCTCAGAAAAATTATACAATTTAAAATTTAATCTGTATTATTAATATTTTCTCTACCCTGTTATAAAATCTGGAGAATCAACAAAGTAATAAATCAAAGGATGGTTTGTAGTGTTTGCTGATTTCCAAGATATAAATACTGATATTAAAAATCTTAATGATCAACTTTCTAGAGCCAGTTTGAACTGGCTCTAGCATACCCATTCCTCTATAAAACTTCTTTGCATATAATTGTTTGCACCTCATCTATCCCATTAGATTGTGAGCTCCATGAGAATAGGAATGTTTTGACCTTTCTTTCTATTACCAACACTTAGCACAGGACCTTGTAAGTAGTCAGTAATTATTTAATTCTTGTTGATTTTACTTAACTGGGGTGTAGTCTTGTTTTTTGGTTTTTGGCGGGGCAATGAGGGTTAAGTGACTTGCCCAGGGTCACACAGCTAGTAAGTGTCAAGTGTCTGAGGTCAAATTTGAACTCAGGTCCTCCTGAATACAGGGCCAGTGCTTTTTTTTTTTTTTTAATCCACTGCCACCTAGCTGCCCCTAGGGTATAGTCTTAATAAATGTTTATATTGGTAAACTGATTTACAGTGAGAGTGTTTTACCTACATTATTTCTTTTGATTGCCCTAAGAACCTGATAGAAGATGTTGTACAAGTTCTATTAGCCCCTTTTTACAGAATAAGAGATTTAAAAGGACCTCCCTAAGATCACAAAAGTAGTAGGTACCAAAATAGTACTAAAATGCAAGTTGTCTACCTCTGTATGCAAAAATACTTTCACTACATCAAAGCTGTCTTTAAACTATTAACAAGAACATCAATCAGATTACCAATTTTCTTATTCAGCTGGTTACATAGTGTTCTGAATGAGTAAATTAAAGGGCTGGTAAATTGCTTGAGATTGGGGCCTCTAGGTGGCACAGTAGATAAACCAGTGGCCTTGGATTCAGGAGGACCTGGGTTCACATTCAGTCTCAGACACTTGATACACTTACTAGCTGTATGACCCTGGGCAAGTCACTTAACCCTCATTGTCCCCCTCCAAAAAAAAAAATTCCTTGAGATGGAAAAGTCTGAAGAAAGTTTTACATCATGAGTTACAGGTATGGAATGCAGAACTGATTCAAAGTATGAGGTGGCAGGGGCGGGCGGGGGGAGGGGGGGAGGCAGAAAAGTCACAAGGCAAATGAAGGAAGAGAGTAACAAAGGAGAAAGCAATATATGTCTAAAGACAGTCCTGCAGGTGTTACAATGCATTTCTAAAATGAAGAGAAGAATAGTGGGCTTGTTGCAGAAAATTCTAGAATGAAAAGATTAAATGGGCTGGTGGTAGAAAGAATTACCACAGTGGTGCTCTCCCTGATGCTCAGGACAAGACAAGTAGCCTTTCTATTTGCCAATTAAGCCAAGTGGAGTGCTAATTTTGACAACTTTTCCCAGAGGATTTGGAAATAAAAAGGGATTTCTTGATGGAAAGCAGAAATATTAGAAGTATGTCCTCTGAAAACTATTATAGAAACTATTATAGAAAGAAAGATGAATTTTTACTGAACTTGGGGGATAAAAGTATGACAATAAAGAACTCATCCTGATTTGTATCCTAGAGATGTGAACCCTCAGAGTATAAATCATTGGGGGAATAAAGAAATGATCTGTGTTAGCAAAATTCTTTCAAAACCTAATTGTGATGAAGGATTTTAATTGTTAGATAATGAATAGGGTAAATCTAAGCATATATGAATTGCTTTAAGATTAAACCTTCATATTACTTTTTAGTCCTTTTTGTTCTGTTTCTGTAACTAACTATCTTTCCCCATTACTACCACTTTTCCTTGGCTGGAAACCATCCTTTGACAAAGGTTAAGAACCTTTTAATTAACCTGAGGTCTGTAAATATATGTATGCATGTGTATATACATATATACACATACTCATATGTGTGTATATATTGTGAGATTTAAAATTGGATATTAGATCATAAATCTCCCCTCTTTAACCTTTCCCTTAATTTATCTCCCAGACTAGTAAATGGAAGAAGCTTCTGGTTTTCTAGTTAGAGCTTTTATTGTATGGTAGTTACCAGGTGATGTTGATTAGAGGGATAGGAAAGTAGAAATGCAAAGCAAATCGTCTTAAGTCTAAGCTTGGTCTATATTCCGTATAAAACTCACCAAAAGCCGAAGGCCACCTTTGGGGAGAGAGAGAGACCGTGTCAAGCGCGTGCTGCTGCTAACCGCGAGCCAGGCCCAGTTGAACTCTCATCAGCATCAGCCTGTGCAGTGCAGTCAGGAGACCAGCAGAGCAGGAAAAAGTCCCACTTCCGTTCTCTCCTTGCCTTTTAAGCTCGCACCCCGGAAGTTGAGTGCTCAGCAGGCAATCTGGCGTGCGTCCCAGGCGGACTGGTGTGCATAGCTCATGCTGTTGGTCTCCTCCCCAAAAGGGTGGTCCTAAAAAAAAACTGGCGTCTCTCCATTATCTAACCGACTGTTAAAACTTTTTACCACAATATGTATGTTGTACACATGTTATTAACTATTTTATGGAATTTATTTTCTTTCCATGACCTTTTTTTATACGTTTAAAAATATTATCCTGAGAAGGGGGTCATTAGATTTTACCAGACTGCTAGAGAGGAGCCCATGAGACACAGAGGAAAAGGTTAAGAACCCAAGATTTCACTATCCAAACACAAATATGCCTTGCTGATTTTCTCTAGGAAACACTTTCGTTGTTACCCCTTGGAGGAATTGACTTATTAAAAAAAAAAAGGTAAAGTTCTCCATGTAAAGATCAATATTCTTAAGAGCCAGGATGAAAATGGGAGAAATATGGTTTTTACATTATATATATACACATATATATATAATGTAAAAACATATCCTATATATATGATAGAGAAATATGATATATATTTTTTTCGATAGAAACAGAAGAATGAAAAAAATAAAACACTTATTAAGCCTTTACTAACGGCCAAGCAATGTGCTAAGTGCTAAAAAAAAAAAAAAACAAGATATTGTATCTCCAAACCAAAGCAATTCTATTTTCCTTTACATCTAAATTAAAATCTCAACAAATCAAATTCTAAATTACTTTTTAATAAATTGTATGGAACTTGTAAATTATCATGTGTGCTCCTGAAATGGTCCTTTGTGGGCTAAGAATATCAGTTATTGATGAAATAAGTGAATAAAACTCTTTTCCTATATTCTATAATCTCAGTAAATCATCTTCATTCTGTACTTTTTGTTTTGTTTAGGGGAGAAGTGGGTGGTCTTTTTATTCTTTTTTTTTTTTTTTTGGAGACAGGGTCTCACTAGGGCTAGAAAGAAAATCACCATTCACTATCAAACCTCTCTACTGATCCCCACATAAGTTTTAACACACTTCATTTTTCTGATGGTTTACTCCTTCCTAGGCAGGTTGGTACCTCCCACATCGATCTCCACCCCATTATAATGATGGGCTTATTGCAGACTCCAAATCAGCTTAAGTTCTACTGTAGCTCAAAACCTCAGAACTCAAGCAGTTTACCAGTCTCAGCCTTTTTCAGTATCAGGGATCATAGGTGTGCGCCACCATGCCGGTCTAAATATGTTATTTTGACTTGGAGTTCTGAGCTGATGGTAGGGCATTCAATCCTGTCTACATTCCAAGATACATTTAACTGAAACTAAAAATAATATTGTAAAGTTATAGTAGGTTATTCTGACTTGTAGCTGACATTCAGTTCCACAGTTTTAAAAGGATTTATTGTCTGTTCAAAATGACAAATACTTGATTAATTCGCCTTTTTTATAAATTCTCAGTTGCTGTGATGGTGATGGGAAAGGTGCCTTTGAGGATGAATGAGTGGAGTTGCATAGAGACAAACAGTCTTGGGGGCAACAGGTTAACACACTCAATCTACAGTGAAACTGAACTTCCCTGGAGACAGTCCAAAAGAAGAAACATGAAAAAAAGAAGAAAAATTTCAATACTCACATGTTCAAAACCAAAAAAGTCACTCTTTCCAGCCCCTATCCCTAATGTGGTTAGTGGGATAATATTAATGCTCCTAGATACACAAGAAGAAAGGCATATAACTATCTATGTAATAGATAGGGGCAGCTAGATGGTACAATTCATAGACTGCTGTCCTGGAGTCAGAAAGACACAAATTCAAATCCATTCTCACGCACTTTCTACCAGCTGTGTGATCTTGGAAAAGTCTCAGTTACATCATCTATAAAATAAGGATAATAATAGCACCTACTTTCCAGAGTCATTATGAGATAATATTTGTAAAGGGCTTAAAACAGTGCCTAAAACAGCAGACTCTTATAAAAATTAGCTATTATTAGGTATCATTATGGAGGCATCTAGGCGTCTCAGTAAATACAGCTGTAGACCTGGAGTAAGGAAGACCTGAGTTCAAATGTGGCCTCAGACAGTTGCTAGTTGTGTGATCCTGGGCAAGTCACAACCTCTGTTTGCCTTAACCTACTGGAGCGGGAAATGGCAAATCAGTTCAGTAACATTGCCAAGAAAATCAAGTGGACAGTATGGTCCACAGGGTCCGTGACATGACTGAAAGATTGAACAGCAACAAAGCCATTATTAATCTAGGGGCAGCTAGGTGGCGCAGTGGATAGAGCATGGGCCCTGGATTCAGGAGGACCTGAGTTCAAATTCGGCATCAGACACTTAACAAGAACTATCTATGATTCAGGAAAGGATATTTACCAATGTATTTGCTGAGAACTCTGTAATTAGAGGACAGGGAAAAGGAAAGGCTTAACATTCATCATTAGAGATGGACCAGAATCATGGAGTCATTTATATAGTTACAGATTCATTAAGGGTGACATAAATACTCCAGTCTTGGGGCTGAACAAAGGCAGGAGAATAGTTTCAAATCAAAGGTGTGGGTTGGTATCAATAAATCAATCGACAAACATTTAAATTCTCACTATATACCAAGCCTTTTGCAGGGGCTACAAAGAAAATATAAAAATTAATAGTCCTTATACTCAAGGAGCTCAGATGTGAACAAGGGCATAAATAAGTACATACAAAACAAATACAAGGTGACTCAGAGGGGCAGGAAGGGCTTCATATAAAGGATTCCACTTGAACAAATGCTTGAAGGAAACAAGGGATTCTAAGAGGGAAAGATGAGGTGGAAATCCTTTGTAGGCATGAGGGAAAGTCAGTGCAAAAGTATAGAGATAAGATGAAGTGGTCTGGGTGCCTAACAGCATGGCTAATTTGGTAAGATCATCAGAGTTTGAAAAACAACTAATAATAATGGCTCACATCACTCTTAGATTTGAACCATACAGATGGTCTGTATGGTTGAATTATATTTTGCTTCTGTTTCTCTGCCAAGAAGTGTGATCTTTGGACTGGAAAGGACAGAACAAATACAGCTCATATGGAGTTTATATCCAAGATAAGCAAGGAAAGCAGCTAGGTGCCCTTGACAAGTTTGTCACAAGGCCAGGATAAACTATACCTTCAAATACTGAAAGAATTTGAAGATATGATTTCTAAGCTCTTCTCAATAATCCCCAAAAGATAATCAAAATGAAAGGACCACATGATTGTTGATGAGCAAATGTTCTGGTTTCAATAAAAGAAACAATAGAATAATATGGAAGAGGGTTTGACCTAAAGGGATAGTTAATGAATGTCTAGAAATGAAAATAGTGATCACAATCCCTAGCAAGTACTTATAAAGAACAGATCATGTAAGAGCAAACTTATTTCCTCTCCTTTTTTTAACAGTTACTAGATTTGTACAACATAAAAGTTCCTTATGCAGATATAGTTTTTCTACATATTGGCAAAACACTTGGTACAATTACTTCATGCCACCACAAAGGGACCAGATAGAGAACTGTAGACTAGATTTGAATATTATTAGGTAGATTCAGAACTGATTAAATGACCAGTCAAAAAAAGTAGTGATTAATAGTTCAGTGTAGGGGTGGCTAGGTGGCGCAGTGGATAAAGCACCGACCCTGGAGTCAGGAGGACCTGAGTTCAAATCTGATATCAGACACTTAACACTTATTAGCTGTGTGACCCTGGGCAAGTCATTTAACCCCAATTGCCTCACTAAAAAAAAAAATAGTTCAGTGTAAACTTAGAAATTGGTATCCAGAGGAAAACTACAAGAATTTATCATTTTTCATATAGGGTTTAACATATATGTAACAGATTTGCAGATGGTAAGAAGATGTGTGTATAGTTTATACAGTGGAAGACAGAAATGGGATTCAAAAACTGGTTTATGAGGTAGAAGTTTGAGCTGAATCTAATAAGATGAAATGAAGATGGGTTACACTTCGATTTTAAAAAGCATTCTATGAAGAACATAATAAGGAAAGCAAAACTAGATAACATTGTATATGTATATATATATATATATATTTTAATCTGGACAATGAAATAAACTGCCAACTTCATAGAGATCAACAGTATTTGTGTGTCTTAGGGTCATTCTCTTCCCTCTTCTGGAAGGAATTCTAGGGCTATTATGGTTAAATTTTATATTAACTTTAGTCATGCATCTTCTTTCTTGGGCATTGAGTGCTGGGTTCTTTAAAGATCTAAGGGGCAACTCATTCTAGGGACCTACAAGTTTTCATTCGCATCAAAGCAATTTACTCCAAGTTAAAGTCTGATTTCTGATCTTCTAATAAAAGGTCTGCAAGTTTCTAACAAATGTCTGAGTCTGGGCAGTACAAATATGGCTTGTCTCTGGTTAGAGTGTCAATAGCCTGCTTGATGGAAGGCAGCACATAGTAAAAGTGACAGAACTGCAGGTTTTCCCTTAGCCTGAGCAACTCTACACTGGTTGTTCAGTTTTAGGTTTAGACTAGTCTGCAGGCTAGATATGAGACTTCACTCTCTTCCCAGGAGCCGCTTAGCTGCTATCAGCTTCTGTTCCTACCTCTTAAAGAGAACATATCTTCAGACTATTATTTGTTCTTTGCCCTGGTTTGCCCTAAATGTAGGTTCCTTCCTAGATCTGGGACCCAACTCTGGGATATTAGCATCAGAATTAACATATATTCCTACTCCCTGCACAGCATCAGGCCACTCTGGGATGGATCTAGGACTTCTTGACTTACTGTACAACCCAAAGCCTCAGTTTAGTCCCTGGAATACAAGGCTCCAGTAATAGCTACATGACCAGACCATATCTTCAGACTTTGAAGACCTGTGTCTGTTTATCTCTCTTGACCCGGGCTGGAAAAATGTTTCACTATGATTTTTTTTTTTTAATTTCCTGATCAAGACTTAGTCTGCTACTTTTGGTAGGACTTTGTGAAACATTAGTGGAGACAAACCAGCCTATACCAATTTCATTTCTCCTGCCATATTGACTGGTGATCTTAATGCTGCATTTTGGGAATAGCATTGATAGAGAGGAGACTGTCCATAGAAGGACAACCAGGATGATGGGCCTTGAGTCTATGCCATATGGAAATCAGTTGAAGTAACTGGATATGTTTGGCTTGGAGGAGAGAAAACCTTAAAGGAACATGATACCTGATTTCAAATTCCAGGAGTAAAGATGGGAGGCCTTCAAGCAAATGCCCAAGTGTTTGTTTTACATTATTTTAATTTCAGATTTGGAAGGCCCTTCAATGGCCATGTATTCCAACCCATATCCAAAAAAAAATCATGCTTAATATACCTGAAAAATTGTTTATTTATCCTCTACTTGAAGCTTCAATTATGGAGAATTCAATATATTCTCAGGCAGCTCATTCCACTTTTGGATAGCTCTGTTAGGAACTTGTTTCCTGACATCAAAATTAAATAATACCTGATAAGATTTAGTTTTATATTTTATAACTGTAGCTAAAGTCAATAAAAAACACAAATACCTCAAAACTAAAAGGTTTAAACTAAGCTTTTAACAGCTCTCTCCCAAATGTCATCTATATTTTTGTATTTAATGAAAACTCTTATATAGTTCATATTGAAAAGCCAATTTCATAAGGAATTATCTTCATATTTTTAAATATCAGTAAATGCTTGAAACTTAAAATGTGTGCATTCATTTTTTCTGCATCTGACAGTAAATTAGTGTCCTAATGACATGCAGCATTTTGGAAAAAGAACAGATGGTCATTAAAAAAGTCATCTACAATAAATAATAAGTTATGGTAGCAAAAATGCCCAGAAGCAATCAGATATTAACTTCAGGATCATTTTCATTCAATTGTGCAATTCATTTTCTAATATTCTTGAGATGCTTCATCAACATTCATTTGTATTTATTATACAATACCACTGTCTACAGAAATCACAAAGAAATAGATTTGCAATGCCTCACTCATCAATTTTTTAAAATATTAATTGATGAACAAATGTGCAATTAATGACTTCTGTAAAATAATTCAATTTAAACTGTTGTTTATATGAGGTAGGAAGGCTTATCATCAAGAGATGCATCTTTTAAATGGATATGTTGATATATTGAATTACATTTAAAATATGAAATTGTTTTAAAAAATTGAAATCCCCACCTGTACATAGGAGTTGATATTTATATAGCAGTGTAAAAATCTCAAAAACTTTTACACATCTGACCAACAGGTGGCATTGATAACCAGTCACCTAATCCTGTTTATCACTGGGCATCTGAAGCCTGGGAAATCCAATGCTCACCCTGTGGATTGTGCACACATAACTAGGAAGACATCTTGAACTCTATATGGTTTTCAGTCATGGAACTTTCATTCCTCAGTTCAGCCTTTCTACTATGCAGTACTCTTTCATTGATAAAAGATGAATTTGAGGATTTACCAAATCAGAAATCAGATTTCTTATTCCCCAACCTTGATGAATCCACCCTTCCTTCTGTCCTTCACACAATATTTGCTTAATGAAGTTTGCTTTATAGAAGTAGACAAAGATGTTTAGGTATTACCCACAGTAGTTTTTCTTTCATTTATTTTTTTTCCAGTTTCTCCACAGATTTATGCATGTATATAATTACACATGATACTCAGAAAAGAAAGCAAAATCTTCGTCTTTTTTGAGGCAACAGTAATATGGAGAAGTGGGAAGGGGAATCCTTTCTAGAAGTTTTTTTTTCATTCTAAGTACACAAAAACACATCAAACTTGCTGAGATAATAATCATGATAGCACTGGATTATTCTAAATGGTTGTCACTAGCCAAAAGAAGCTTGTAACAGTTAATGACCAGCTGAACTTCTAAGAGTCCAACTTCTCACCCTTCATCCCACTACAAAAAAAAGAAAAAAGAAAAGAAAAAGAAACTCAATTGACCAACACCATTACTTAAGGTCTCCAATTAGAAGTGGATTATTCAGACTTCCTACATGACAGCAAAATTCAACAAATACAGAAAAAAAAAATTTTAATTAAAAAGGATGTCAAGTCCCAGGAGCCCCATATCACCTTGCTCAAGCTTTTGATATTGGCCACTTTTGAATCATTTTAGGTAAAGTATTTTACCTAAACTAAAATATGATGATATGTGATCGGAATTGAATTTCTGGTATTTTTCATTAACCCAACTGAGTTAAATGAAAAACACCTTTACTTTTGAAAAACCCAGTGCATTATGAATGTTAGTTTTTTATCCATAAAACTTAGTTTCTCTATGGTCAGAGATAACCACTGCTGTGGACAGGAATTCAATATTCTGACATATTTCTCAGATCCTAATCATTCCTGTTCTTTGTTGTTTGCTTGTATTTCTGTAAAAGTTTTTGAAACTAAATCTAGTA
Organism: Dromiciops gliroides; assembly: GCF_019393635.1. NCBI lineage: Eukaryota > Metazoa > Chordata > Mammalia > Microbiotheria > Microbiotheriidae > Dromiciops > Dromiciops gliroides. Next base: position 84,391,697 of record NC_057864.1, read on the forward strand.
TCCCATTTGCATATCTGTACCACCCAAATATTGGTACAGCATCTCATTTTTCCCACTGTAAAACTCTGGTGCCCAGAGTCCCAACTCTTTTTACAATTTATGTCACCTGAGGTATAGAAGACACTTATGTGGTTTATTCTTCCTCTGTGTTTCTCAAGACATGCTTAACTATAATGGAAGATGTCACAAAACCACTGTGACAAAATACATTAGAAAGAGTTCTTCTTAAGGGGCCCTAGTTTGCCTGCCAAGCAGCACAGGTGGCTATGACCAGATGTTCAGCACATTCTGATTTTAGAGCTGAAGCCCATGTGGGATTATGTTAAGGTATTTCTCAGAAATAGTATTTGGTCATGATTGTATGAAGTCCATTACTAAGTCCATCTTTGCTTTTGTTGTTTATCTCCTCCACCACTTCAAGAAGCAATTCCTTTAGAAGAATATGGCTAATGCCATATTTTCCCTAGTGATCTCTGAAATCTACCCTCAGATACCTAGTGCATAACAATCTATGCCTGGACTTCCGTCTCTTTTTTATTAGAAAGTTGTAAAATTGATTTTCACTTCTTACAAAATGTTGGATTATTTCCTAAACTACCAGGTGTTTCCTACTGGCTAATAATAGTGATTAGTCCTTGTAGCTTCTTCCGTCTTTAAAGGAAGAAATTGTGGTGAAGTACTTCTAAGAAATTATTGCTCACACGTTAATTCTTATTTTTTTCCTTTAAATTGGAAACTCTTAAAATAATAATAAAGAAATTTGAAATTCCCTCTAACTACAAGGCATCAGACAAATATATTATTTAATAACTCTTGTTAGATATTGCTTATCTGACATTTTAATGTGTAATCAGATTTGCCAAATCTCATTCTCAGAAATCAAGTTCTTGACCTATTCTTCACTTATAACTCAGCTTTTCTCCTTCGTAATCCTCAAATTCCATTAACAGCATTGTTGAAACTACCACCTGTGCACCCTTTGATCTTCAATTTCTTCCAAGGATTTCATAATGCTTAGTAATGCTTCTAGATCCCTTCAGGTAGTATTTTTCATATCACATTAATCATCATCATGAGACTGAGGCCATGAAGTTTGTAAAATTTGACATAGTTTCTTGTATATTACTCAGAAAACAACAGACTCTCATTATGATCTCTCTCTTGACATGCTCATCCATTCCTACAACTACCACTATCCTTCTATTTCTCAAGCTATATTTCCAATCTTGACCAATCTCCAAAATTCCAGATCCTCATTTCTGACTATTAGATATCTCTTTCTGTTTGCTTGGTTTTGGGGGTTTGGGTTTTGTTTTGTTTTTTTGCGGGGCAATGAAGGTTAAGTGACTTGCCCAGGGTCACACAGCAAGTAAGTGTCAAGTGTCTGAGGCCGGATTTGAACTCAGGGCCTCCTGAATCCAGGGCCAGTGCTCTATCCACTGCTCGACCTAGCTGCCCCCTAGATATCTCTTTCTGAAAGCAAAATCCAACAAAACTTCAAACTCACCAAGTTAAAAGACAAATCAGGGCAGCTATGTGGTACAATGGATAGAGCACTGGCCCTGGAGTCAGGAGTACCTGAGTTTCAAATCCGGCTCAGGACACTAACACTTACTAGCTGTGTGACCCTGGGCAAGTCACTTAACCCAAATTGCCTCACTAAAAACAAAACAAAAAAAAACATCAAACAAACAAAAAAAAGACAAATCAATACCATTTTCATTAAAAATCCAGGTATCACTTCTGGTTTTCAATTCAATAAGCAGATATTGAATACTTAAATAGTATTGGCAAGACATTGTACTAGAAATTAGAGATATTAATATAAAACAAAAGTATTCCTATCTTCAAAGAAGTTACATTCTAATTTGATTGGGGATGCACAATGTACATAGATATACCAACACAAGATAAATACAAAGTAAATACCATTTAATTTTGTTTATCATGAAGAGAAACTAATAACAATAGGGTGATCAGGAGAGTCCTCAAGTAGCAAGTGTCACTTGAGCAAAGGTTTCAAACAGATTAGAGATTACAAGAAGATGAAGAGAATCAACATTTTTTGGTGTGGGCTAAGATTTGGAAATGAGGGGACATCCATCAATTGAGGAATGGCAGAATAAACTATGGTATGTGATTTTGATGGAATACTATTGTGTTATAATGTGATGTTTAAAATCTAAGTTGTGGTCGCCTTAAATTAGAAGCTTCAGCACCAGTCTTTGGGCATTAAACATTTATTAAAGCATAGAGGTATTCACAAGGAGTTCAGAAACTTAAGAAAAAGAAGTCCTACCTAGCCTAGAGTTCCAGCCTGGTTGGGTTCTTCCTGAAGTCCTCCTCCAGGAGTCTGCTTTAATCAGGAACTCTCTTCAGCAAACTGATTGTGGAAGCTTTTTATAGGTCTGGGAACAGAGGCAGTTCTTACACACTGCTTCAAGCTGATTGGTTGGCATCATCCAAATCCATTGGTTCAGAAGGTGTTTCTCAAGTTGTGATTACAATCCAGTTAACCTGAAGCAGGCTAATTAGCAGTTATCACTCTCACTTGATTCAATCAGTCCTAGATTAATCTCCAGGTGGGTCTTTGAGTATCTGCTAAATCTCATTATTTCATCACAGTAGAAATGACAACCAGAATAATTTCAGAAAAACCTGGAAAGGTTTACAATGATTGATGCAAAGTGAAATGAGAACCAGGAGAATGTTGTACACAGTAACAGCAATATATATACTGAAAAACTGGGAATGAGTTAGCTACTATCAGCAACAAAATGATCCAAGACAATCCCAAAGGGATGCATGATGAAACATGTTACGCACCTCAAGAGAATAAACTGATATTGTCTAAATACGTCTGAAGGATACTATTTTTTCTCTTTCCTCCTTTCTCTTCATTTTAGTTTTCTTTTTTTTTGTCTTTCTTGCACCAAAAGACTAATATAGAAATGTTTTGCATAATGACTCATGTTATAATTTATGTCAGATTGCTTACCACCTCAGGGAAGGGGGAGAGGAAAGAAAGAGTAATAGGATTGTGAAACTCAAAAAATTAAAAGAAAAACATTAAAAATGTCTTAAGATGTGATTGGGGAAAATAAATATTATTATTATTATTATTTACAAATAATTTTATTTGTTTGTTTTTGTGGGGCAATGAGGGTTAAGTAACTTGCCCAGGGGTCACACAGCTAGTAATTGTCAAGTGTCTGAGGCCAGATTTGAACTCAGGTCCTCCTGAATCCAGGGCCAGTGCGTTATTCACTTATGCAACCTAGCTGCCCCCAAAAATAAAAATTATTTTTAAAAACCCTTAAATGTAAGAAGAAAAATGAGGATATTAAATATGGAAAATAACAGGGGACCAAATAGATATCTAATAATCTAGTCTCAGAAAAGGAAATATAACTAGAATTAACAGAACTATCAAAGAAAAACTCTTGTTCCTTATAACTAGTTTAAAGAATTATGTTAGTTTTTTTTTTAAAGGGAAGTTAATAGCACTATTTACATAAGTCATTTTCAAAAAATTAGAAAGTAATCCTATCGAATTCCTTTTTTAAACAAATAAATCCATAAAGAAAGGAAGCATAAAACAAATAATTATAGACTTGATAATGATAACTATAGAGCAAGAAAATTAAGCAAAATATTTCAACAAAATCTTGTTAAATAGGTTGTAACAATTTCTTCTGAGATGCATCATACTCAGGCTAGTACCCTAGTAATTTAGGCTTCATATGGGAACAATATGAGACATTTTTATGACATTCACAAGCTAGCAAAAAGAGATTTACTTAACCATAGCAAAATAATGATGTTGAACAAAGATAGATATTGAGAACTCCTTTAATTGATTAAACTGAGAGAAGCTATCATCATGATGCACCTGGAAACATCTGAGCACCCCTCCTGGATCTCCTCTTTTATGTTTTGGACTCAAACAGTGAGGCAACAATGTGATCACCCACAGATAAGTTCTAATGGTTTTTAATTAAAAACTAGCCTAACCTGTAGTTGGGCAAGGTTTAGACTATCACTCCTATTATCATCATCTAAGAAAACATTCATTATTGAAAAATCGATTTATATCAAGGATATAAGTATGGTTTAACATTAGGAAAACTAATAGTATAATCATATTAAAAACAAATCACTGGGGGAAGAGTCAAGATTGAAGAGGACAGTCTATAACTTTCAGAGCTCCCCACACCAACCATCCACTACCTCCAAATAATGCCATAAGACAATTCTTGTAGCAGCAGAACCCACGGAAGAACAGAGTGAGATCATTTTCCAGCCAAAGATGGCTTAAAAGGGCAGCAGGGATGGTTTCCTGTACTAGGCTGAGAGGGGAGCATAGCCGTGCCACACAGATCCAGCCCCAGGCAGGCCTAATTTACAGAGCCCTGGAATCATCAGCATCAGCAGATACTTCTGGAACTCATCTCATGGACAGGTGAGGGGGTCCAGAAGGTTGGCTGGAGGGGAGATAGCAGGGGTTTCCGCTGTTTTTGAGGCAGAGCAATGTTGTGTTGACTTGAGTGACAGTGACCCAGGGGTGGAGAGGCACAGGCATAGGCACAGGCACACCAAGCTTGGGACCACAGTGAACCAGATTTCTGCTTCCAGGTTAAAGAGCAAACAGGCTCATGGTAACTTACAGGCCAGGAGAGCTGAGATCAAGCCTCTCTTTAAAGCACACCACCTTGGAGCCTCTGAAGCTTGGGACAGTGTGCCCTGGAAGCTGTGCCCCACTTTAAGAAGGAGTTAAAAGCCAAGAAGATTAGATAGGGATAATGAGCAGGCAGAAAAAAGATGCTGACCCTAGAAAGCTTCTTTTAGGACAAGGTAGATCAAAATACAGCCCCAGAAGAAGATAACAAAGTCAAAGCTCCTACATCCAAAGCTTCCAAGAAAAATATGAATTGGTCTCAGGCCATGGAAGTGCTTAAAAAGGACTTTGAAGATAAAGTAAGAGAGGTAGAGGGAAAAGTAAAAGATGTATAGAAAAAATAGAAAGACAAATGAGAGTGATGCAAGAAGGTCATGAAAAAAAAGTCAACAGCTTGAAAAGCCAAATTGGCCAAATGGAAAAGAGTACAAAAACTCTCTGAAGAAAATTGTTGCTTAAAAATTAGGATTGGAGCAATTGGAAGCTAATGACTTTATGAGAAAGCAAGACACAATAAAGCAAATCCAAATGAATAAAAAAAATAGAGGGCAATGTGAAATATCTCTTTGGAAAAACAGCTGATGTGGAAAAGAGATCCAGGAGAGATAATTTGAAAATTATTGGACTACATGAAAACCATGACCAGAGCTTAAACATCACTTTTCCAGAAATTGTCAAGGAAAATTGTCCTGATATTCTAGAAGAAGAAGGTAAAATAGAAATTTAAAGAATCTACCAATCACTTCCTGAAAGAGATCCCAAAATGAAAACTTCTAGGAATATTATAGCAAAATTCTAGAGCTCCCAGGTCAAGGAGAAAATATTGCAAGCAGTTTGAAAGAAATAATTCAAATACTGTGGAGCTCCAGTCAGGATACCACAAGATCCAGCAGCTTTTACATTAAAGGATCAAGGGCATGGAATATGATATTCTGGAGGGCAAAGGAACTGGGATTACAACCAAGAAGTCTCTACCAAGCAAAACTGAGTGTAATCTTTCAGGGGTAACAATGGGACTTTAATGAAAAAGAGGATGTTCAAGCATTCATGATGAAAAGACCTGAACTGGAGTAGGAGATCTGACTTTCAAATACAATACAAAATCATTAAACCACATGATTAAGATGATGAAGAAAAAGTGTTGACCAAGTCCAACAGTCACTTATACTAAAAACTCTATGATATATAGGCATGGAGGAATATCTTATTATCAGAAAAAAAATCTATCTAAACAGCAAAGAAAGCTTCTTAGGCATATATTTCCAAGTTTCTTCTATTGCCATAGATTGTAACTCATCTGTAGCTATTATCCTATATGACATATCTATGTCTTCCAAAATGTTTTCTATAAGTAGTTCGAGAAATATGCTAAAGAATTTCTTCATTTTCTCGTGACATTGAAAGGTTGTAGGTGCAACCTTCATATCAGACCCTGATATGCAACAGCTGTGTGATTGTCGCTGAGTTACTTACTATCTCTGAGCTTTCATTTCTTCACCAGCAAAATGAGGCTAATAATATCTATAGAACTTAATTCAGAGAATTATTGTGAGGCTATAATTAATATAAAAATAATTTACACAGTAAAATATTCTATATAACTTATTATTATTCTGAGATGATCTCTAAGATTCCAATGGCTTTAATGTTTTATCATAAATTATTTCTTTCCAGTAGAGTATAAGGTTTTTGGAGTTGGAAAGGTTTTTTGTTTTTTTGTTTTTTTGTTTTTAAATTTTTGTCAGGGTGGATGGTAGGAGAGGGAAATGAAAATTGCATTTCTTATGGTTAGCACAGTGCTTGGTACATATTTCTGTTGTTGGTTTGTCCTTTGTTCTCAAAGAGGACCAAGATATTAGGAGGTGATATCATGGTTTGCAGGGAACTGGATTTAAGTGAGGAAGGGCTATGCAAAGTCACCAGCCTCTTTCTCCTCCAGAGACATCTGGATCCAGTGGAAATATATACATTAGGACAACTGTAGATGGCCCTGGATGTTTGAGGCAATTGGGGTTAAGTGACTTGCCCAGGGTCACACAGCTAGTAAGTGTCAAGTGTCTGAGACCAGATTTGATCTCAGGTTCTCCTGACTCTATGGCCAGTGCTCTATCCACTTTGCTACCTAGCTACCAATATATATTACATAGAACATATATGTTTTGTATAAATGTTAGCTCTTTATGATGATCATCATCATCATTGTATTTTTTTTTGCATGTGCATCAAGCTCAAAGGGATGATTTGTTGAAATTCTACACATATATCTTACTGAGCTTAGAGTTCTGACGATACAAGTCAGTATTTCCAGGTTTTTGTTTTCTTTCACAGTAAGCATTCTGAAAGATAGAAACTGCAGTTTACCCTTCAGTTTCAATTTTGCAGCCTTTAAAACAGAAATGATAAAATTAGACATTGCAAAACATTGATTGCTGATTTAATTAGCTACTTTTAGTAGCAAAGATACTTTGCTCCATGCTCTGCCTCCAAGTGCAACAATTTCCTTCCTTCCTTCCTTCCTGCCTTCTTTCCTTTATTTCTTCCTTCCTTTTTTCCTGTCTTCCTTTAGAAAATGTCACTTAGAATATCAACGAAATTAATATGTACTTTTTATATTCTTTGATTTTCTAAATTTTGTGTAATTTCTGATGAAAAGTGATTATCTTTAAGTTCTTAGATTTCCTTCAATTTTGCCTAATTATACTTTTTAGAAAGTTAAAATTCAGTTCTCATCTTTTCCTTCCCCCTCTTTTCCTCCATCTTGCCTTTCTTTGCTTTTTTCCTTCCTCCTTTTCTCTCTTTCACTTCCTTTTTCCTTTCTTTCCTTTTCTTTTCTTTTCCTTTTCCCTAATGTAGTCCCTGGAAAAAATTCTAATTTAAATAATGTTAAAGAATATTTCCATAGTGAATTCACTTAAAATGCCTAATTTTGCCACTTCATGTTAGATTCATAATAACTATGTGAGGTTGGTAGATAAAGTATGCATGACTATCATCATTTTACAAATAGAGAAAGTGAAATAAACAGATTGTTTTACTTATTCAAAGTTATACAACTAGCTGCAGGCAGATCTAGTGCATTAATTTAGATTAAATGTTATCATCATGTGGTTAGTAATGATAAAATAATTTTTCAGGTAGTGCTACGTGAGTTTTTCCCCATCCCTTTAGATATGAGTGATTTAACTATGACAGTAATCAGTATTATTAACTACAAAATTAGATTTACTCAATTTTAAAAGTGATTTACTTAATCTTTTTTTTTTTTTTTTAGTGAGGCAATGGGGGTTAAGTAACTTGCCCAGGGTCACACAGCTAGTTAAGTGTTAAGTATCTGAGGCCAGATTTGAACTCAGGTTCTCCTCACTCCAGGGCCAGTGCTCTATCCACTGAGCCACCTAGCTGCCCCGATTTACTTAATCTTAAGTATTTTTAGTCTCTTGGAATTTAATAATCTAAAACTGGACATAGATATTGTGTAACTTGTTCTTCTCTGAATATTCTTTTCATGATTTGATTCAATGTGGTACTTATAAACTTCATGCTTGACCACATGTTCCACTAAGGGTCATGATATCAAATAATAGAGGAAGCAAGTAAGTAACCATGCTTTATTTATTGGGAAAGCTTTTCGGGTATTCTAGTGCTGAGGATGCTTTCTGTGCTATTTAAATAGATTTCTTTTTCTGACATTAAGTTATCCCTTCATACCTATACATCATAGACTGTTGGACTTAGTCAAACACTTTTCCTTCCTTTTCTTAATCATGTGGTTTTCAATGATTTTGTTTTTAATATGATTATAGTATTAGTTTTCCTAATGTTAAATGATCCTTATAAACTTGATATAAAGCTGATTTTTTATAATGAATTATTTCTTGGATGATGACAATAGGAGTGATAATCTAACCTGCCCATGTGCAGGTTAGGCTCGTTTTTCATTAAAAGTCATTAAAACCGGGGCAGCTAGATGGCGCAGTGGATAGAGCACCGGCCCTGGAGTCAGGACTACCTGGGTTCAAATCTGGCCTCAGACACTTAACACTTACTAGCTGTGTGACCCTGAGCAAGTCACTTAACCCCAATTGCCTCACTTAAAAAAAAAAAAGTCATTAAAACCTATCTGGAGGGGCTGCTAGGTGGCACAGTGGATAGAGCACTGGCCCTGGATTCAGGAGGACCTGAGTTCAAATCTGGACTAGACACTTAAGAGTTACTAGCTGTGTGACTCTGGGCAAGTCACTTAACCCCAATTGCCTCACACAAAACAAAACAAAACAAAACCCCGTATGGAGACTTGTTCATGTTAGGATGATCAAACTGTTGCTTCATTGTTTGAGTACAAAATACCCAAGAGAAGTTCCAGGAGCTCAGATGCTTTCCTGGTTCATGATAGTAGCTTTTCTCAGTTGAATCAACTGAAGGAATTCTCAATGTCTGTCTTTGTTCAACATCATCATTTTGCTATGGTTAAATACAATCTCTTTTTGCTAGCTGGTGAATGTCATAACCTAAATTACTTAGGGGACTGGCCTGAGTCTGATGCAGCTTAGAAGAAATTGTTACAGCCAATTTAACAAGATTTTGTTCAAATATTTTGCTTAATATTCTCTTTGTCTATAGTTATCATTATCAATTCTATAATTGTTTGCTTTATGCTTCCTTGCTTTATAGATTAAAGCTTTGATTTATTTCTTTTAAAAAAAGGTCTGATAGGGTACTTCCTAAATTTTTGAGAATGATTTATGTAATAGTGCTATTAACTTCCCTTTACAAAACTAACTTAATTCTTTAAATTAGTTATCAGAAACAAGAGTTTTCTATGCTAATTCTGTTAGCTCTAGTTGTATTTCCTTTTTTGAGACTAGATAATTTAAAATATCTATTTGGTCCCCTGTAAGTTTCAGTACTTTATATTTTTGAAGATATTTCCCTTGTTCTCAGTTTTAGTAACATATATTTTTGCAGAGTTGGATCTGAATACTATTTTTGTTCTGTTTTTGTTGTAATTTCATCTTGTCATTTGATTTTTGTTGATTTACTTTTCTATACTATTCTTTTAAATCAGACTATTTAAAGTTGATAGATTTTTTTTTCTATTTATTTATTTATTTGTTTGTTTTTGGTGAGGCAATTGGGGTTAAGTGACTTGCCCATGGTCACACAGTCAGTGTCATGTATGTGATGCTGGATTTGAACTCAGGTCCTCCTGAATCACTGTGACACCTAGCTGCCCTGATTTTTTTTCAAAGTAGCATCTTTTAGGGCTCTTTATAATTCTTCTGTTTTGGGTTTGCAATTTTTCTCCTTTAAGTGTCAAATATTTTCATTTGGTGTTTATTTATGTTTGTTGGCATTCTAATGTTTAAAATATATTTGTATTAGTCATCTTCTATTCATTACTGTTTGTCTCTAATTTTAATGTTTGTATCTAATTTTGATAATTTTCTTGGAGTTGTTCATCAAATCTCCCCAAAACCTTTGCTGTTCATCTCCCCTTGAACCATCATAAGTAATCATTTAAAATGGTGTGGTACAGCTCTCTGTGTGGTGGCAAAGAATTGGAAATCAAGGGAATGCCCATCAATTGGGGAATGGCTGAACATGGTATATTAATGTAATGGAATACTATTGTGCTTTAAGAAATGAGCTGGAGGGGCAGCTAGGTGGCGCAGTGGATAGAGCACCGGCCCTGGAGTCAGGAGGACCTGAGTTCAAATCTGGCCTCAGACACTTAACATTTCCTAGCTGTGTGACCCTGAGCAAGTCACTTTACCCCAATTGCCTCACCAAAAAAAAAAAAAGAAGAAGAAGAAATGAGCTGGCAGATTTCAGAAAAAAAAAAAAAAAACCTGGAAAGACATAAATGGACTGAAGCTGAGTGAAGTGAGCAGAACCAGGAGAACATTGTACACAATAACAGCAACATTGTGTAATGATCAACTGTGATAGATTTCACTCTTCTCAGCAGTGCACTGATCAAAGACAATTCTGCATAACTCATGATGGAAAATGTTCTCCACACCCAGAAAAAAAGAACCGTGGATTTTGAATGCAGATTGAACCATATTGTTTCTAGGTGTTTTTTTTTTCTTTTCTGAGGTTTTTCCTTTGTGTTTTGATTATTCTTTCACAACATGACTAATACATAAATGTGTTTAATGTGATTTTACATATATAACCTATGTCAGATTGTTTTCTGTCTTGGGGGGGAAGGGCGAAATATTTGGAACTAAAAATCTTATGAAAACAAATGTTATAAACTATCTTTACATGTAACTGGAAAATAATGATAATTTCTCCCCTTAGAATTTACTTAGCTCTATCTGGGAAAATTTGGCATTTTGTTTCATCATCATTTTTTCATAATTATTAGTTGTTTTTATGATTTATTTTTGACCCACTCATTATCTATGAATTCATTGCTACATCTTCATTTTAGTCTGTCTTTTATGTTCCCTGAACTACTTTCTATTTTTTATTGTGACAATCAGTAAAGGATGTGTTTATTATTTCTTTAGTATTTCTACTTATATTCATATTTGTTTTCATTCTTTGTTTCCTGGAACAGTCAATTCTCATAAAACTTCCATATGATACTGAGAAATATGCATATTCTTTAGAACTCTCATTTCAAAGATAGCATAATTCTTTTAACTCGTTTCTCTCCATCAATTTATGTATCCATATTTTTCTCTTTGATTAACTTTATGCAAAATTTGTTTAAATTTTAGAGAGAGATTTTAAGTACTTTACTGTTATTCTGTTACTGTTTACATTTTCTTGTAATTCAGCCAGTGTTTTGTTTTGTTTTGTTTTGTTTTGTTTTTTATGGGTTTTGATGCTATGCCATTTGGAACATAACAGTTTAATATTATTGTTTTGTTATTCATCATTCCTTTAAACAGAATGCAATTTCCTTATTAACACTTTACATATATTTTTGTTCTGTTAGATAAAATCATTGTAACTTCTTTGTTTCATTCACCTGCTATTTAGTAAATTTTGTTCCTGCCCCTCATTTTCATTCTATGCATGTTTTTGCTTTGGGGATATGTATGGGGTATGTATGCAAGTAACACATTCTGGATTTTCATTTTCCTTATTCAATCTGTCATTCTTTTGTTTTATTCAATCAATTCAGTCACATTTAAAGTAACAAGTGTTAGGTTTATATTTTCCTACATTTATCTCTTACATTACTTTTGTTTCTTAATGATGATTCTTTTGTATTCCTCTATAAAATAAATATGGATCTTCAGCAATTTTTGCTTAATCTCTTTTAAGGAAATAGTTTTTCTACAAGCTCTCTTCCCTTCCACCTTATATTTCACCCCTCTCCCATTTTACATTGTTTACCTATTTCTTATTTTTAGTTATCTTTCTATTCTCTTTTTTAACTAGTTGTCTAAATCCTCTCTATTATTTTCTCTCAATTAACCAGTTAATTAAAACCCCCCTTCTCCTCCTCTTGAATTTACTTTGTGTGGTTAATTTTATTTGCATTTTCTCTTAAAAGGGGTTTTGTGACTCATTCTCTTCTCTAATTCTCTTACATTTCCATCTGTTTTAAACTTTTGTTTTTGAGTCATGATTTTTATATTTATTTATTATTCTCTCTTTAGTCTCTGTGTGCTTCTTGGGTTTTAAAGCTACTAAAGCATCTATTTTGAGTTTACTCTTCTAAACAGTTTCTAAGTTATTGGTTTATAGATCTTGCTTCCTTCCATTCCCCATTTTTCTGTTGTGACTCACTCTTAGCAGGAGAAAGAGAGGGGTAGAAGCATTTTTGCATGATAGTGATTGTCCCTGTTTTCCTGATTTTTGGTTCCATTTCTACCCTCTACCTTTCCAATGATTATTTTCTTTCACTTTGCCATAAAATTCCTCTCTAGGTTCTTGTATTTCTGTACTTTTAGATGCTTGTGGCTGACATGATCTCTTCTTCCTCTTCTCCTGAGCCACAATACTGTATGCACAGCACTCTTTCAGATGTTGGGGACTCTAGACAAAAATTACTTACATATTATATGTAAGGGTCTCCATAGCTCCTTATAGAATATATCTTTCAGTCATGGGAGTACGCTTGAGGTAGCTAACCACCCCCCTTTTGTCCTTTATATAATATTTACTTTTACTTTCCTTCTTTTTAATCTTTCTCTTTCCTCTTAAATCATTCTTCCATAGTAACTCTTCTCTTGAAAGACTGCAGGACAATTTTCCCTTCGTTGGTGAAGACAGTGTTTTGAGTAGGGTATAATACATTCAACTCTATTTTTTTAGCTCTTTACCTTTTATTTACAATTTTTTTATTTGTTTAAATCCTGTATAAACATTTTCCCCTCAAAGACAAATCATAGAAGTTTGATCATCTGATATGTAATCTGGGCCACTGAGAAAATATTACCATAATATCACTAATTTGTTTTGCTCTCTATGTATAGCAAGAGCGGATGTAATGACTGTTTAACAAATTCTCCTCAACTCCATCTTGTGAAAGGAGTTTGATCTTTCATAAATTACATACTTCTAGACTTGCTACTTTAGTTATCAACTTCCCAGTATTTATCTTCAGGGGGTTTAAATGCCTGTTAAATGGTGGTGTAAGGTGGAACTTTAAAGTCACTGGAAAGTCTTAAGAAAACCAGTAAAGAGTTTATGAAGTAGTTCAAAGTACTGAGACTTCACTGAGAAAGGCTTTCTAATTTAATTATAAATAGAAATCATTCACCTAAATAAAATAAATGCAGTTCAATAGTCTGATTGTGCCTTTGGGTAGTAAATTGCCTCTCCCAAATTTGTGGAATAAAGTCCAACATATTAAATAATAATGTAGATGTTATTACAGAAGTATCATATAGAACATATATTTTAATTAGTCTTGGACACTGGGTATCTTCTTCATCAAATCGTGCAATTTTTGAGTTACAAGAAAACTTTGAAATCATCTAATCTTACCTCTTCATTTTGGAGAGGAAACCAAGTACCAGGGAACTGAAATGATTTGTCTAAGATCACTTTTGAATGTTGGGAAAGGCAGAGGATTAAGATGGATGATTCAATAACTTCCCTTCCTTGTTGGAGGCAGTACAGAACATATTTCCAGGGAAGGCTAGCAATCTTTTTCAGCTTACATGTTAAACCTTGTGGGAATGATAGTCTTTGTGACACTTTCCATCTTCAGTTGCTCTTAGTTTTGACTCCAGGGAACAAGATGCTCCTCCCAAGAAAAGTTAATCACTTCTAATCTCATTATTATGCCTTGTATACTCAGCACTTTTCCAACCTCCTTCGGACTCTTTTCTTTTCTAATTGGAGGGCTGGAATACCTAACTCTTCCATAAGCTTTCCTTTATAGTTAGTAGGAACTGAACTTCCTGCTTACTTCACTTTTTATCTGCAGCTCTGCCTGGTTTCAACTCAAAGAAATTGGAACAGGATGCCCCCTTGCTGGGTATCCCCTAATGTTTCCTTCTCCATTCAGGTATCTTTTTTGTGTTGTTTTTTCCCATTAGTTGTAAACTCCTTGAGGATTAGGACTATCTTTCCCCCCCACTATTTGTATCTCTAATGCCTAGCATGGTACCTGGTATGTAGTAAGCACTTAATAAATGTTTATGAAATTGAATTGACAGCATTTATTCCTCCCCTCTTAAAATTTTTTTCAGGAAAAAAATTCCCCATTAAAAATAGTAATTTTTTTTCTGTTTATTTAGCTTCATTGATCACTGCATTCCTATGGATAGGACAATGAATACATGAAGGTATTGTTCCTCCTATATGTCTTTAAGATTTTTCAAGTATTTGATACATATAATGACATTTAAATTATAATCCAGGCCTGTGATTTCCTTGCTTTGAAGAATCCCCAGAGTGGGAAACCTCGTAATGATATATATATATATATATATATATATATATATATATATATATATATATATGTCTAATTGCTCTCAGTCTTGATTTATTCATTTTCTAAGTATAATAATATTGAAATAAATCAGGGATAATAATCCCATCTGTTAAACCTACATGCCACTACCTAAACTTTTCTTTATCATATGACATTCTATTTGTCCACACATTTCAATTATCACTCATTACTCACAGAAATGCTAATAAAACACAGAGTTCTAGTGATAAATATAATCATTGCTTACCTATAATTAGTCCAGAAAACCACAGTTCCACATGTAAAACCTCTAAAAGCTAAACAGATGTCTCTGAAACCAAGTTATATCATTACAACCTATTTTTGAATGAGAAAACAGTGTTTGACTATGGCTTCAGAAAACTTTTCCAGAAAAAAATGCATATATATTAGAGATCAATTAGCCATAAATTTTTTTGCCTTTTTTCAAATCTGAAAAATTCAAAATTTTTTTTCCAACCTATATAACTGCATGAGGTAGAATTGAGGGATTTTAAAGGAAATAAATTATAGGGTGGAATGGGCACTACCTCTGGTGTCAAGGGATGTAGATTTAAACACTGCTTCTTATATTCTTTTTCAATTTATGGGTCTTTATGATTCCCTTATCCTCCCTGAGCATCAGTTTCCTTATATGAAAAACTAAGAAGTTTGGAGTAGACTTTTTTTTTAAAAATCTGTTATGTCCAGATCTATGATTCTATCATGCTAAAGTTGTCTTCAGGGTGGGCATGTAGATGAGGTGTGTCTGAAAATAAATAATTGATAATTGTATGATTAGCACTATTCTCTGAGCTATGGTTAAAAGTCAGAGACTAATCATTGTATGTGAGTGAGAGAATTTTTACAGTCATAGGAGTAGAAGGAAGAAAAGTGGTGGACATTCTTCCTTCTATATGTCAAGTCAAATTAAGTCAACATGCATTTATTAAGTACTTACTCTATGCCTGACACTGCTAATTGCTAAGGAATATAAATAGAACATATAGACATTCTGTTCCTTTTATAGGGAAGAACACAGATAAAAGAAGAGTGAAAAGAAAGGTAGGGGGGAAGGAAGATAGGTATTCATGTAGATCTTGAAGGGCTATTATGCTAATGGTTAGAGAGACACAGAAGGAACATGGACCCTGAATCTTTTTTCCCCTTCCTCCATCAAAGTACCCCAAGAAGGGCAAAGATTAACAAAAGCTACTTTTATACTTCTCACCATGTGTTTTTAAAAACCTTGAAAATACTAGGTAGCTCGAGAAGAATAAGAAGTGGTTATTTTAAAAAAATAAGCCATAGAAATGTTTTTTGGTACAGATCAGAAAGGCAATGTATGCTTCAGCATTGACTCTGTCATTAATTAGTCTTATAATCTCATCTGAATTGCAAAATACTTTCTCATAAAAAATTGATAAAGAGGTCATCATAAATTCACATGTACTTATGAGGCCTTACAGGCCAGCGAGACCAAGTCCCTCATTTGTAAGATAAGAAAATGAGTTCCCAGGGAGATTAGGTGGTATTCCAAGGTCACACAGAGAAGCACAGAGGAAATATTTGAATTCAGATTCTCTTCCCCATTCCACAATACAGTTCTGCCCAAATACCTGTTTTACTGCTTCCTAAAACTGTAGTATGAATAGGATCATCAAATCACTGTTGCACAGGGATTTAAGAGATGCCCTAGTCTAACCTGTTCATTTAATAAGTGAGGAAATGGAGGCCTGCAGCTCTATGAAGTATTATGTTTCTTTCTTGATGCTCTTTGCTTTGATTCTGAGAAAATTAATAGAATAGGATCACAGACTCTTGGAGATAGAAATAACTGTTGTAGTGAAATGATTCCCCATTCTGTCATTCACTAAACTATTTCACTTAGCATTTCTGAGTTTCAAGTTCATCATCTATAAAATGGGGATGATAGTAATGAAAATAATGATAATTATAATAATGCTGATAATAATATCCAGCATTTATATAGAACTTCAAAGCCCTATAAGGTAGGAACCATTATCCTCATATTACTGATGAGAAACCTGCAATGGGTAAAAGTTCACTAACTTGCTCACAGTCACACAGCTGTTAACTGTCTGATACAGGATATGAAGTCATCTCTTTCTGAATTCTTGTACTTTCCAGCTCACTGGGTTGTTGCAAGAAAAATACCCTAAAATTTTGTGTTGTTTGTTGAGCTTTCTCGTGTTCTTACTCTTGATGATGATGAAGAAGAAGAAGAAGAAGAAGAAGAAGAAGAAGAAGAAGAAGAAGAAGAAGAAGAAGAAGAAGGAGTCATTTGAGAGGACTTACATAGTAGAGGAAAAAAAAGTGTCATTGAAGTCAGGAAGGTAGCACCTCTGATACAAATTGCCTATGTGACCCCGGACAATTCACTTAGTGCCCTCAAGCAAGATGCTAATATGCAAAGATTGAGAGAGTTTATTCATTGGGATTTCCCTATACTATTGAAATTATGGTGTCTAGAGGAAAAGAAATAGTAAAAAGCCTAGTCCTGCCATTCCATTTATTCCTTTTCTCTGAAGATCTTGAGAAATGATCCTCTAGCATATGTAGCATCTTTTATTTCAAACCTGTTTTCTACTAAAATAAAAGCAAAGTGTGTTGCTATTGCTGCTGCTACTGCTATTCATATTGCTATTGTAAAGGGAGCCTTATATCTTCTAGCCCATGGAACATGCTCAATGGCTATTTCTGGTTGTAGGTGACCATATGGAAACTTGAGGTTGGGGGTGAGCAGGGGAAGTGCTCCTTCCAGACAAGGACTAAGATACTTGAAATGGTAGATGACAAAGAGCCCCCATTTGACTGCTGAGCCAGAAGAGCTGGGAACTCAGCAGACCTTTAAAAAGAGATTTAGCGTCCATTTGGTCTCTTTAGGTAGAATCATGTGATTCCAGTGGGGTGAGAGAGAGGAACATTCCTTTTCTACCCCAGAATCATGGTATCCGCCATTCATGCTACCCACTGTAGTATGGATTCAAGTAGAAATAAGTAAATAGTATGTTTGACTGGTTGGTTCTTTCATTCATTTTAGTCCAGGACAGTGCTATTTAGGGATCCTTATAGTTTCCAGAGTTTGTTCCCCAAAATTTAGATATGCACATTTCAAGGATGTTTCTTTTCTCCTTGGGTATATTATTTAGCTTGCAAACAAAGTAAAGATGTCCATATAGTACGACTATCCTTTAAAAAAAACACAGAATAGAAAATGATCTATGTTGGCTCATCTGTTACTTGGCTTTACAATGAAAAGTTTTATTCAGTCCTGAAGAAGTAAAAGTATTCTGGAAAATATGTAAACACACAAACACCAGTATTCACAAACAAACATTTCATATATTTTAATAAAATTTGTCTATGTACAGAATTGTCTAATTATAGAATTGCATAAGCTAGACAGATTTCTTTGAGAGCATTTTTTCTAGTTTTCAAATTAATCATTATCTCGTCTTTTTCACACCTTTTTGGATCTCCAGTGTTAACGAGTATAATATTATTTTAATTGATCCGAAGGGTTTGAAAAGTTTTATCCATAATGCTCCTATGTATTTAACTCACTATTATTTTGAAATAAAAGAAATTCATAAATTGTACCAAATAAATGTTGCCATACTGATTGTACTTCCCTGTTGTATGCAAAGTAAAGGGAATTATCTACTATTTAGTACTTGAAAACAACATGAAGCAGCCAATATATGAGCTTTATTATAGTAATGTTTGCTAGCAGAAAGAATAAGAGTAGCAAATAATATAGTAAAATATTTATCATGGATTGTATTCTTTCCTGGGCTCTAGAGAGAAAGTCCCTTCAGTTCATTTGGCATCATGTTAAGCAAAACATAAAATCTAAAGTGAGGTTCTAAAAAAAGGTAAAAGTAATTATTGCTGTGCGATAATTTTAGACTGAGGATATTCTGATCACCACTACAGCATGTACATTATCTATTTTTGACATATACATTGGATTACATTTTGGTGGGGAGAAATGTGGTAACTGTAAAAATAACTATGAATGGCAAGAAACAGAAGTAGTGGTGTATAATTACTAGAGGATGAACCTTGGCATCAGGAGGACATGGGATCAAGTGCTTTTGAACCATGCTTAGTAGTTGTGTAACCATGGAACAAATTGCATAACCTCTTAGTCCCCCAGAGATTGCCTTAATATTTAATAATTTACATAATCTTTTCCATGTGTGTTGGTGAATACAATTTCCAAAATATGTTTGCTACTCATCTCTATTGGTGGAAGAAATTTCTACCCAAGGATTACCCACACCAATGAAAATATAAGCCAAATGCCTCCTACTCCCCCCACATACAAACAGCTAAAAATATACGTAAATGTAGGCCTTTCATCATTTTGAAAATAATTTCTATTTTACCTTCCATTCCCCAGGTGAAAACAACTCTAGAAACATTCATGGTTTTCAAGAATCATGGCAAGTAGCAAATCTCTTCATCTGCTCCTTTATGAGGATTCAAAGTGTGGTCCAATCAAGATTCCCTTTATACTCTATTTGGAAAATCTATTGCATAATTATTATTTACATAGAAGCAGTAACTATTTTCTGATATCTGTCATGACTTTTCTATATCCTGATTTGGGTAGCTAGGGGATATAGTGGATAGAGCACTGGCCCTGAAGTTTGGAGAACCTGAGCTCAAAACTGACTTCAGACACTAATTAGTTTGTATGACCCTGCGCAAGTCTTTAACTCCAATTGACTTAAACATCCAGGGGCCATCTCCATTCATCCTGATGTATATCTTGCCACTGGATTCAGATGCCTTTGGAAAAAAGAGTGAGGTTGGTGACTTTGCATAGCCCTCCCTCACTTAAATCCAATTCACTGCAAGTCATGACATCACCCTGATGTCATGGTTCTCTTGAGAATGAAGGACAAACAACAACCACAACGAAAACATTCTGAGTAGTATAGAGGAAAGAGTAGTAAAGGTCTGAAATGCGAATTCAGAAAGAGGAGTAGATTCTTCCTTCTCCCGACTCTTGGACTACTTTCCCTATTATGTCACACTAGCCTTCTCACTCTGGAATATCATTTAGACACTGACCTCTTTTTCTGATTGGTCATCATGTCCTGGAATCTCCATTTAAGGAAAGTGCACAAGCTAGTCATATTTACTTTATCATTCCTTTCTGGATCTACTCCAGACTCTCCATACTTGTTTCTTCTCCACCCTACTCAGGTACCTTCTCCCCAGTCCTTCAGCTTTCCTTTATGTATTATCTTCCCCAATTAGAATGTGGTCCTTCTTAAAAGTAGGAAAAGTCTTTCTTTTGTTTGTATTTTCATTTAAAACACTGAGCATAATAACTTGGCACACAGTAAGCACTTATAAATAAATGCTTGTTAATATGACATGACAGAGGACTTGGATTAATCCCAATTCTACTTACTACATATGTAGACATGGTGAACAACTCAGCTTGATTCTCTAGACCTCAATTTCCTTCTGTATATATTAAGGGCAAATTGAATAATTCTATAATTCCTTCTCACTCAAATCTATCATAATAGGAAATTAATAAATGTTGACTTTAGACTTAATCAGAATTAATTTAAAGATTACTCCATATCTCTTACAACTGAATTTTTACTTAGCAGTGAAAAATTTAGTGATGAAACTGTTACAGTGAGTATTTGCCAAACAGGCACGACTAGTATGCTTGTCTTATTCCTATTACTCAAATAGTTTATGCATTTTACATGTATCTTCTATAGATTAACATTTATACAAATTTCCTTTGTTCACGAAATTTAAAGATTGAGCATTTTCGACCCCAAATTTTGAATTTAAAATCCTAAGAAGAAAGCAATTCACTGGTGTGAAATATGACAGCTTGTAAACTAGTTGAAAAGGGGAAAGTTTTTCTCAGTACCCTGAATCTCACCCTGAATCTCCTTTTTCATCCCTGGTCAAGACACCTATTAACCTCATGCATTTCTGTTCTCACATATTCTCAGGAAAAACATTTAAGGTCTTCACATTAGACAACTGAGACAAAGTATGATCCTCCGTTTCTGCCCTATTCTAGAAGTATCGCATTTTAATACAGGACAAAATCTTAAGAACTCATCTCTAATTGTAGAGCTGCAGATATTAGTGATCTAGTTTAGGAGGTGGTGAGTAGGGAGGTAGAAGTATTTTTCCAGAACATCTGAAATCACACCTAATAAAAAAAGGTGGTCACATAAATGACCTATTTGGAAGGCTGATTTTGCTTTAAACATCTTTCTATCTTGCAAACAAAGGTGTAGCCTTTCCTCTTAAGGGCTGCTCTGGCTTAATTCTGTCATCTGCATATGTTAGATTTCAAGTTTCTAATTAATTCATTTTGCATAGACTCTGAAGCAGTGAAAAAACAATGATACTACATCTGTCTTGAGTTTTGAGAATTTTGTTTACCCGTTTCTTCCTACTCATAAATGTCACTCAGATGATCCTACTTCAACAACATACCATAAATGTACTCATTGCTAAGAAGCTCCTTACAAAAAGATGCTAAAACATTTCAGGATCAAATGCTGATTTTGGGGTTTGTTTGCATTGAGGTGCTGGGAACTCTGACTTTTTGCTGTTTTTAATTTCACAGCACCATTTCAAGTCAACAAACATTTAAGCACCTATTATGTGGCAAAACACTGTACTTCATGGTAGTAATAGAAAGAAAAACAAGGAAAAAAATTCTGCTTCGCATTTAAGGACTTGGATTTCATATCTCAAAATTTTGCTTCTTCATTGTAAAGTTCCTTTGGCGTATGAAACATTGGATCCCAGGCCACTGCCTGATAGAGAGAATCAGATTAGAGAAGTGGCCAAACAGACTAGAATGCACTAGTTTTATGACATTTTGGACTTGACATTGAGGGTTTCTGGGAAGAATAAGCCAGGAGAGAATCTATCTTGACAAGTACAAGGAAATGCAGACAGTTTGGGATTCAAAGAGGCAAAATCTGGCATGAGGAACCCTTACGTATTCCTGAATTCATCTCATCCCCCAACTTCATGGCTTTGCAGTTTGCTATCCCCTGTGCCTGAAATTCTCTCCCCCTTCACCTCTGCCTCTTAGTTTCATTTTATGATTCAGCTCAAATCCTTCTACAAGGGAACTTTTCTGGTCTGACCCTAGACCTACCCCCAAAACCACATGTGTGTTTCCCTCTGAGATTATCTTCCATCTACTTTTTTTTCTTCCCATCTACTTTTTATGTATCTTGTACATTACACATCTATTGACATCTTTTCTTCCCCATTAGAACTGAGAAGAATGAAAGAAAGAAAGAAAGAAAGAAAGAAAGATGAAAGAAAGAAAGAAAGAAAGAAAGAAGAAAGAAAGAAAGAATAAGGGGAGTACCTGAGTTCAGATCTGACCTCACACACTTGACACTTACTAGCTGTGTGACCCAGGGCAAGTCACTTAATCCCCCATTGCCCCCCGCAAAAAAAAAAAAAAAGAAAGGAAAGAAAGAAAGAGGAATTGAGTGTAGATTTTGCTGCGCCTTGTCCCCTATGTGTAAGAGAAAGTGTTTTTGTCTTTCTGTGTATCCACAGCAGTCAGCACAGCTGCTAAAACATCTTACTACACTGTAGAAATGCTTTTTGACTGTGTAAATCTTCACTGGGAATCTTATAGATTGTAGCAAGACACAAAAGAGGCTCCCAAGAAGTATGAGTGGACTGCTAAGATGATATACATACAATAAGTTCTTAACACTGTTAACATAAATGTATGGATCACCTAGATTTGATGGAGCTGCTTTATTATCCAAATGGATTTTATGAGACCCTGGATTAATAGGAGCAAAATGCCTTTTGCTCAAAGACTTCAAACAGAAGCCAGACAGTCCCTATTTATTTTCCCCAAAAGAATAAACAATTACCCCTTTGAAATTCTTTTTCACTATCTTCTTTCCCAAGAAAGTAAATAGATCTCATTGTTCTCCTGATCAGCTATCTAGACCTCCTTGTCTTTGATAATAACCTTCCTGTTTCCACATAATCTAACCAGAGCTTCTGCTTTAAATTGAGTTGTTAACTGATTTGTTTTGTTTAATTGATTTACATTTGTAGTATTTGCTTTGGGTTGATTTGTATCATGCTATTGAAGTTATTCTGTAACCAGTGAGCCAAGAAACCTTAAAAACCCTTAGAAAGAGGGAATCTTTGAGCTCCCTTGGGAGTGTCTTCAGCATGATCATGTTATATTTCTTCTTGGGACAAAATAAATTGATATTATGTTTTTCCTGTCTATCTCTGATCTGGTTTATCCTGTAGGGAACATTATGTTCTCTGATCTGGTTTTGTTCTGTAGGAGATATGTCTCTGATCTGTTTTTATTTTTTTTTTGTAAGAGATATAAAATTAATTTCTTTGCTCTATATTACATTTTTATAGGAAACAGACAGATTAAACTATATTTAATTTTCTACAATACCTTGCAATTTCTTAGTCTCCATTCTGGCTGAAGAACATTTTTCCATTAACTGTCTAACCTATATAATTTCTGTCTTCGGGAGGGTAGGGAGTGGGGAAAAGTTAAAAGTGAAAAGCTACTTGTTCTTCCATAGATAACTACATGAAGAATTGGCTCCTTATCCAAATGAGTTGTTCCTTTTCCCTAACATGGCTCACTATTCTTTCCCTTCCATTACTTCATTTTCCTCGACAAAATGAAATTCTCCTGGTTATTAATCTTGTATGTGATTAATATCTTCAGCATATAGATGTTTGGAAAGAAGTTTTGACCCTTTAAAGAGTTAGGAGATACTGATATTATACCTTTTTCAGTTGAAACTCATGGGAGAGGTTAGATCTTGAATTTTTTTGGATTGTTTTGAGCATCAATAACATTTATTAAAACAAGATTAGTTTATATTTATACGATATTTTAAGGCATCAAGGTGCTTAATAGGATACTTTCTCACTGGAGTCTCATAACAAACCTGAGGTAGGTTACAAGTATTATTCCCATGTGTGAGAGTGTCTGAGGCTCAGAGATGAAGCCACTCATCCATCCAGAGACCATTCAAAAATTAAAAAAAAATAATACAATAATAATAATATAACAATAATAATAGCCAATGTTATATAAAGCACTTTACATATGTTACTGTAGTTGATTCTTACAACTATTATGCCCATTTTACATATGACGAAACTAAGGCTGAGGTTAAGTGACTTGCTTAGGGTCACACAGCTAGTAAGCATCTAAGGCTAGATTCAAACATGGGTCTTCCTGAGGACAAGGTCAGCACTCCATTTACTTTGGATTTTTAATAAGAGAATGTGCTATAATTAGATTCCCTCACTAGTACATAAATTTTCATATGGGAGAGATTAAGCCTAACTGTGGTAATGCAGGGAAATTTCAGAGCATTTTAGCTTATGGCAATATGGCTCAAGTTGACAACAGCTGGCCACAAGCTGAGTCCTTCCTGCACTTATAAATATATAAAGCTCAGCTCTAGACTTTATGCTAGCTATACATTATGATATCTCATGCCATCTCACTCCAACTCTGTTATATCTCCCCTCTATTTTGACTTTCATGCTATAAGTAGGGTGCTCTTCTTTATTCATGTTGCAAAAGGGAAATTGATATACTTTAAATGTGGGAGTTCATGGTAATGCTATTCGCCAACCTAGAGCTCTAAACAACAAATGATACTAACAGAAATCATACTTATTTGTGGATGATCAGTCTTTACCTTTAATAAGACATGTAACACTTATCCATATATATTCTTACTTCTGTGAGAAAATAATGGTTTTTGCCAACACTCAAAGGCCCTGGATTGATTGGATTGACTGAGATTGACTTATTTCACTGATTGACTTACTTCACTGATTAACTTACTTAAAGTTAATGCAAATGAAACCACACCTGCCTGGCCCTCAAGACAGTATTGTTCTCAGAAGCTGTGGATGCTGACCTCAACACAGGACCACTCTCAAGTCCAGTGAACCAATGGATTTGTTTAATGCTAGCCAATTAGCTTGATTCAGGGTGGAAGGACCACCTCTCCTTGGCATGCAGAGAGAGCTTCCTCTATCAGTTCCTCACTTGAACAGGCTGGTGGTGGAGGAATTGAGGATGCTATGCTAGACAGGATTTTTCTTGGCTTTCTGACTCAGGTGTTCTCTTTTTCACTAATAAATGCTTAATGCCCCAAACTGGTGCTAAAGCTTTTAATTTATAAGTAAGCCCTAGCTAGTTTTCCCTACACTTGGGACAAGAATAAGGTGACTACACATTAAATTTTAAATGTCACACTCCTGCAGAAAGTTCTATGGAACTCAGACTTTATATATAGTCATCAGATATGCTGGAGTCATTTTATTGTCAAAAAATTTAAGCGCATCTAATTAAATACAATAGGTTAGAAAGTGGTACTTAATGAAGAGCCCTTACTTTAGCCCCTTTCCATAGAGAAAGCTCAGAGCCAGAATCATAGCCCACTAAAGCTAGGCTTGAAAATGTCCCATAGGAATATTATGTAGACTTTCAGTACTAGAAGAAAACTTAGAGATCATTTAAAAGCTCCTCATGAAGAAATTGAGGCAATAAAAGGTTAAGTGTATTGTCTAAGGTCTGACAACTAGTAGACACCTCAGACATGAAATGAACTTAGCTCTTCCTGATTTGATTTCCAATATTATATCCTCTGTACAAATGTAGCTGCCTCAAATTTCACTGAAGAAAATGTTAAAACTTATATACTTCAACAAAGTTAGAGTTCAATTTTCAGACTTTCTTTAAAAAAGAGAAAGAAAGAAGTTTATTTTTACATAGATGTGACCCAGGTAAACCCATGCTTATTGCTGAGGAAAAGAAAAAAAAGGAAAGAAATCACCAGATTCTTATGGTTCACTGAGATTTCAGGCCTGGTAGGAATATTACTGTTTGACCTCCTGTACTCAGCTATTGAGTCCTGCATTAGCAAGAATAGGAAGTAGAGCAAAGTATCTTAAGTTTATTAAACAAGAAAAAAATAAAAGGCAGAAATTCCCTCACTGTCATTCCCTCCCCCCCAAAAGCACTTTCTTCTATTTTGGTTTTGTGTAACATATTTTAAAAGCACTCTAAAGCGGGCAACTAGGTGGAGCAGTGGATAGAGTACTGGCCTTGGATTCAGGAGGACCTGAGTTCAAATGCAGCCTCAGACACTTGACACTTACTAGCTGTGTGACCATGGGCAAGTCACTTAACCCCCCCCCCCCCAAAAAAAAAAGCATTGTAAGGTTTATATTCATTTTTTAAGCTAATAGAGCAAGCAAAGCAAACAACTATTTATACAATACCTACGATGTGCCAGGTCCTGTGCTAATCATTTTACAAATATAATCTCAATGGATCCTCACAACAACCCTGGGAAATGGGTGCTATTATTATCCTCATCTTGCAGTTGGTCAAATTGAGACAGATAATAGTTAAATAATTTGCTTGGGGTCACATAGCTATTAAGTGTGTGAATTGATGTTTTAACTCATATCCTCCTCACTCCAGGTCCAGTGCTCTATCCATTTCAACCTAGTTGCCTTATAAGCTAGTGTTTTATGTGTTGTTTTGTTTTCTTTTTCTAGAAGTGGAATAATAGATTCTTCTGCAGAGTAAAACTCCAATTCTCTTTATTTTCATATAAAGATTTCAAGGATTGTATTCTAATTTTCTTGGTAATGATTGTTCCACCCTTGTAACTCTGCTTTTATTTTCTATCAAAATGAGTCAGTTTTGGGGGCAGCTAGGTGGCGCAGTGGATAAAGCACTAGCCTTGGATTCAGGAGGACCTGAGTTCAAATCCAGCCTCAGACACTTAACACTAGCTGTGTGACCCTGGGCAAGTCACTTAACCCTCACTGCTCTGCAAAAAGAAAAAAGAAAGAAAGAAAGAAAAAAGAAAATTCAGCATGTCCAAAATGAGTCAGTTTTTTACATTTATTGTATTCAAGCTGTTTGTTGTTGTTGTTGTTTTTTGGCAATAAGGGTTAAATGACAGGGTCACACAGCTAGTGTCAAGTGTCTGAGGCTCAGGTCCTCCTGAATCCAGGGCTGGTGATTTATTCTGAAGCTATTTTTTATCAATATCATATTACTTTCTGAATAGTACATGACAATGGGAAATTACAGATGGTTTAAAAAACATGTGTTATATATTCCTAAACTATTTCAGAGGAGACCTAGGAACTAGATCAGGCTCTGTGAACTATCCGCGCCTCTTTTTTTTTTTTTAAGTGAGGCAATTGGGGTTAAGTGATTTGCCCAGGGTCACACAGCTAGTAAGTGTTAAGTGTCTGAGGTCGAATTTGAACTCAGGTACTCCTGACTCCAGGGCCGGTGCTCTATCCACTGTGCCACCTAGCTGCCCCTCTGCGCCTCATTTTTTAAACTATAAAATATAGACTCTGTTTCAGCTATATCATAAAATTGTTGTAGAGATAGAAGAAGATACTAGATGGGGACTTTGAACACTTTTAAAACTTCTTTTCCAAAAATAAGGTAAGAAAATATTGGTGGATAATACATCATTCAATGATTCACTTAGTTGAAGCATTTAAAAAAATAAGTATGACCAGATATAATGATTACTCGTTGATAATTTACATTAAAATGATCGAGATATGGTTTATTTTGGCCATAATCATTATTCTTCAATGACCATGCCGATCTTTTTTTTTCCTTTCTTTTTGCCATGGGTATCACTGGACAGCTTATAGAATTCAATGAAAGTTTTCATGTGGTTATTGCCAGTGAAACTCACTGGCTGAATGGAGTAAGCTGATAATATCCACAATTTTGTTAAGATGTAATCTAGCTGCAATACTATCCTCCTTCTGCAAAGATGGCAGTAATCACCTTGAACTTCATTACTTCCTGCACATGCACTTGGAGAGTTCAATTATCAGTCTAGTATAACTACTTGATGAGTGTCTCAAGGACATTAGATAATGTTGATGATAGAATAGTGAGGCTATCTGCCTTCCAACCAGTTGACTTAAGTTTGATTCTCAGCCAACACAGCATTTCCAAATTAAAAAGGATAGTCAAATGTTAGAGATAAGTCAGGGAAACCATTCAATAGTTTGAAATGCATTAAAGACTGTGCATTGTTGGATTAATAATAATAAAAAATTGATGAAAGGACATAACCTTTCTTTCAAATTTTATCTTTCAAAGAAGGACTTTTTCAGTTATATTTATATGTATATATATATATATGTATATGCATATATACATATATATATATACACATATATACATACACACACACAAAGATTAAAACTTACCCTATAGGTTAATTACACGCCAAAAGCAAAAATTATGATGTTGTATTAAAAATGCAAGGCCAGGGGCAGCTAGATGGCGCAGTGGATAGAGCACTGGCTCTGGAGTCAGGAGTACCTGAGTTCAAATCCAGCCTCAGACACTTAACACTTACTATAGCTGTGTGACCCTGGGCAAGTCACTTAACCCCAATTGCCTCACTAAAAAAAAAAATGCAAGGCCAATCATATATATATATATATATATATATATTTAAAACACACCTATATATACACACACATACATACACACATATATATACACACACATATATAATTTTATTATTATCATTATAATTAATATTAATCATATATCTAGGAAATTTGACTTCCCATTTAAAGAGTTTCCAAATATTTTGGGGAGGCAAGAAGTAATTTAATTAACATAAATTCCTGGCTAGAAAATTCCCTCTGCTATTGCAGACCAGCACCTCAACACCAATTTGCAGCATTAGAGTTGTTTGGGACAAAGAGATAATAAATGACTTGCCAACAATGAACCATCATATTGTTGGAATCAGGAATAGAAGCAAGGTATTCTTATTTCCTAGACTGGCCTTCTAGCTACTGTGCCACACTGACTCTCAATGTATAAATACAACCACTTAATGCATAATAAAAAGAACTGGTATAGAGGTGTTTTTCTTGAATGACAGCATATGCATACGATAGTCTGTTATTAAAATGTTTATATATGGACTTCTCAATATGGTTTTAAGGTATGATTATAAAAATAAGATTAAATATACTATATTATGAAGTGTATGTTTTATGAGGTTTTTAAGGATGATATAATTTGGAACTATCTTGAATTAGAATTTTAGAGTTTCATTTTAATGTATAATAAGAAAGAAGGTTAAAGTAACTTCTCATTTTGATGCAATTGGCAAAATATCTAACAGATTTTAGAAGAATTGCAGTTTCCAAATAGACTGTTTTTAAAGTATTCATATAAGGAAAGCTGTTTTATTTTTAATGAGTTAAAAAAAACACTACTTGGTGAGCTGGTTTGTTTTGTTTAACTTTAAAGACAAATCAGCTGGTTTTCCAGGCACAACTGATCCTAGCTCCATTAAAAAATAGTCATTTCAGGGCAGCTAGGTGGCACAGTGGATAAAACACCGGCCCTGGATTCTGGATTCATGAGGACCTGAGTTCAAATATGGCCTCAGACAATTGATACTTACTAGCTGTGTGACCCTGGGCAAGGCACTTAACCACCATTGCCCTGGAAAAAAAAATAAATGAAGAAATGTATGTAAAGTGAATGCAAGCTTTAAAAGCATTATATTATTATAATTGTTCTTATTGTTGATACTATTACTATTATACTCAATATCTTCTCCTCCAAAATGTTGCATCCATTGTTCTTAGTTCTGCCCTCTTGATTAGAGTAAAGCAAATTATATTTATCTTACATATCACTTCCCTTTAAATAATTGAAGCAAAGTATCATGACTTCCCAAGTCTTCTCTTCCCACACTAATCATTGCCAGTTTCTTTAACATATTTTAGGATATAATGATTTTGAGAGACATATTTTAGGGTATTATTAATCGTGCTAGCAGATAATTAATAAAAGGGTTTTGTTTTACTCTCAAATGCCAAAGACCACTTATTGAAGCCACTCAATTTTTGTATACCCTTGGAAGAATGGCTGTTCTTGAAGGTGGCAATCAACTCTGATTAGCTAACCAAAAATGAGAGAATGAATATTATAATAAGAGGTGGACCTATTCTGAGGAGAGGCTAGGGGATGTGACTTTGATCACTCAGACCTGTCTGACTCTAACACCTAGATTAAATTAAATTCTTTGTAAGGTTTTCTATTTGGGTGGGGTTTCCCACCCAGGATCAATGGGAGTTTGGGCAATCTTATCCTTCAACAATGTCCTTCAGAGACTGAACAACCTACAGGCTTCTGGGGAAAAAAATATGTCCCTAATTCATTAATTGATTATTAATATAAGAGAGAATAATAATTTCATTATAATATGGCTATCATCATAGAAGGCTAGGGGCAACTAGGTGGCGCAGCAGATAAAGCACCGGCCATGGATTCAGGAGTACCTGAGTTCAAATCCGGCCTCAGACACTTGACACTTACTAGCTGTGTGACCCTGGGCAAGTCACTTAATCCCCATTGCCCCACAAAAAAAATCATAGAAGGCTAGATCACTTTGATTATACTTTTTCTGTATGCCTTCTACTTATTTGTATCATTTCCAATATATGGCTTCCACAATTTAATAAAACATTTCAGCAGGGAGGTGCTTTAAAACATTTAATAAACACCTCTCTAAAAAAATGCACAAAACCCTTTCAAGCTTAATGTATATTATTAACATTTTTCCTATCGCTCTCTTACACTTAAACAATCAACAAGAAAAATAATCACACCCTGATTTGTGACATTGGTCAATTTCCAAGGTGCAAATACTCTCCCTGAAAATTTAGTCATCAGCTCTCAAAAGTTGTGCAAGCTAACACCAGCATATTACTAAATAGGGTTTTCATCTACCTTATGTGTGTGCATGTAAAAATACAAGCAAGGCAGAGAGATAGAGACAGAGACACAGAGAAAGACAAAGAAACAGAAAGATGTGTTTAAAATTGGAACATAATGTTCCAAATCTTATCTTGGTCGATCCTCAGAACAAGTTTCTGAGGGGGAGTTCTATTATTATCTCCATTTTACAGCTAAGAAAACATATTCAGTGTGATTAAGTGACTTGCCTGGGGTCAAAAAGCTAAAAATTGTCTGAGACAGGATTTGAACTCAGGTCTTCCTGAATTTAAGTCTAGCACTCTACTATACTATCTTATAATGATATCTGAAAAATCAGAGCCAACAATTATTTAAAGATTGGAGGTGAAGACCTATGCCAGTTTTCCAAAAACAGAAAGGAAATAGATTCTTCAACTATTTGTCCATAAAATCAATTTTATTTCCTGGCAAAATTCTAAAAGATATTATGCAAAGAATGGTTTGTGTAGATTTAGGAATGAAAATGTTGCTCATCAAGGACCATTCTAAGAAAATGTCATGATGCAAACAGAATAAACTTATGTCTTCTTTTGATAGGTTTGCTGAACAATTGGATACTGAAAAGACTGGAAATCTAGAATACTTGGATTGAATGAAAGTATTTTATGTACCTCTGAATGAGTTGGAGGGATGTCAGTTAGATAAAAGTGAATTTAGTTAGATTCAGAACTGGATGAATGACTGATCCAAAAGAGTAGTGATTAATGTATCACTGTCATGTTTGAAGGAGATTTCTAATGTTAATGGTGTCATTCAAGGATGTATCCTGGATTCTCTGATGTTTAACATGTGTGAGGAATTGATTGTGATTTGGGGTTTCTGTGTCCCATCTTTGGCTAAGGTTGGGGGCTCCAGCATGCGCCCATGCATGTTGGCCTCGTGCCAGACACTCGTGCGCCTGCATGGGCCAGGCCAAATTATACTGTAGGGAAGCCCTGCCATAAAGAGAAGCTTAGTGAGGACAAGTCAGGTAGTGTTCAGCATCCGGAAGCTGGCTGGCTTACATTTGTAGAGATGCCTGTTACTCCTGTCATTCAGGGCTACCAGCCAATTAGCTTGGGGCTGTGTGTGTGAATGGCCCTATTTCCTGTGGGAGAGGAGGCTTCTGGGAGAGAGAAGGGAGGAGAGCTCTCCCTCAGAGCTGGTAGCCCATGTAGGCGCACAGGTGTCCAGCATGCCCAGGGCCCCCAACCTTAGCCAAAGTTGGGGCCACAGAAACCCCAAATCACAATCAATTCCTCACACATGTTAATTATTTGGATGAAAAAACCAATGTCACTTTTATTAAGTTTTCAAATGACTCAAAGCAGAGGAGGGTGCCAAAAGTTGATGATAGGATTCAAAACGTTATCTACATGATAGAATAATGGGATCAAATTTACCACATTTGACAACAATCAATGTATAACTTGTTTTCTATGGGAGGCTGCATGGTGTCATGAAAAGATAGCTGATCTCAGAATCAGGAAGACATGGTTCCAATTTTCACATCTGACAAATATCAGCTCTATGAACCCGCCCAGGTCATGTCACATCTCAGTTCCTGGGGTACTCACTAAGGTTGGAAGGGAAAGAACAGATGCACATCTGCCTTATTAGGGGAGGTTTCCTCACTGGACTTTCCCAAATACCTTAAATCAAAAGCTTAGAAAAGGAAGAGGAAAAAAATCAAATTACTCTTCTAGTTAATGGGGATAGAGGAAACAAAATGTTTTCTGATCTCCAGGAACATTCATTCTACTGGATGAGTTTGATAGGGATGGGTATAAATGTAAAATCAAAGGCTTGGATTAAAATAATCATTTGTATGAGTACAGAACGGGGAAGGTTTAATTAGCCAACAATTTACATAAAAAGCTGAGGTTCTTCTTCATAATAATATCTAATAGTTATATAATAACTTAGGGTTTGCAAAGCATTTAAAAACATGGTCATGGGGGCAACTAGGTGGCACAGTGGATAGAGCACCAGCCCTGGATTCAGGAGGACCTGAGTTCAAATCTGGCCTCAGACACAACACTTACTAGCCGTGTAACCCTGGGCAAGTCACTTAACCCTCATTGACCTGCAAAAAAAAAACCCCAAAAAACATGGTCATATTTTATCCTCAGAACTACTCTCATATGTTGTTAAGAATGTCACTAAACATTTATTAAGTGCTGACCATATACCAGGCAATGTGCTAATTGTAAGGGATTAAAAGAAAAACAAAAGACAACCCTTACTCTCA
Organism: Dromiciops gliroides; assembly: GCF_019393635.1. NCBI lineage: Eukaryota > Metazoa > Chordata > Mammalia > Microbiotheria > Microbiotheriidae > Dromiciops > Dromiciops gliroides. The sequence continues at coordinate 84,424,437 of NC_057864.1, forward strand.
AGGAACTCACAATCTAATGAAGGAAGAAAATATGAAACAGCTGCAAAGGTGTTGTGGAGGGTACAAAGTTGGAATAGGCTGGTGCTGGGGAGAAGCCTCTTGAATCAGAGGGAGGGAAGAACCTCAGAAGCAAGGGATACTTATGAAGCCTAAATTTCAGGGTTCATATGATCTTGGAGGATGATGAGCCTGAGATGTAGCTACTAATATTCCCATTTTCTTCTGCCTGGCTGAGAAAACATCGAGGTAAAGGTTAGTGACTTCATAAAGGTAACATAGCTAGTAAGTGTCTGAGGCCTGGTTTTAACTCAGGTACTAACACTCTTGATACAAGGTCTAGAACTCTATCCACTGCTCCACTTAGATGCTTAGTAGTATTTAAAGTTATCCCTTCCACATTGTGAATTTCCTCATCATGGCTCCAATATATCGCAGATTGACATAAGAACTTAAATAGGAATGTTTTGTGTGTTTTGTGGAAGCTGTAGACAACATGTGGATGCCAGAAGTTGACACAGAAAGTTTAGAAACTCAGAGATGCGTAAAATATATGTATAGTATTGTATAATATCAACATATTTTATCTTTTAATACCATAATAATTTAGCCTTCTTCTCTGGTACAGAGGGAGGGTCAAAAAGCTTTACAGGGATTTTCCAGATCACAGGAGCATGGCATCCCTAACCCCCACTATGTGCAATGAAAAAACTGTAGTGGATTTCAGCTTCAGTATGTAAGCAGTGTGACATGGCATTCCAATAAATTAGCGCAATCTCAGTCTGTGATTGCATTTCTTTTCCTTGAGAGGTAGGGGGTTCCCCACTACTGTTCTTCCTCCTTCGAAGTAGCTATTGCCCCTTGTTAGGGATGTTGTGGAGACGATATCCACTCAGCTATTTATTGGATTTCTGAGGTCTATTACAACTTGGAGATTCTGTGATTCTTTGCTGTTGTAGAAAGACTTCCTCTTCAGACACAGATGGGACTAGATGATTTCTAGGGTTCTTTCATACTATTATAGTCTGTGTGAATTTACAGGAAGCATACATTTTGCAATTTAAATGCAATTTAGTTTTGCAAGCCTTGGGTCAAGCCTCTTCTGTATCTTTGATAAATTCAATAAGGCATATATATGATTTCATTGGCTTTCATTTGAGAATATTATTATTCCCCTTAGGATTGCTTTTAGGTACATAGCATACTATACATTCCCACTTAGTGGGTAGCGAACTGATGTACAGAACAGACTATATGACAGTGATAAATGCACACTCTAAAAAAGAGTTACTGGGATTACTCTCTGAAAACTCAGTCCAAATAAGTTATGCAAATCAGAATTTTAGGTGGAATTTGCATTCATTTTCTGGCTGTTTTGTTTTAAACATACTGATAGTCTGATTATGGATGATAATGTTGAAAGCTAGTTTAAAAGACTATATGATGCAGTCTGTAGATATTTTTCCTTTAGTAATTTTTAACCTTTCTTTTCCTAGCTTCATTATTGATATATTCCTAAATTAGAATTATAAATTATTTATACAATTTAATATATTATTTGTATCCCAATGGATTTTTAAAAATCACGTGTGTAGATAAGTGAGAATATACACAAAAATTAAATAAAGTATAAATTTTTCATATATATAATGACAATAATACTTGACTCATGGCACTTTAAAGTTTATAAAGAATTTGATATATAGTATCTTATATAATCCTTAAAACAACCCTGTGAAGTAAGTACTCCTGGTATTATTTACCTTTTATAGATGAAGAAACTGAGGCTAAAAGATTAAGTAAATTACCTAGAGTAGCTATTAAGAATAGGAAGAAGAATTCAAAATGAGATATTCTTACACTTTAGCCTAACACTTCCATCATACTGTCTCCATGCATCTTTACATACATACATGCATGCATAGATACACTATGAATGTAAAGGTATATTTTATTATTATTATATTTTTATGTTATGTTATATTTTGTATATAATCAATATATATGTTATATAAAATTGAACCTGACCTGTGATTTAATTTATGCAGGAAATGTGCTCAACAAATACAAATTATCATCTGCTATGAAATTTGTAATCTTAGAAAACGGCCTGTGGCATCAAGAGGTTAAGTGAATTACCTTGAATCATATATCCAGCATGTGTCAAAGCAGGGCATAGGTACCCTAAGTCTTGACTTAAAGGTTAATTCTGTATTCATTATGCCATAATATTCATTTTCATTCTCTCTCTCTCACACACACACACACACACACACACACACACACACACACATACACACACACATACACACACACATACACACATACACATACACACACATCTGTCTAGATACATATATGTATATGGTTATACATGTTATATACTTATATATTATACACATGCATATGTACACACATATGTTATATGGATATAGGTATATGTACACACATATACATATACATTTTTATATATACATACAACATAAACATATGCTTACAAGTTGGTCCTGAATTACAAAGAATTGATCCATAAGTGTTTTTTTAAATACGAATGGTAACAACTTGGCATGATTGTTGGAATGCCCTTCACCCAACGTTTCTGTTGTGCCCTAGGATGTCATCACCTTCTTGACACTAAGGTGAGCTTTCCTTCACAGGGAGAGTCTTAAGAGTCTTAAGAGTTCATTCTTTTTTTTTTTTTTTAGTGAGGCAGTTGGGGTTAAGTGACTTGCCCAGGGTCACACAGCTAGTAAGTGTTAAGTGTCTGAGGCCGGATTTGAACTCAGGTACTCCTGACTCCAGGGTCGGGGCTCTATCCACTGCGCCATCTAGCTGCCCCTAAGAGTTCATTCTTAAGATCAAAAAACAAATAAACAAAGAAACCTAGGAGAGAGTTCCTATTTCTGCTGCAGGAACAGATGTATTATGTTATTATGGTATGATTTTATAGATGGATGGAAAATCTGTGTGTATAAGGTATGTATGTAAGTATACATGTATACATACATATAGATATATACATATAATGGTGCTTAGCATATAAGTTAAGTAGGATTAGCAATATGCATGGGAACTTAAGCACAACTTATATTTACTATGGAAAATACATTAAAAATTTTAAACAAATAATTTGCAAAGGGATTTGGGGGGAGAGAAATTTGGAATTTATTCATAAATTAATGACTCTTTGTATTGGATATATGAATGAAGCATTATACTTCATATGTGACCTTACAGGAAACCTAATTTTTGTAAATTCTTGAAGGCAGAAATTTTGTCATTGTATCCATAGTGCTCAGAAAATAACTGGTGCTTAATAAATGCCATTGCTTACTTATTTTATTTCATATGTATACAAAATAATTATGAATACCTATATCATTATATATATTACAATGTAATATATATTACATATATTTTATTTCTAATAAATGAGTCCATGTTTGTGATCTTTCCTTTAAAAATGTTCATTTTTGGGCAGGTAGGTGGTATAGTGGATAAAGCACCAGTCCTGGATTCAGAAAGGATATCTTCCTTTCTTACTACATTACTCCACTCTCTCTATCTGTCTCTGTCTATTTGTATTTCTCTGTGTCTCTCTCTCTATCTTTCTGTTTCTCTGACTTTCAGATTCCTGGCCATACATTTTTATAATGTCCTCTTTTACACCACTTCTACCTAGTTGCTCATTTGTAATATGTTATAGCTTGCTTACACCCACCATTCACCTCTGCATTAACCTTTCAAAGATCTTCAATTTCAGTTCTTTAGAGGTTAGAATATTCTGTGGCTTCTTGTCATAGAACAGTAGTTGGGAAAATATTGGTAGTTTTAAAAAAAGACAAGCCTTTGAGAAAGAAGTTTGGAATCATTCATTCAAAGAACTGTGAAGTTTTCTTAGGGCGATTTTGCCCACGCTCTCACACCTTTCCATTTCTGGTCTTAAATCATCATCTCTTTGCAGACCTGCCTCAGATAAATGCATTAAGGGTTGGCTATCCAATTGCTTATTAGTGTCTTGAAAATAGTCATTCATTCACTCCCCCCTCCCCTTGGTGGGTAGTTAGGATGAATTCTTTTAAGTAAATATGGATCTCATTTTGGATGCTCAGCAAATGTTTTGGTGCTTAATGCCATCAGCATAATGTCATCTACAAACAGAAGCATCTGGAGGATGGTTCTTTAGGGACAGCTTCTATGACAGTGTTGAGTAAGCATCTGAAAGCAAGAGAGAAGACATCATCTTTGTCTCAGTAAATGATAGTACAGAGAACCAACATGCTAGGATTAATACTTTTTGTAGAACTAGATCAAAGCAAATGAAAGGCATCATTAAGCCCACAATTTGTAAAAATGTGTCACAAGGACTTTAAAAAAGGGCAGCTTGATGGCTTTAGGAGTCAAAAAGCATAGATTTTTGAAATGTTAATCCAATATTCTGTCATACCTCCATTATATTTTTAGTGGAAATTCAGTCTTATTTGCCACCATACTGACTCCTAAACTCCCAGGAACCATTTTCATCAATCTCTGGATAATTGTAAGTCTCTTCTGAGGTCGCTGATCTCTATGTGCTCATTTTAGATATTTTAGGACATAGAAAAAGGCAGAAAAGTGATCTCCAATTTGCATTTAGAATGTCTCTAGTGCTTCCTTTTGTTAAATTGTTTTTTAAAAAAAATGCATGAAATGCTAGGATTTCATTGTTTTAAAGTAACAATCCACTAAGAATTGCAATCAAAGAAATTCTTTAAATTCATATTGCTCTCCAGTATATTCTAAAACCTCTTAATGGCGATAAGTGATTACTCCGAATAATATCCTTTTTGGTTATAAAGAAAATTAAAAAGCTAATTGCTTTTAATAAAATGAGAAAAATATTAGGTAAGGCTTTGTAGCATTTGTCTTTCTTGAAAATTATTTGAAATGGGAGAAATATTTATAATTGCATTCAACAAAGAGGAGAAAGGTAATTATCCATGTCATCTCACATGACAAATTATGCAATTTAAATATAATATGATAAATGTAAGTTCCATAAGATTGTGACTGGGTCTGCAAAGTGGATATTCTACTACAATTTTATGCAGGGTGTTCCGAAAGGTTTACTGAAATTTAAGCTGAAGCTCAAAACTTCAAACTGCTCTAAGATGTTGGGAACACATTGTATGTTTTTGTCATCTCTAGTAACTATTCTCAGATTTACTAAAGAAAAATAATAGCTAACTTTTTTTTTGGTGAAGCAATTGGGGTTAAGTGACTTGGTCAGGGTCACAAAGCTTCTAAGTTTTAAGTGTCTGAGGTCGGATTTGAACTCAGGTCCTCCTGACTCCAGGGCCTATGCTCTACCCATTGTGTCACCCAGCTGCCCCAGCTAACTCTTTATGTAGAAATACCATATATTCGCATGGAGATTTCTTTCGTGTATTAGTTGATTATTGTTTTATTCATTGTGAATATAGATCAGAATTCATCCAAGTCCTCTCGAAAACTGCCTTGTCTATGCCCTTTAATAAATGTCTCCTAAACCTGCAGAGATTAAAAGGGTGGTAGGGGCCTATTTGTACAAAAATATCTGTGGCAGCTCTTTTTGTGGTGGGAAAGAATTGGCAATTGAAGGGGATACCCATCAATTGGGGAATGGTTGAACAATCTGTAGTTCATGATTGTAATGGAATACTATTATGCTATAAGAAATTATGAGTAGCATGATTTTAGAAAAACTTAGAAAGACACAAATTGATGCAAAGTGAAGGGAGTAGAACTAGGAGAAAAGTGTAAAGAGTAACAGCAGTATTCTATGTTGAAGAACTATGATAGAATTAGTCATTCATACAATGATCTAAGACAATTCCAAAGGACTCATGATGAAAAATGCTATCCAAATTCAGAGAAAGAACTCAGAGTCTGAATGCAGAATGAAGCATACTATTTTTAATTTAATTTTTGATGTTTTTTTATATTCATCTGTTTCTTCATTTACAACATGACTAATATGGAAATATATTTATATGACTGTATGTATACATACATATATACACACATATGTGTGTATACATACACATAAATAAACATGTGTATACACATATATAACTTATATCAAATTGTTTATCATATTAGGAAGAAGGGGGAAGGAGAGAGGGAGAAAATTTGGCACTCAAAATTTAAAAAAAATAAATGTTAAAAATTGTCTTTACATGAAATTGGGAAAATAATATGCTATTAAAATAATAAATGTCTACTAGTACATCTACCTCATGCACTGGAAGATTTATAGAATTATAAAGTTTGAGAAGATATCTTTGAGAATACCTAATGTGATAATAATTATCATTTATATTCCTCTTGAAGGTAAGTAAACCACTTTACAAAAGTGATAACAATTTGATCCTCATAATAACTTTGCGAGGGTTGCTACTTTCCAGTTTACCCAGAAAAGTAAATGGAATTTCCCAAGTGCATATAAGTGGCAAAACTACTAGTTGAACTCAGGTCTTATAAATTAAAATCATTTCATTTCTACTAAACAACACTTCCTCTAGGGGATTGAATATTTTTTTTAACACTGCAAATATTGGTGTCCATCTATTATAGATTACTCTTACTATAAAAGTAATACTTATACAAGCAAGGAGCTCTGCCGATTAGCACACTTCACTTAAAAATGAGTAGGTTCAGTAAGGACAATTCTTGGTTGAATCAATCAATCAATAAAAACTGTCTGAACAAGAACAGAATACCTCCTTGAATCTCTCAGTCATTGGACAAGGTACATGATCATGGCCTGAAGACCTAATACAATGAAGAGTTATTTGAAAACAAGGATTCAGAGAGTTTGGCAGTAGAGAGGAAGGCAGAGGAACAAGAATTTCTGAGAAAGAAAAAGACAAAACAAAACGAACAGGTGTCCAGGGGGCAGGCAGTGAGAGGAGAAATAGAAGGTAGGACTGAGCTGTGGCAAAAAAGGGATATTAAGGAGGATCACCATCCATATAGGAACCTTAGAGCAGTAGACTCAGGCTGTTGCCATTAGTTATACTACCTACTCAAGAAATGAAAAAATATGTAAGGAAAGGTATGATCTTTTTCCTCATTTCTCCTCCCAGTGCTTAGTCACCAAAAGAAACTATAATGTAATCTATTGCTTCTTTACTCAAATATGTCCAATAATGTGATATTTTTCTTCAACAGGACACATAGGAGCTACAGGTAAATTTAAATGTAAATTAAGGCAAAGAGCCAAAACTTTACCTAAATGTTAGAAATTTTCCTGAGGGTTTGGAGCAACTATAATTGTATTCCTATTTATTATCTAAAGAAAGAGTTCCTAAAGCAATAGAGGAGGAATACACATGAATCTGAGAGAATCTGTACCTACACGTATACACATACACTCATATATATATATATATATATATATATATATATATATATATATATATACACACACACACACACATATATACACAGATGTGTGTATGTTTATATACACACACACATACACACCTATACATATGTGTGCATTCTGTATGGCTACACAAATGCATGTACACATGTGTATCCATATGCACATATGGGTTGTATGGGTATACATCCACAGAATATATATATCTATATACTGTGTGAGTATATGTGTGTATACATGTATCTAAATATTGGGCTTAAAGTAATTTTCACATGAGGCTATTATAATTAATAACAATCTAAATTTGCAAAGTGCCCTTTACATAATCTCGTTTGATTTTCATATATTCCCTCAAGGTAGATACAAAAATTATAATTGCCCTCACTGTACAATTTAAGAAACTGAGCTCCTCCTGACTCCCAGTTTATATTCTGTATACTAGCTCACTCTACAGCCATACAATTAGCCTGCATCCTTTTCCATTCACACATGTCCTTCATTCCATAGAAGGTGGTTGCTTGTTTCACTGGGAGCCAAGAAAAAAATAGCAAAATCACTATCATCTGACTCATGCTTTTCCTAGCACCAGGTCCTTTCAGGGACTATGTTTGGAGCTTTCCTCATCCCAGGACCTACTACCCTGGAAACCACTATCATGCATGGAGGTTGGCTAAACCTACTCTTCCATGTGCAATCTAAGTGAAAACAACAACGGAAATCTAAAAACAAACAATAAATCCTTTATCTCTAAGAGCCCAGGTAAATGTAGAGGCCTACATGTATAGAGACACTGTACACCTAGGACTGTGTCACTGAGTGGTCTTAGAAAACAATAACAAAGTCCTAATTTCCAGCAAGGAACCAGGTGGGTTGAGACCAGACTAAATGTGGATGACTCAATAATAACTACTCTCGTGTGATAAATTATTTGGATGCTTTTTTTTGATCCAGTAGTCACTTATTTATAGAAACACTACCTAAGCCACCAGTGTCACTGAAACCTCTTAAGAAATACAAAATACCTCAGTTGTTTTTAAGCATCTAACCCTCAACATATCAGACCTTTTTTTAAAAAGGCCACTGTCAGAGGGCAGCTAGGTGGTACAGTCAAGAAAGCACTGGCCTTGGGTTCAGGAGGACCTGAGTTCAAATCCAGCCTCAGACAGTTGATACTTACTAGCTGTGTGACCCTGGACAAATCACTTAACCCTCATTGCCCCACCAAAAAAAAAAAAAGAGGTCACTGTCTAGGATCAGAGCCTTACAAGGAGAGTATCTTATATGAGAGAGGAGGAAGGAGTAGGCAGAAGTAATATGGGCAAAAGAAAAGAATTTCTCTTCATTGCTATCTTCACAGAATCACAGAAATTCAGAATCTTAAGGCAACTCAGAAGTCATGTGATAGAACCTAGAACTGAACAAGAACACTTTCCATAACAGTGAAATTTAAAGGACTCAAGGGATACTAAGTGATGTGGTAGAGACTAGTTAGTGCAAAGGAACATAGATAAGAGACAGAGTTTTGTACGGATAGAACAGCAAGAAGTCCGGTCAGTTTGGAATGTGTCAAAAGGAGTAATGTATAAGACTGAAAAAGTTAGGCAAATGCTAATGTGTAAGGGGTTTAAACAGAAAAGTTTATCTTTGACTCTGTAGAGACCCTCCAGTCAGACTTACCTTCTTGTTGTTCCTCTTTTTGAAGGAATGAAGATGGCAGAGTGAGAAAGGGAAGTTCTCCCAAATTACCATTCCAAACCAACAGAAAAATGCCTCTCAATCATTCCAGAAGCAGGGAATCAGTTTACCAGCCCAGCAGGAAAGATATGTCTTTTCAGGGTGGGAGGGGAGTGAGGTCCAAGAGCAGCAGCAGCAGCAGCAGCAGCAGCAACTAGGCTCACAGAAAAGAGCCAGGGGCAGGGCTTTAGGCCTGGAGCAATGCATCAGTGAGGCCTTCCCTCCTGCAAACCAGCAGCTCCCTAGGCAAGTGGGCAGTCTGGCCAGCATAACAGGGACCCCCACTAGCCACCCCATCCCCAGCACAAACCACAAGGGACACTTTGACCCCACTACTGACCAGTAGTAAAGCCTTGCCAGAGGCTGGTAAATGGCAAGGTCCAACCCCTGGTACCTATCAGCAGAGAGACTCTTTTTCCATAACAAACAAGGAGCAGGAGGCTCCAACCCTCAGGCACAGCTGCAACAAAATTACTCCTAAGCAGAGTGAATCTGTTACCACAGCAGCACAGCAGCAGGGTCCCAAGCCTTGGAAAAATTTGCAACAAAATTACTCCTTCAGGTCCTACTAAGAAAGAGGCCCTATTAACAGAACAACCCACAATGAGGGCACCACCCCTCATGCAGATAAGCAACAAGATCCCTCCTCTAGGGCTAGCCACCGGAAAGACTCTGCTAACTAAAGCAACCCAGCAGCAGGGCACCAACTCCTGGAGAAAACCAGCCTACAACCAGGGGAGGCCAAAAGGGAGGACCAACCCCCTATTACCTGTCAGAAGGGAAGCTTATTCTGTCAAGAAAGCAAGTGGCTCAGCCCTTAAACTCAGTCAAAGCCACCAGTGAGACCCAGTGTCTCAGAAAAAAAAAATAGGACAGGACAAGAATGATCCCAACTGGATCATAAAAATACCAAGTCACAAAAAAGGGAATAAAAATGAACAAAAAGCCAAAAAAAAAAAAAGATTGACCATAGAAAGTTACTATGGTAATAATGGCAAAAACTTAGAGTAGTACCAATAGCAACAAAATGGCTACAGGTGAAGCCTCAAAGAAAAATGTAAATTGGTCTCAGGCTCCAAAGAAATTCCTGGAAGAGGTTAAGAAGGACTTTAAAAATCAAATTAGAGAAGTAGAAGAAAAATTGGGGTAAAAGAGAGAATAATACAAGACAACCATGAAGAAAGTCAATAGCATGGGAAAAGATATACAAAAATGTACTGAGGAAAATTACTCCCTAAAAAAAATAAAAGAACCAAATGGAAAAGGAAGTACAACAGGTTACTGAAGAAAATAATTCTTTAAAAATTAAGATTGAACAAGCAGAAACTAATGACTCTGAAACATCAAGATACAAAAAAATAAAATCAAAAAATAAAACAAAATAGATGAAAATGTGAAATTTCTCATTGGGAAAACAACTGACATAGAAAACAGATACAGGGAAGATAATATAAGAATTACTGGATTCAATAAAAGCCATGACCAAACAAAGAAAGAAAAAAAAGCCTGCATAATATATTTAAGGAAATTATCAATAAAACTACCCTGATATATTAAAAGCTGAAGGCACAAGAGAAATTGAAAGAATGTTCTGATGACCACCTAAAAGATATCTCAAAATGAAAACTCTCAGGAACATCATACCAAATTTCAAAGCTCACAGATCAAGGAGAAAGTATTCCAACCAGCCAAAAAGAAACAATTCATAAATTCTGGAGTCACATTCAGAATTTCACAAGATTTGGCAGCTTCCACATTAAAGAATCACAGGGTTTGGAATATAATATACCAGAAGGCAAGTACTTAGGTTTAGAACCAACAATCACCCACCAGCAAAATTGAATATAATATTTCCAGGAAAAAATGGATATTTAATAAAATAGAAGACTTTCCAGCATTTCTGATTAGAAGGCCAGAGTTAAATAAAAATTTTTACTTCCAAATACGAGACTCAAGGGAAACATAAAAAGGTAAAAAAGAAACAAGGAATTGAAAATGTAAGAAATTATAAGTTTCAACTGTTTATAATTCTATATAAGTTACTATGTTCAGTCTTAACTTTATTATAAGAGCAATTAGAAGGAACATAAATAGAGGGAGGATGTAGTTATAAGGTGACATTGATGAGATGATAATATTTGTTCAATGAGGTTAAACTGCTTACTTCCCTACAAGGGAGGATGATACTTTTTAACTCTTGGAATCTGTATCTCTATTAAGGCATTGTTATTAAATTGACTTTCATGTGATAATATAAAGAAACTTAAGGGGCAGAAGCAAAACACTGGTCAAGAGGAATAGGGGGAAAGAAGGGGGAAAAGAGTACAAACAAATGGGAAAAGAGGATAGAGGGAAATAAACAGTTAATAATAACTGAATGTGAATGGAATAAACTCTTCCATAAAACTGAAGTGGATAGCAGAGTGGATTAAAAGTCAGAATCCTACAATATGTTGTTTACAAGAAACAAATTTGAAGAAGAGAGAGCCACACAGGGTAAAGGTAAAAGGTTGGAGCAGAATATATTATGCTTCAGCTGAATGAAGTTAAAAAGCAGGGGTAGCAATTCTTACCTCAGACAAATCAAAAGCAAAAATAGATCTAATTAAAAGAGATAAGGAAGGAAACTATATCTTGCTAAAAGACATGATTGATGATGAAGTAATATCAATTATATACATGTATGCACCAAGTGGTATAGCATCCAAATTCTTAGGGGAGAAGTTAAATGAGTTACAAGAGGAAATAGACAGAAAAACTATACTAGTGGGGGATCTGAATCTTCCCCTCTCAGAATTAGATAAATCTAACCACAAAATAAATAAGAAAGAAGTTAAAGAGGTGAATAGAATGTTAGAAAACTTAAATATGATATCTGGAAAAAATTGAATGAGGATAGAAAGGCATATACCTTTTTCTCAGCTGTACAGGGCAGATTAAAAAAAATGACCATGTATCAAGACACTAAAACCTCATAGTCAAATGTAGAAAGGCAGAAATAGTAAATACATCCTTTTCAGATCGTGATGCAATAAAAATTACATGTAATAAAGAGCCATGGAAAGGTAGACTGGAAATTAATTGGAAACTAAATAATCTTATCCTAAATAATGAGTAGGTCAAACAAGAAATCATAGAAACAATCAATGAATTCATCCAAGATAATTACAATAATAAGACAACAAACCAAAACCTATGAGATGCAGCCATCGCAGTACTTAAGGGGAAATTTTATATCTCTAAATGCTTACATGAATAAAAAAGAGAAAAAAAAAGTATAAGTCATTCCCCAATTGATAAATGTTCAAAGGATATGAACAGGCAGTTTTCAGACAAAGAAATCAAAGCTATCTATAGTCAAATGAAAAGGGGCAGCTAGGTGGCGCAGTGGATAGAGCACCGGCCCTGGAGTCAGGAGTACCTGGGTCCAAATCCGGCCTCAGACACGTAACACTTACTAGCTGTGTGACCCTGGGCAAGTCACTTAACCCCAACTGCCTCACTAAAAAAAAACAAAAAACAACAAAAACAAAAAAACAAATGAAAAACTACTCTAGATCACTATTGATCAGTGAAATGCAAATTAAAACATCTCTAAGGTACCACTTCATACCTATCAGAGTGGCAAATATAATGAAAAAGGAATATATTGGATTTTGGAGGGATGTGGGGAAACTGGGACATAGGTCCACTGTTGGTAGAGTTGTGAAAAGATCCAACCATTCTGAAGAACAATTTGAAACTATGCCCAAAGAGCAATAGAATTGTGCTTACTCCTTGATCCAGCAATACTACTGCTAGATTTCTATCCCAATGACATCCACAAAAAGAGGAAAAGACCTATTTGTACAAAAATACTTATAGCTGCTCTTTTTATGGTGGCTAAGAATTGGAAATCAAGAGAATGCCCTTCAATTCGGGGAATGACTAAATGAGCTGTGGTATATGATGATAATGTAATGTTATTGTGCTATAAGAAACAAAAAACAGCGATTTTTAGGCCTGGATTTAGACCTGGAAAGACTTGTATGAACTGATGTATAGTGAATGACCAGAACCAGGAGAACACTATGTACCATGATAGCAATATTTTTGATGAAGAACTGTAAATGATTTAATTATTCTCAGAAATACAGTGATCCAAGAGAATCCCAAAGAACTATTGATGAAGCATACTATCCACCTCCAAAGACAGAACTGATATTGATTGAACACAGACTGAAGCATGCTATTTTTCACTTTCTTTCATTTTTTTCTTTTATTCAAGTTTTCCTATACAAAATGACTAATATGTTGATGTTTTACATAATTACACATATATAACCTATATCTGATTGCTTATCACCTCAGGAAGGGAGGAATAAAATTTGGCTCTCAAAACTTTAAATACAAGATGTTTATTATTATTATTAATTTTTTTTTTTAGTGAGGCAATTGGGGTTAAGTGGCTTGCCCAGGGTCACACAGCTAGTAAGTGTTAAGTGTCTGAGGCTGGATTTGAACTCAGGTACTCCTGACTCCAGGGCCGGCGCTCTATCCACTGCACCACCTAGCTGCCCCCGAAATGTTTATTATTAAAAAATAAATTAAAAAGTTAAAAATTTTTTAAATCAGAAATTAGATGAAATGAGTTGATCTGATATACTAAAGAAACTTCTAATGAATAATCAGTAAATTTGAGATGAATTCTTTTGAGATTTTGAAGTTAATTCAAATTTCTGAGGAGAAAATGACAATTGAAGAAACTTCAAAAGCCTTTGATTAGAATGTAGAATGTAAGAGAATCTAGAGAAGTCAAGAGAATCTGATACATTCTTATTTTTCTTACCTTATCTTATATTACCCCACTTTACATACTCTGTGGTCAAATGGGAGTACATATGACACTCTTTTCCACCTTTCTAATGTATTTTGAAAGTACACTAACAACAACGCAAACAAGATTAGAAAAACATAGAGCCCATAGTTCTGAGATGAATAAAATTTAATATTTCCATGCCAAAAAGGAATGATAAATATTCCTAGAGCATATGACAAATAGATAAAATAACTAGAAGGGTATTTGGGGGATAAGCAAACATCACTGTAACCAAGCAAAAGTAAAGACTGATAAGAGGTACACACCACTGATCTGTTGAATATAAGTGAAATTGGCTTGCCTCTAGATAATGAAAGAGTGGGAACAAAAGGCATTACATGAGCAACATTCAGATCAATTCAGCAAATATTATGTTGGCAAAGAAGTGTCAAATGGTGTCATTCAGATTTGTTTGTGGGAAAGAAGTTTATGATGTCAATTCAGAACCAGGTCATTGCCATAATAAATTATGGAAGGATTATCCTTAAGGAATTTAGATTTAGTGATAAGCATAGATCCTGTAAGGAAAAAAAAATAGAAACAGTACAATGCATCATTGTAAGCTATAAAAATTTAGTACCTAACAAATAACTAGCAAGACATGGCCTGGTGGTTAGAATTGTAAGTCAGAATGCACTATTGTTCATGGATTGAGTGATATCCATGCTACAAGTCCAAACCTCAAAATATTTTCTATAATTCAGCCAATATTGGAACCAGATCATTGTTACAGACTGAATGGGCCTCTACAATTACCATGTAACCTTACTAATGATGCTTTTAGTAGATTTTGCCATTCCAGTTTCTCATAATCTTTAAGTTTCTTGTAACAGAAAATAAATTTCATATACATGGTCCTGACTAAGGAGATTAAGATCCTATAGGGAAAACAACAATAACAACAACAATAAAAAAATAATGAATGAATGAATGAATGTATAAATAAGCAAAAATCAGAGAGAGAGAGAGAGAGAGAGAGAGAGAAACAAAGAAATCCTCTAGGAAGAAGATGAAATAGTTATAAACACCGTCATCCTCTCTGCCACTGCCACTGCAGTGAGGATGCTTTCAGTGAACCTACAGAAGAGAAGGCTACATCTTAAGATTTTCGTTAAACCATAAAAAACAGTTATGTTACCTACTAGGCAACAATTCATAAAATATTGAAAATAAAGTCATAATAGTTAGCTATGTAGCACAGTAGATGGGACACTAGATTTGAAGTCAGGAAGACCTGAATTCACATCCTGCCTCTGACATATCTTAGCTGTGTGACCTTGGCAAATCACTTAAATTCAATCTTCCTCAGTTTACTAATTTGTAAATATTTCCTCATTTGTAAATATTATAATAGCACTTAGTTCCCAGTGTTGGTAAGAGGATAAAATTAGAATATTTGTAAATTGCCTTGCAAAACTTATAAAGTTATATAAATGTTAACTATAAGGATGATGGCAAAAATGATGATGACGAAGATGACAATATTGACTTCTTGCAGGATTATTTCTATCTGAACCCCATTTAAAAAGATGAAAATGAGATAACTACAGTACTGCACTTAGGCAGCACTTCAGTTTACAAAGAAATTTCCTCACAACAAACCTGCAGGCCAAATTCCATTTCCAGCTTCAACTACCACTTGTTTATGGTTCATGTTTTTATAGGAAGTGGGAGCAGCAGGAAATAACAATGTGGTAAGTGTTGATTAGGTCTGCCTGTATTAATGAGGAAAATACAGATACCCAAACAGAGGAAGCAACACCTACTTTATACACCTGCTGAGATGAGAGACTGAGAAATATGTTTTTCAGGTTGTGAAAACACCAGAAAAAAATGACAAGATTCCTGAGAGCAAGGGGCTTAGATTCTTCTCATTGTGAAGTCTAAGAAAAAATAATGATGTTTTCCTCAAAAAACAAACTACTGATAGGCATATGATACATATCATTTAACAGAGGTATGGTCTTCCTTTTGGTTTGAGGGTGGGTCAAAGTGTACAATAATGAAATAAGTATCAAGACAGGGCTTGAAAGTTCCATGAGCCCAGATATTTTCAATTACATTTAGTCATGTGACTCACAATATAACACAACATATACATGCGTGCCTGTTTATGTTCAATATATATGTGTCTATATACATATATGTGAGTATAGATACTATGAGTATATGCCTATTTGTATATATATGTGCACACAGGTATGTGTGTATGTAGTTTTGTCTCAAACATAGATCAGAAGAGCTGATACAAATATAAACATGCTATCTTACATTGGAGTTGAGACAATACTGAGCATTTTGTGAGACTCTCAAATTATCTGATACCAAAGGATATGGGTAGGGATAGCTAGGTGCTACAGTGGAAAGATCATTAGCCCTGGAGTCAGACTTAGTTTAAATCTAGCCTCAGATATTTAGTAGCTGTTTATTCCTGAACAAGTCATTTATGCATATTTGTCATAGTTTCTTCCTCTGTAAATTGAGCTGGAGAAGAAAATGGCAAACCACCCTAGTATCTTTTGCCAAGAAAATCCCAAATAGGGTCACAAGGAGTCAGACATGACTGAAATGATTGAACAACAATAAAAGTATATGGATGGATACCATTTGCCTTTGGAGAATACCAAAGGAATGGGGTGAAGAATAGTATACTCTGTTACAAAAAAGGGGACAAGATAGTTTCAATAACTACACCTCCAAGGTGATTTTTGAAAGTACAGGTCACCTTCTTCAGTGAGCTATAATGGTTCACTGTTACCTCCAGAATCCAATATCAAGTCTTTTTTTTTTCCTTCTTTTTATTTAAATCTCTTCTGGTCCCTCTCTACCTTCCAGCTATTTTGCACCTAGATCGAGATACCCTGACCTACTTGCTGTTCCTGAAACACAACACTCCATCTCTTCCCATTTCTGAGACTGCAATGGCTGTCTTCCAAGGCTAGAATGCTCTGACTCCTCAACACTGTATCTTATTTTTCCTGGGTTTCTTTAATACACAGCTCCAATCCCTCCTTCTGAAGGAGGCTTCCTCCCATCTGCTAAAGCCTTCCTCTTTTAGATTATTTGAATCTACTCTCTAGTTATTTTCCTATCTTCTGCCCTAGTCAATTGTAAGCTCCCTGAGGCCAGAAACATTTTTTCTTTCTTTCTTTTTATTGTAAGAGTTTTACACAGTGCCTGGCATAAAGTAAGCACATATTAAATGCTTGCTTCCTGATTGAATTGTCCAGCAGATTTGATCAAGTATTTTTTTATTTCATTGTGGAGATTTAATGTATAGATTTTTGCTATTTCTGTTTCTGATTTTAAATCATGGGAAAGAAAACAATAATAGTTTCAGTTTAGAAAGGTCATTTCATGGCATTGCCAAGTCCATCTAATAATGAATGCAGTCTTGTCCATTACTAAGTAGAGATTTTTCTGAAGCTCAGAGACCTTGAATCACACAGATGATGAGATCAATATAATCCATTTAATTAATCACAGTTATGTCACACTAGCTAGTATCAGAGTCAGCATATTCTCACCTATGTCTTTCCCTAAATAAAGTCTAGCTATCTTTATTCACTACTGCAACCATTGTCTCATGCCTAGGTTGCATTCATTTTCCTTTAATTCCGTATGTGAATATTTTGTCTTGATGATTTTAATCAGTGGGCGGTCACACATAAATGCCTGCCCATTAACATCCTCAATGTTAAAACTAACGACTGCCGATTACTTGTGAGAAACTATGTTTTTCTTTTTCTATTTAAATGTCTTTGCTATGTTTAATGTTCCCCCCAGGTCAAATTTTCTCCTATCTAACATGCATTGCAAAATGAAAGCACAAATATAATTTTGTGTAGGCACTCATAACCTCACCCATTTCAGTTTAGCTACCATTCATTATGTTCTCTGAGGTGCTTGTAATTCTAAACAATATATGAGAAATTGCCATTTGTCTATTAGTAAGGCTACCACCCTCTTTATTCTCCACACAATCAGTTGAATATATTTGAAGACAGCACTCAATTGTGCTTAGAATACCAATTTCTTCATGTTTTTTCTTTCACGAAGGCTCTAAAAATGTTTTCTAAATTGCAAATGGAAGTGAGCATTTGAAACTCTAAGGTACTCTTGGTTTAGTCTATATTGTCAATTTGAGGAAAGTAAATAGCTTTATGCTGAAAAAGTTTCTAACAATAAGTTTCTAACAACACCATTATCTCAATAATAGCTGGAAAAGAAATGTGCATCCCCAACATGTACATTAGTAGGACAGGGTTCATAAAAAGCTGTAAGAAAAGAAGAAAAAAAGGAGAAAAAAACCCATAGAATTCAATAACCACGAAAAGGAATCTTATAACTTTAATTTTACACAAAATAATTCCCCACACTGCTTGGAGAACCTCAATTCAATTTCCTTAGATATGAAATAGTCTTACAATAATATTAAAACTAATTATATTCTGTAATCCAAAGATGTAGTACACATAAAGTACTTTCAAAATATTTTCCCAAAGGCCATTAAAAGGACTGAGTTTCATCGATGGTAACTCTTTTTTCTCCACAAATAGGCAGAAATTCTTGTCTCTATAATATTATCCAAAATACCTTGATTTTACCAAAATCCTAAAATCCTATGTGTGATATTTATTTCCATTTAATTCAATACATTTCACTCAAGATAATGAATAGACAGAAAATGCAACTTATCTGCGAAATAGTCATCATCCTTATATACTTCAAACTTCACCTTAGTGACTCTAAGATCTACATGTCCAATATTAATTTTATGTACAAATTATATTCATTTATTTACCTACCTTACCCTCAAAGTTAATACAACTAACTATCTCCTTGCCTATTGTTTAGTTAAACACCATCTGATCAAGTTTTCTTTCTTACTATCTATTAGAGTTGTATTATTAATCTTCATTCCACATTACTACCCTCTCACAAGTCTAGACATGCACAGTAGCCTCCAGATTGCCCCCTTCCTCTCCTCTCTAGTTTTGTGATTAATGCTACCCAATATTGTCCAACAGATCCAACTAAAATATTATTTACATGGAATTACCTCCTTATTCCTTAGAATCTCTGATGAGGAGGCCAGAGCCAAGATGTCTTAGGAAAGACATTAAACGCACAAAGCTCCCTGCCACAATTAACCCCAAAACAGCAATAAAACAAGCTCTGGGGCAGCAAAACCCACAAAAAGACAGGCTGAGATTATTTTCAGAAAAAAGTCAAGAATCATGTACCCAGCAAAACTGAGGATAATCTTTCAGAGGAAAAAAGAGACTTCAATGAAAAGGAGGACTTTCAGACATTTGTGATAAAAAAAGACCTGAAGTGAAGGGAAAATTTGACTTTCAATTGGAAGACCCTGGAAAGGCATAAAAAGTAAATAGGATAAAGAAATCATGAGGGATAGTAAACGATTAAAACTGTTTATATTCATACGTGGGAAGGTAATACTTCAAACTCATAACTACTTTTTCAGTAAGTAATACACAGAGGACATGGGCCTGAACTGAATATGAAGGGGTGATATCTGTAAAGCATTTATTTTTTGTTTATCCCTGTTCTTTGCAGGGTAAACAGGGTGGAGTGTCTTATGTCTGGGGCCAGATTTGGGCTCAGGACCTCCTGGGTCCAGGGCTGGTGCTTTTTCCACTGTGCTACCTATCTAACCCATGATGACATCTTTAAAATAGGGTTGAGAGATAGGAGGAATAGACTGGGGTAGGGGGAAGAGGAGAGGGGGACTGGGGAGAGGTAGTTCACATGAATGAAACAAGAAAAAAGCTTTTTTCTTGTGAAAAAAAAAGGGGAGAGGAAGAGGGGGAAGAAATGGGGGGTGAGTGAACCATACTATCATCAGACTTGGCTCAAAGAGGGAATAACATACATACTTAAGTGGGTATAGTAATTTTTTTTTGCCCTGAGGGAAAGTGGGAGGGGAGTGATATAAGTGGGGGAGGGCGAAGAAGGAAAGGATGGAAGGGCTGATTGCGGGATGAGAGAGGAGCCATATAAAGCCAAACACTTTCTAGGAAGGTGAAGATATTCTGCATAACTGCACAGGTCTATGACATATTGAATTGCTTGATTTCATAGGGAGGCTTGAGGAGGGAGGGAGAGAAGAAACATTTCGAACACGGAATAGCTCAAGACCTTAATTCAGTAGAGTAGGCTCAAGGAGAGAATAACATCACACCCAATTGGGAGGAAAAATCTATTTAACCCTACAGGAAAGTAGGAGGGGAAGAGGATAAGGAGGGAAGGGTGAAAGAAGGGAGGACAGAGCTGGGGAGGGGGCAGTCCAGAAGTAAAACACTTTTGAGGAGGAAGAGGGTAAATGAAGATAGAAAATAGAGTAAATATCATGGGAAGGGAATAGGATGGAGGGAAAAAGTTCTGATGATTGACTACAATGGCAAATGTTATGGTACCTTTTTTACTGGGCTATGTGAAGAAAATTCTTGTCAAGTTTAATGTACTATATAAAAGTTATGATGAACAGGATGCTATCAGAAAAGCTTAGAAAAGACCTACATGAACTGAAGCAGAAGTGAAATGTACTGTATACAAAATAACAAGCAATAATGTAAGATGATCAGCTGGTGAAGCATGTGTTTATTTTCAGCAAGGCAATGATCCAATATAACCCTGAAGGACTTATAAAAATTACATTCCATCTACAGAGAAAGAACTGATATTATCTGAAAACAGATTGAAACACATTTTTTAATTAGAAAAGTATTTTATTATTTTCCAGTTACATGTAGAGATAGCTATCAACATTTGTTGATAACTCCTCTCTCCCTCCCCGCCTCCCTGAAGAGGGCAAGTCATCTGATATAGGTTATATATGTACAATAACATTAAACGTATTTCTGCATAGTCATGTTATAAGAGAAGAATCAGAGCAAAAGGAAAACCTCAAAAACAGAAAACAACAGCACCAAAAACAAGAGAAATAGCATGTTCAATCTGAATCCATATTCTACAGTTTTGTTTTTTTTTCCTGGATTTGGAGAGCATTTTTTCCATCACGAGTCCTTTGGAAGTATTTTGGACCCTTGTATTGCTAAGAAGAATCAGATCTTTCCCCAGTTGATCAACACATAATGAAGCACATATTTTTTTCCTTTGACAATTCCTTAATCTGAAGTTTTGTTTTTTAGATGTTTTTTTTTCTCACAACCTAGTCAATATGGGGAGTTAGCCTTGACTAACTCATGTATAACTTACATTGAATTGCTTGAGTTCTTAGGGTTGAGGTTGGGGAGGGAGAGAGGAAGAGAAATTGGAAGTCAGTGCTAGTAGAATGAAGAAATGAAGCTTTTTACTATATGCTAACACTGTGTTAATCAATAAGTTTATATCTATCTATCTATCCTACATATTGAATGAGGGAGACAACTTGCATGTGGCCAAGGAGTTATCATCTGGGAGGTCCCCAAAAAGAAAGAGAGAGCAGTCCTTTAACATGCCCTTTTCCAGGATCAATGCTATTTGTCATATGACTATGGTTCTCAGTGAAAGAGTTAGAGGAATGAGGAAAGTATAAGTGAGGCTGAGAGGAACTGGGTGAAGAAGAAGGTCCAATGTCTTAGCTCTTCTCAATTATGTCTTTTGTCTAGCTTACTAAACACACACACACTCATGGAAAATAAATAAATTAATTAAAATTATTGCAGTTATTTGAAATTATTATCTAATTTTTTTTAGAATTAAAATATAAATTAATTGTTCCATATCATAGTGCTTTATTTTCTGAGTTTTTTTGTTTGTTCCAATTGCCCTTCAACTTATTTCCTTCCTTCACCACTCATAGCAGAAAAATATATGACCCCAGAACATACCTTTTCAAAAAGAAATAAGGAATAGACAAATAGCATCTCACTTATCCCCTTCTTAACATTTTCCTGACAGTCACCATTCAATTCCTTGCTCTTATGTTACTTCATCCTCTTCTTTCTATATTGATATTCATATAAACATTTCCTGGAATATACTTTGTTATGTGGCTTATACCTTGACTTCAAATAGTATGTGGATTATTACTGTTAATCTAAGAATCAAATAATTGGAAGAAATTTCAGATGATTATTTGTTCTAATTTACACTTGATCTAGAATCCTTTGGTGGGGAGGGGGAAGGGTGAGGAGAGAGGAAATCAGCCTCTACTTAAAGACTTCCAGAGAAATGAAAGCAACCAGATTTCAAGGCCATCCATTATAATTTTTTTTTGTGGGGCAATGAGGGTTAAGTGACTTGCCCAGGGTCACACAGCTAGTAAGTGTCAAGTGTCTGAGGCTGGATTTGAACTCAGGTCCTCCTGAATCCAGGGCCAGTGCTTTATCCACTCTGCCACCTAGCTGCCCCCATTATACTTTTAAACAGTGATAATTGTTACTTACTTCATGTCATATTTGTGTCTCTGCTTACCAGTCTCATACCCTAGATGTCAGTTCAGGTTCTTTGGATAAATGAAACAGGATCTAATTCACTTTTCCTTTAGGTCAGTCCTTCAAATACAAAAGATAGCAATCACAGACCCCTAAACTTTTTTATTCTCCAATTCAAATATCACCAGTTGATTCATCTAATCCTTATCTCTTTGTTGTCCTAGTCCTCTGTAATCTTGATCACCCTCCTCTCCAAGATGAAAAAAAAAAAAGCTTTTTCTATGTCTGTCTCCTGTCTTCTTTCTCTGTCTCTCCTGTCTGTCTCTCCTGTCTGTCTCTCCTGTCTGTCTCTCTCTGTCTCTCTCTCTCTGTCCTCTCTCTGTCTGTCTGTCTCTCTCTCTCTCCCATCACATCCAATCAGCATGCCACATACTTTGCCTCAAACATTCCCTAATCTGTTTCCAACTCTACTCTTACAATGCTACTAGGGAAAACCAAAAAAGAATTCTAGACAAAAGATCAGAAAAAAAATACTTCTTTCAAGCATACATAATAAGGAATAAAAGCTACAATTAGAGCAAAAGTTTATAGCTTCTCTCCTAAAAATGGTTGTTAGTTTATTTTTTTGGCCCTTTGTGAATTTATATGGGAACAGAGGATATTAAGGAATCTCATCACATGGATGATATACAATTCTGTTTTAGTTTTGTTGGGTTGAAATCTTTTAAAAAATACTTTTTAAAGGATACATACTTAAAATCAGGGATCTGACAGTAATTCAATAGAAGTTTTGAGTTCAAGTTAGAGATTTGGCTGAGGATCTTCTTACTGAGGATCATTCCTACTGAATTAGCAGAAGAGGGAATTAAAAGAACAAAAGTAAATATTGAAGGATATTCCATCTTTTTCTGACTACCTGGATGGATAAGCCTTCATAGCCTCTGGGCCATGTTTTGTGGCTTGGGAGGATAAAAAAGTTCACCCTTCCTAGAAAAGGAGAAGAAGCTTTATCCTTTTCAGATCATGATGAAATAAAAATTTTCATGTAATAATTACCATGGAAAGATAGACGGAAAATTGATTGGAAACTGTAAAAGAATTGTGATTGAGGTTTTATGACCCCATATTTTTGGCTAGGATTGGAACCCCCAGCAAATGTACCAGCCAGGGCTCAGGCACTGTGCTTCTGCACCATTATGGAGCTCACCTACTGGCTGTAGGCTGTCGCCATGGTGCTGGCAGCTCATGTTATCACCACACACCAATGCCTACAAGGGCCTGGCAAATATAATGATGGGAAGCTAGGTGAGAGCAATCAGTTGACCTTCAGCATGTGGGAAGCTGGGAGCTGGCACTCAAAAATCATCTGTCTAATTCTGTCAATCAGGGCTGCAGCCAATTAACTTCAGGCTGTGTGTGTGTCCACCCTGTTTTCCTGTGAGAGAGGGGGTTGCTGGTAAGGAGAAGGAAGAGATTCAACCATTCTGGTGTATGAGCTGGATAGAGACGGGATGTAGCTATGTGTTCTACTGAGCCCTAGGCAGTAATATGATAGCAGGTCATATAATTTTCCTTTTCCCATCCCTTTTTTCCCTGCTCCTTAATTCTACTAATCTTACCTGTGTTTTAAGTTCATTCTTGTTAATAAACCCTGTTCTGTTTTTGAATAAGAGCTCTGTTAATCTCCTTCACCTTGTCCCCAATATTACAGCGAGCCACCTAATTAAACAATCCTCAATTAAAATTTGGCCCCTACAAACTAAAATAATCTCATCCTAAAGAATGAATAAGTGAAACAACAAATCATAGAAACACTCAATAACTTCATTAAAGAGAATGACACTAATAAGACAACATATAAAAACTTATGGGATGCAGCCAAAGCAGTCTTAGGGGAAATTTTACATCTCTAAATTCTTACATTAATAATAGAGAAAGAAGAGATCAATGAATTGGCCATGAAACTAAAAAAGTCAGAAACAAAACAAACAGATTAAAAATCCTGAATAGAATACTAAGTTAGATATCGTGAAATCAAAGGAGAGATTAAAAACATTGAAAGTAAGACAACTATAGAATTAATAAATAACAATAAGAGCTGGTTTTATGAAAAAATCATTAAAACAGATAAAACTCTTGGTTAATTTGATTTTTTTAAAAAGATAGAAGAAAACCAAATTACCAGTATCAAAATGAAAGGGGTGATTCACCACTAATGAAGCAGAAAATTAGTAATAAGTAAGGAGCTATTTTCCGAACTATATGGCAAAAATTTGACATCTAAAGGAAACTGTAATGAACATTTGCCAAAATATAAATGCCCAGATTAACAGAAAAGAAAGTAAAGACTTGAATAGCACCATTTTAGAAAAAGAAATTTACAAAGTCATTAATGCACACCCTAAGAAAAATCTCCAGGGCAAGATGGGTTACACGTGAATTCTACAAACATTTAAAGAACAATTATTTCCAATACTACATAAGTTATTTGGAAAGTAAAGCCCTGGAGTTCTACTTAACTCTCCTTTTATGACATAAATATAGAATTGATACCATGAAGAGACAAACCAGAGAAAGAAAATTATTAGGCCAATTCCCTAATGAATATCCGATGCAAAAAGTTTAAATAAATATTAGCAAGATTACAGCAAGTCATCACCAGGATAATACACTATGATCCGTGGGATTTATACCAGGAATTTAGGACTGCTTCAACATTAAGAAAACTACTTAACTTAATTTACCATATCAACAATGAAAACTAGCCCAACAATCATATGATTATCTCAATATATTCATTAAAAGCTTTTTGACAAAATACAGCCCCTCATTCTAATTAAAATTACTAGAGAACACAGGAATAGATGGAGCTTTCATTAAATAATAAGCAGTATCTACCTAAAACCATCAACAAACATTATATTTAATGGTAAAGTTAGAGACATTCCCAATAAGATTGGGGTAAAACAGGGATAGCCATTATCACCTTTATTATTAATATTTTACTAGAAATGTTAGCTTTAGCAATAAGAGAAGAAAAAGGAATTGAAGAAAATTAGAATAGGCAAGGAGGAAACATAGGCAAATGATATGATGGTACATTTTGAGAATCTTAGAGTATTGATTAAAAAACTACTTGAAAGAATTAACAACTTTAGCAATGTTATAGGATATAAAATAAATCCACACAAATCATCAGCATTTCTATACATGACCACAAAGCTCATAAATGAGAGATAGAGAAATTCCATTAAAGTATCTTTAGAGAATAAAAAAGACTTGGAAGTCCATCTGCCAAGACAAACCCAGGAACTATATGAACACAATTACAAAACACTTCACACAAATAAAATCAGATCCAAATAATTGGGAAAATATCAGTTGTCATGGATAGGACAAGCTAAGATAATGAAAATGACAATTCTACCCAATTAATTTATTTATTCAGTGTCATACCAGTCAGACTACCTAAAAATTATTTTATAGAGCTAGAAAAAATAATAACAAAATTCATCTGGAAGAACAAAAGGTAAAAAATATCAAAGAAATCATGGAAGGGGGAAACGGACCCACATGTACAAAAATATTTATAGCTGCTCTTTACGTGGTAGCAAGGAATTGGAAGTTGAGGGGGTGCCCATCAATTGTGGGAATGGCTGGACAAGTTGTGGTATATGACTACAATGGAATACTATTGTGCTGTAAGAAATGATGAGCAGGAAGAGTTCAGAGAACCTGGAGGGTCTTACGTGAGCTGATGATGAGTGAGATGAGCAGAACCAGAAGAACATTGTACACAGTATCATCAACATTGAGTGTTGACCTACTGTGACTGGACTATATTCCTCTCACCAATGCAATGGTACAGAAGAGTTCCAGGGAACTCATGATAGAAGAGGATCTCCAAATCCAAGAAAAAAAAGAAAGAAAGAAAGAACTGTGGAGTATAGATGCTGATTGAACCATATTATTCTTTTGTTTGGGTTCTGTTGTTTTTTTTATTCTATTTTGAGGTTTTGCATCACTGCTCTGATTCTTTCTCTTGTAACAGGATTAATGCAGAAATAGGTTAATGTTTCTATGTGTATATATATGGTGTGTGTTGCTATATATATATATGTATATGTATAGAGATATATAGATATAACCTATATCAGATTACCTGCTGTCTAGGGGAGGGGGGAGGGAGGGGAGGGAGGGAGGGAGGGAGAAAAATCATGAAATGTAAAGCATGTTAAACAAAAGTTGAGAACTATCTCTTACATGTAACGGAAAAAATAAAATATCTTATAAAAAAAAAAGAAATCACTCCTCTGACATTGTCTATCTGTATGACTCTGGAAAAGTTACTTGATCTCTATTTGCCTCAGGCATTCCATCAATACCCCCTCCTACACCTCTACTTACATATTCTTCATTCTTCCATTCTTTCTTGGTCATTAATCATGCTCCAACTTTGCTTTGGTTCCCTTATGCAAAATATTTCCAGGGGCTTATTCTTCAAATATTTTAAAAAGAAAAGAGTGGGGGATGGGGAGGTTTTTGTTTTTGTTTCTTTTTAGAGTGAAACTGACACTTCAAGGGAGGCTGCTCCCAGACTTGATATTTGAATTTAAAGGTTAGCATGGTAATCTAGGGGGAAAAGGAGGGGGAAAAAAAGAAAACAGAATCCATTTCTAATATCAGGGAATAAGATTTTTTTAAATCACCCAGTAAGTGTAAGCACTGTGCTAAGGGATTAACAAATATTACTTTCATTTGATATTTACAACAACCCTGTGAGATAGGTATAATTATTTCTCTGATTTTACAGTTGAGGAAACTAAGGCAATCAGATTTTTTATTTTAAAGTGTCTTGCCCAGGATAACACAACTATTGGGTACCTGAGGCTAGATATGAACTCAGATCTTTTACTTTGATTTCAACTCATCATTCTATCCAATATGCCACCTAACTGCCTCGAGCAGTGTAAAACATAAGATTACTTTATTAATATCATATACCTTAAGTTAAGGACATGAATCTGTTTCTTATACTCTGAATAAGAATGGTCATTATCTTGCCTTAAGATTTTAAAGGTGAGATTGAAAATTTTAGAATTAAAAAAATCAAACATATTCTTTACTCTGTTCTTTATCTCATGATTTTTGTTTATTCATTTCTATAAACATGAACACATATATAATTTAATCTTACTATATATAATAGATGAAATGCTGAAAAGCATATAAAGATAAAATGCTTTCCATTTATAATCATTTTAAATTCAGAGATACACTTTTATGGAATAAACCTGTGGCCTTAACACTTAACAATATGTCATATCAAAGATCCCTAACATTCAGTTTAAAGGCATTCTACTTTTATGAGTGTTTAGTTAATGAACATTTAATATTCTCACACAGTTTCTGCATAAAAAGATCATCAAATGGATAATTGATTGGCATGATCTTTGTATATTTGGTAAAAGATCACATCTATTAAATTGTATTATGTAGTTAATTCTCATTTCATTGTGATGTCTCATCAACTCTATAGGTAGCTGTATTGGTATGCCAAGTATTCATCAGAATTTAAGAGCTAGAAAGACCCTATGGAGAGGCGGCTAGGTGGCGCAGTGGATAAAGCACTGGCCCTGGATTCAGGAGTACCTGAGTTCAAATCTGGCCTCAGACACTTGACACTTACTAGCTGTGTGACCCTGGGCAAGTCACTTAACCCCAACTGCCCCATAAATAAATAGAAAGACCCTATGGAAATGATTTATCTTATTGAATCACTTCACTATGATCAAGTGTATTCATTTGTCAGATGTTTAATATTAACTATGAGGGGAAAAAAGTATAGATCTTATGGAGCTATACAAATATGAATTAGTCTTTTTTGTTTGTTTCAAAATTGATATTTACTGTCTCGGGGCAGCATGGTGGTACAGTGAATACATCAATAGCCCTGGATTCAGGAGGACTGAATTCAAATCTGGCCTCAGACACTTGACACTAAATAGCAGTGTGAACCTGGGCAAGTCATTTAACCCTCATTGTCCCCCCCCCCACACACACACACACAAAATACCAAGGATGTTTACTGTCTCTAAAAAAAAAAATCAAAACTTTTCCCCATCTTCATTACAACTTTTCACACATTGTTTGTTCAAATTTTCTTCAATTTTTTTTTTATTTTAAGGGAACATTTCCAGACCTCAGTTTTCATAGAATTTTTCAAGCCTTAAAGGACCCTTGAAGGTTATGTTGGCCAATGACTTCATTTTACAAGAGAAAAATCAGGCTGAGAAAATTCAAGTGACTTGAACAAGACAAACAGTAAAATAGTCTGCTGTCATATTAGTCCTATAGTCTACTGGATCTCAATCCAGACCCCATTTAACTTTCTCATTCTGGTCCATTAGTGCTGAACCTTTTAAATTTCACTTAGCATCTATAGAATCCCTAGAAATAGCCTCAAATCTGGAAGAGACAGAAGATGGTACGATTTGGAGAGAGGTAGAGGTAATTAGTAAGAAAGAGAAGAAATAACAAAGCTGAAGCCTGCTTAGCTCTAAACCCATCACCAGCTCTTCAAACTCAGAGGGAATCTTTATCAGAACATCATCATAGCACACAACCATAAGTAAATAGATAATTTTTCAATATTTTATTATTCCAGAGGGAGAAAACTAAGCAAGATTCTTCATTTCATAACAAACTATCTCCAATTTATGAATATGTCATTTGGACCCAATTAAGTATCAAGTTCTTAATGTACACCAAGAAAAAAAAATAGAAATTGAAAGCTTTAGACTTGAGTTTCAAGGTCAAGTAGAATCAACAGATGACAGTAATACCAGCAAATACTTTGGACTAAAGACACAAGAAACACGGGATAAATCACAAGAAAGTTGTGGTTTCAGATGCAACACTTTTTTTTCCATTCAAAAGTCAAAATTAAATTGGAAAAAATTACATTTAGAACAATTAACATCTTATCAATATCTGTCTTAATGTGCTAATTTACTCCTTGAAAAGCAATTGGGTAATAGATCTAGAAAGTATCAAGAAAAATCCATATAACTATTAATGAAAACAGAGTACATTAATTAAGGGAACTATAGAAAGATTTGAATAGTCTTCTGAAAAAGAAAGAATGGAACTGATACATCAGATAGCATGATAAAACAACATAATAAAACTTACAGAAAAACTTATGAGACAAATAGATATTACTTCATAGAATATTAAAAGTTGACCAATAAGTACATGTCATTGGACTGATTTAATATAAGCAATATTGTTTTACTTTTAGGTGGATGCATATTACATGACTGAGATCCAGGAGAGGAAGAAAAGGGCCTCTGTGGGACAGAATCCACATAAATTCTACTAATACTATGTTGATAACAAGGACTGAACAAATGGCTATCATGTGGATTTACTGACAAAAATGAAGAGATTTATTATCGCAATACAAATCTGGTTCACAGATGCCCTAAATTATAGAAAGGTCATCCTCAGGGAGCTGGATCTATTTATTGATTCACATTTTGCTAGCGAATAGTAGAATTGTGCAACACACCACTCAAATTTTAAAAAAATAGAAACCTTCTGAAGACCTTAAAAGATGTAACTAAGTATGCAGATGATACACCAGATGCCCCCTAATCCTTTCAAACTAACGGATAACAAATCCTTATACTCCACATGCAAAATTGAAAGCAGTTTGAGAATTCAACAAAGTATGCTTGAATTGGCACCTCCTCACAGACAAAACTTGACCATAGTGATTTTCACAGATATCAAAAACTGATATCCTCAACACCACCCCCCGGCCCCCCCCCCCCGAACAAAAAAATCTGAAAATACAGACACCTAAGGAAAGAAATCAAAGCCAAGTGATGATAATGTCTATATCATCCTTTGTCAAATGTTCAAAATGTCCCAAAGACACTTTCAATGAACCTATACCCCAACATTTCAGTCAACTACAAAGATTAAGACCAAAAATACTTTATTGTGCCACCTATGTAATAATCTAGTAAATATTAAACATAAATAACAAGAGTAGTATAATTACTTGTTTTAGGACTGATTCCATTTCAAGTCCATTAATTACAAGATAACAATGAGAACAATAATAACACAATGATATTTGGAATTTATATAGTGGCTTTAAAGTTTGCAAAACACTTAATACATTATATTTTTTAGCCTCAAAGCAGCCTCTTGAGGTAAGTATACAGTTGTTTATTATTCTCATATCACATATATGAAAACTGAGTAACAGAGTAGTTATCTTAACAGGAATCATCTCCACAAGATCTATGACAAGTTTCAGCTTTTGCTTGAAGGCATTTAGTGAGGGGCAACCACTCTATTTCCTTTTCTCCTGTTCTATTTTTAGTAGCACTAATTGTTAGGATATTTTTCCCAAATCATAAATAAATTTACTTGTTTTGAAACAATAGTCTCATATTGTGATAGTTCTTCCTTTTATGGGTAGTAGAGTAAATTTTATCCCTCTTCCACCATGATAATACTTTCAATATAATTGATAGCTTCATGTTCTGTATGTCTTGTTTTTTCCAGACAAAATATGAATCATTCCCTTCAGCTAATCTTTGATTCCCTCATCATTTTATTCTGTCTCCTTTGGAGATCCTTCAGCTTATCAATGTCCTTTCTAAATGTAATGATGGGGCAGCTAGGTGGTGCAGTGGATAGAGCACTGGCCCAGGAGTCAGGAGTACCTGAGTTCAAATCCAGCCTCAGACACATAACACTTACTAGCTGTGTGACCCCTGGGCAAGTCCACTTAACCCCAATTGCCTCACTAAAAAAAATAATAAAATAAATGTAATGACAAGAATTCAACATAATACCTCTGCTGTAGTCTGATCAGAGCAGAGTACAAGACTATGACCCTCCTGCTTTCCTCTATCTGCTTATTTCACTTATCTATTTCATATAATGCTTACTACATTTTTCATTATTTCTTATGGCATAGCAATACCCCATGATAGTCATACATTCTAAGTTCAGTTATTCCCCAAGTGATGGACATTCATGCTCTTTCTAGTTCTTTGACTCCCATGAACTGTGTACAACAAAAGGCATGACTGGTTCCTGCTAAATCTCTACTGGCTCTTAATGAGTACATCTACCTTTTCTAGATGCTCAAAAATAATCCCTTTTAGTAATATGTCCAAGGATTTTTGCCAGGAATCAATGCCCAATTCATTGTTCCATAGTTTGCAAATTCCACTGTTCCCATCAGAAACCTGAGACATTTAAACCAACCTCAACAATTTGTTATGATCCATATTCTCCCCCAGTCTTTTTAAAGATTACTTAGAAAACCTTTAGCAATGACATATAACGACTATTTCCGCACTGATACAGTTCATATGGATCTACTGATTTAACTTACTGAGAGAATCAAAATGCCCTTTCTTGGAACTTTTCTTGAGTATCACTTCCTTTTTAGCAATTTTTGTTCGTTCTTTTCAGTTCTCAGATCATTCACCGTAGCAGAGAAAACATAAGCAAAATAAAAATTTTGGTTAGTTCTGCCCTCCTCTATTATCTGTTGTTATCTTCTTGCCCCAGTCCAAGTAGCTTTATGGTTCTTTATCATAATCTTAGGTAGCTGGGCTTTACATCAGATAGATCACTGGGTCTGGAGTCGGGAAGATCTTAGTTCAAATCCCGCTTCAGACACTTAGTAGTTATGTGACCCTGGACAAGTAACTTAATCTCTGTATGTCTGTTTCCTCAACTATAAAATGGGGAAATATTAGAACTTACCTCATAGGTCTTATGTGAGGTTCAAATGAGATGATATTTTTAAATCCCTTAGCACAGTGCTGACACATCCTAGGTGCTTGATAAATGCTTGTTTTCCTCTTATGCATAATATAGCTTATCATTTATAGCCAATATCAACTCATTATACATTTTATTATTTGTGGTACTATTGGTTCAGAACTAAAAAGAATTACATGTGTGTACGTGTGCATGCATATGTTGAATATGTATAACGCATATACATATATGTAGTAGTAGTAGTAGGCTCCACCAGTCATGGACAACCACGGATCAGTGCCTTGAAGAGCCACAGGCCACACTGTGGCTGTGCTAATCCGATAAGGGAGCCGCAGCTCCTGAGTGACTTATAACTGGTAACTGCCCATCCCGTGTTGTATTTACCCATGAGGAGCAGCTGGAGTGTCCTCTCCAGGGTGCTGGCCTGGGTGGATCAATATGGAAAACAAGCTGCTGCCCATGCAGCAGGTTTTCCCTCTCCACGACACTGGTGGATCCAAAGGAGAGGCAGAGCCAGTACAGTTTGGCACCAGTGCCGCCGCAGGAGTTGCCAGAGGGATGTGATGTCCAGCATCCAACTGCCTAATGGACTCTGACTCCTGATTTTTCCTCTGGGTTTAACTCCCAAAGCCTTTCCCATATATGGGTATAGCTGCAAGGCAGCGGAGGTTTAAAATCAGGGTTTCCTTCCCCTAGGCTGGTTTGCCTGCCAAGGCTAACGAGCCCCACCTGCCTGAAGCAACTGGTTTTAAGGCACAGTGACTCACCTTCGCCCCTTCTCCTGTTAGTGGAAACAGTTCCACCACGAGAAGGCCAGGAGTTGGGCTTCAGTTGTCAGAGGCTATTTGAGATGCATGCCATTGGAGCATTTATATATATATATATATATATATATATATATATATATATATATATATGTGTGTGTGTGTGTGTGTGTGTGTATATACACATACATGTATGTATAAATATATATGTGTATATATGCATATACATGTATTGTGTATATTTATATATTCCATTTCCTACCCACTCTTGCTTCCCTACCATATAGCTGTATTTTAAAATTTACATTTTTCTATAAACTTCTATAAATTCCCTATGTATTACCATATCAGCTCATTATACATTTTATTATTTGTGGTACTATTGGTTCAGGACTAAAAAGATTACATGTGTATATGTGTGCATGCATATGTGAATATGTATAATGCATATACATATATATATTCATATGCATGTATTGTATATATTTATATATTCCATTTCCTATCTACTCTTGCTTCCCTACCATATAGCTGTATTTTAAAATTTATATTTTTCTATAAATTTCCTATGTATCACCATCTGACTCAATCTAATTCCATCTTATCCACATTGAAACTTTTCCTGTTTAGATCTTCAGAATTAATCTTTAAAAGTTTCATATACCTATGAATTTACCTCCCCTATGGGATTTTAGACCATTGGGATTCTACTTATTAATTTTCTAAACTCTTTGAGACTAGTAATTCCAATATTTAGCCTGCTTATGAGACTATCACAAAGTATAAGATGGAGTGGTTACTTCTCCCATGATTTGTATCATTTCTCTTTCAGCACCTAATTCCATCTTGTTGGTAGGAATCGGATCTGAAGTATAAATTCTAATATCAATTCTCCTATATTTTGAAGAAAAAATTATTATTATTAATAATATTAAGGCAACTCAAATATCAGCCTGCCCTGATTTTGGGAGAGACAAAGCTTTGGCAGATGTCAAGATAACTGAATCCTTTCATTATTATTACCAATAAAAAACATTTTTTAAGCACCTTAGTACGTTGTACTACGGGAAATATCATGGACGTATTTAAGTATATACAAAATATGCATGCAGTAAATGTTATGTTATTTGAAGGGATCATGCCTAGGATCCAAGGTGGATCAGGAAAGGACCCAGGAGATGGCTCAGCTTTGAAAAACTAAGGATTCTTAGATGCAGTGGTGGTAATGGAGTGCATTCAAGGCATCAGGTACAAGTTATAAAACAGTGTCAGAAAATATATGGAGCATTATATGTTATGAATAGCAAGTGGTTGGTTTTAATGGAGGTTAGGACATAAAAGGATATTAATATGAAACCAACAATGGAAAAGACATATGGATCCAAATTGTGATGTGCTTTAAATGATAACTGAAGGAGTTTGTATTTCATCTTAGAGCAATAGGAAATCATTAAAATTCTTTGAGCAGGGAGTGACTTGGACAAACCCTGACAGCTATGTGAGGAAAGTTAGGAGAGATTAGAGTCTCGAAGGTAGGAGCCCAATTATAAGTCTGTGCAGTAGTCTAGGAGAGAGAAGATTAGGGCCTAACCTAGGATATTAATTGTGTGAAGAGTGAGAAGCAATTGTATGTAAAACACCTGAAATAGGTTTGAAATATATTTTTCAAACTCCACCTGTTTGTTTTCTGTTCAAATTATTATACCACACTTCCAGAAAATGATGCTTTTGTTTGTCCCTCCCTGATTATCAACCAAATGTTGGTTCTCATGTTTCCCACTTTCCTCTGGTTGCTAAATTTTCTCATATGAACATATTTTCTTATTAAACAATACTACTTGTTTGCCCTCCTTTTTTCTATTTTGTTCTATATTCCTATTCCTTTGGATCACATAAAAATGCCCAGTATGGTCATGTATTTATCCCTCATTTATCCCTTAGCACAGTTCTTGACAACATAGTAAGTGCTTCATAAATGCTTGCTGACTAGATGTCATTTTATGGCAGGTTTAACCAAATTAAGAAGGACAGCATACACATGTAGTGGCATAGAATGCTTGCCTTGGAATAAGGATTCAAATCCCACTTGTGATAGTTAATAGCTATGTAATTTACTAACAAGTCAATTACCCTTTCAGTTCCTCAGGCAACTCATAGAATCACACAGAATTTAGATGGAACTGCCTCTGCAGTCATTTTAATTCAATTTATACATGAAGGGATTATAACTATATTACCCTACAAGTAGTCATCAACTTCTGCTTGAAGACCTCCTACGAGAAAGAATCCACCTTCTCTTGAGGCAAGCCATTCCATTTGGGGACAGCTTTAATTTGAGGAAGTTTTTCCTGACATCAAGCTTAAATTCACGCCAATGAAACTCAAATTTGTTCCTGGTTCTCTCCCGTGGGGCCAAACAGAACAAGTGGGAATCCCTCTTCCACAGTACAGTCCTTCAAATACTTGAACACAGACAGCTATCTTATCCCTGCTGAGTCTTCTTATCCTCAGGCTAAACAAATCCAGTTCCCTTCAATTGATTCTCATATGATTTGGCCTCAAAGTCCCTTCACCATCCTGGGTGACCTCTTTTGGGTATTTAAAGTTATCAGTGCTCCTTTTAAAAACATGGTATTGAGAATTGAACACGTCTCCAGATGAGGTCTGAAATGAGCAGAATGAAGGGAATTATTATCTTGCTCACTGTTCCTAGGAGCTATGCTTCTCCCTATGCTGTTCAGGTTTCTCTAGCTTGGCTGCTAAATCACACTGTGACTCATGGTAGTCCACCAAACTCCCAGATCTCTCTTTCAAAATTAACTGTTGTTTATCCATACCTCCCTCATCTGGTATTAGATCATTTGATTGTTTTTTAATGAAGTACAAGACTTTAAATTTATTCTCATAGAATTTCATTTTTAGATTCAGGCCAGTGCTCTAGACCTATAAAAATCCTTCTAAATTTTGTTGTATGTCATCCAGTGTGTTCACTATTGTTAACCTGTAAGTTAGGAAACAATCAATATAGGAAGAAAATAAGGTCTTTAATTAGGGCAAAAGAACTATAACATCTGGTATTACAAAGCAAGAAGCTAGAAAAACCCAAAGATGGGAAGCAAGGACAGGGTTTTTATGTGATAACAGAACAAAGGGAACCAAAGACTGCTCCTAAGTCACTGTACAGAAACTATCTAACTACTTAATATAAATAAACCTGTTAACAAAAGAAATTATAGGACTACTCCTTATTTAAGTATAGATGCTATTAACTCTAAATAGAAACCACTTAGGTAGGTGGACCCTTTTACATAATAACTTAAAGTTCAAGGAGTAAGGTGGGGAATAATTGGGAGGGGATAGTTTTCTATGGGAAGATCCATAAGTCAATCAAGAGTCTGGAATTGACAAAGATTGGTTAGCCCCAGGCAATTCATTGGCCTGGTAAGGGGGAGTAGGTGGAAATCAGTCAGTTCTCAGTAAATTTGTGGTTATCACTATCCTTCCCAACTTGTATCATCTGCAAATTGTGTCCTCTGTACATGATGTATCCCAATGGAATTCTTCTTTGTTCTCAAGCATAATCCTTTTTGAAGCTCTATTATAATTTATTGTATGCTAGATTTTCTTCTCTTCAATGGTGGGTTTAGTAATTATTTCCATCTTTGTGTCCCCCAGAATTTAGCAGTTTCTTTAAATACAGTTTTGGTGAGTTCATTTTATTTATTTCACAGTCAGAGAATCATAGAAATTTTAGAGTTGGAAAGACCTAAATGGTCATCTAGTCCAAGCCTCAAAGGGAAGGAACTCCCACTATAATATACACAAAAAGTGTTCATCCAGCCTGTTTTAAAATCTCTATTTAGGGGGAGCTCATGATCTCTCCTAGCATCCGATTTCCTTTTGTAGTAGTTCCATTTGTTGTGAATTTTTTTCCTGACATCAAGTCTAAAACTTCCTCCTTGCAGCTTATATCCATTGCTCTTACATCTGCCCTCTGGGAAGGGGGGCAGGGTGGAGTTGGGGAGCTTATCCCTTCCTTCCATATGAAAGACCTGCAAATGTCTGAAGATAGCTTCTTTTATCCCCATGAGCCTCCCTCTTTGTCAGGCCAAACACCCCCAGTTTCTTCAATCCATCCTCTTAAAGTTGAAATTCCTTAGCACTTTTTCTAGTGCCTTCAATATTCTGTTCACCATTCTCTAAATGCCATCCAGCTTATCAGTGTGCTTATTCTCAATGCCCTTATATTTCAAAGTCTTACCACAAAGCGATATGCAGTATGCACACACACACACAGACACACACAGACTCACACAGACACACACATACACACACACACACATATATAATTTTCACTCACAGTGTGTAATATAGCTTGAGTATGAAAATTTGCTATGATGTTTTGTCATGACAAAAAAATCTGTTTTTCAACTGAGTCTTGAAAGTAGCCTAGAAAACAAGGAGGCAGAGACAGGTAGTGAGAGTATTCCAGGAAAGGAGGCCAGACTATACTATTAGCATGTACAATGTTTGGAGATGGAAATATTTAGTAGAGAAAATTCAAGAAGGATAATATTATTGGATCATATAGTATGTGGGCAGTGAGAAAAGTAAAAGGACTGGAAATATCAGAAGGGACCTAATTGGGAAAGGCATTAAAAGGCAAGTAAATGATTACATATATGATCCTAGAAATAACAGGGATTCACTGGATTTTGATTAAGGGGGTGTGCCTTAGGAAAGATCACTTTGCAGCTGAGTGGGGATAGACTGGAGTGGAAAAAGATTTGATGCAGTAAGACTGTTTAGAAGGAAACTGCAATAATTGAGGCATGAGGAAATAAGGAGCCTACATCATGCAGTGGCTATAACAGAGAGAAAGGGACATATATGAAAGATGCTATGAAGGTAGAAATGATAGGATTGACAAACAAATATATACGTGAAATATTGAATGAATCAAGGATGAGACTTAGGTTGTGGGACTGGGTCGACTGGGTAAAAGGTGGCATGCTCATCAATAATAGTAGGGTAGTTTTTAAAGAGGAGGTTTGGCAGGGAATAGAAATATGAGTTTTGCTTTGGACATGTTGAGTTTGAAATGCTTACCAAGACAACCATTAATAATTTCAAGAGGCAGTGGGTGGGTGATATGACTGAAGGTCACATGATAGAGATTAGGATATAGATGTGAGACTCATCTGACTTAAGATGATAATTAAATCTTTCAGAGCTGATGAAACTGAGCAAGATAATATAGAGGCAGAAGGAAAGATGATCAAGGACAAAACCTCAAGGGGAAATTATGATTAGTAGCATAACCTAGATGAAGGAGATGAGAAGGAATGGTGAGACAGGTAAAAGAACAAGGAGAAAACAATGGCAAAAACTCCAAGATTAGAGAAAGTATGCAGAAGAAAAGGATGATCAAAGCTGTGGAGAGGTGAAGATGAAGACTGAGAAAAGTCATACAATTTGGCAATTAAGAAATCCTGGTAACATCAGAAATAATAGTATTGGTTAAATGATGAGGCTGGAAACCAGACTGCAGAGAAATGAGTGAGAGGAGAGTAAGTGGAGGCATTGTATACAGACATGTTTCTAAATGAGCTTAGTCAGAAGGGGAAGGAGGATAAATTTATCTAATTAATAGATAGCTGGTATGAACAGATCAAGTGGATTGTTGTGTTTGAGTATTTTGTTTGTTGTTAGAATTGGGGAGATGTGAGTGTATTTGTAAGTTAGCAGGGAAGCAGTCAGTAACAGGAGAGAGTGAAAATTCATGCAAGAATGTGAACGGGAGAGGATGAAACATGCTGGAAAAGAAGGGATTGCCGTAGGATAAAAGATGTGTGATAGACAGGTTTTCCTGGTCAAGGAGGAGGACAAGTTATTCTTCATACAAGGGAGAGGAGAAGGTAAAAAGTGAGAGGGAAAACATTTAAGGGTTGTGAGATGAGAAGGAGGTAAAGAATATGGAAGAATTACTGAATGGTCTGAATCATTTCAGTAAAGAGTGAAACATACTGTCACCCTGAAAGCATGGGTATAAGGGGCAACATGGGAAGTCTGAAGAGAAATGAAAAGGTTTGAAATAACTGAAGTGGTGAGTGAAGTAGTGAATAGATTAGGGAAATGAAAATGAATGCCTTATTGTAATCAGGATCTAAGTGTGATTTTGGACCCGAACTTGTAGAGGAATCCTAATCTATATAATTTAATGATTTTTCTCTGGGTCCATTCTGCAGAATGTGCATAATTGGGAAGGTAACAGATGGAGAAGTAAGCCAAGGTTTGACAAGACTTGATCAGAAAGAGGATAAAGTAACATGAAACATAAGAATTGTAAAGGACTAAATTCTAGCTATACTGTCTAAAATATCTAATGAGTGGTTGCCAATAAATTATAAGCTTTAGCAAGAGTTATGCTTTTAAGCATTTATTAAGGAGAATAAGAATTTTGTAAAGAGAGAGAGAAAAGACCTAGATTCATCTATCTATTAAAGGGAGAGAGAATTCCTAGCTCCACTCTCTGCCAGAGTCCTCAGGAAAGAGAGTGAGCCAGCGCGCTAGCCTCCCCCTTGTTCCTCCCACCAGCAAACGTCACATCCTGTTGCCAAAGAAAAGAAGCATGGTCTTGCCCTCA
This sequence comes from Dromiciops gliroides, assembly GCF_019393635.1. Classification (NCBI taxonomy): domain Eukaryota; kingdom Metazoa; phylum Chordata; class Mammalia; order Microbiotheria; family Microbiotheriidae; genus Dromiciops; species Dromiciops gliroides. Next base: position 84,464,062 of record NC_057864.1, read on the forward strand.
GAGACCTTCACCTCATGGTGGAGCTTTTCTACAGTAAGTCTCCAGCAGGTGGCGTCATTCCAAATGTTACAGATATAGGAAAATGTGGAGTCAAAACTTGTTCAACCCAGGTCAAGATAGAAAAGGAAGAAAAGTAGAGATTGTGACATTTAAATTTAAAGTGTGGTCACATTTTTTCTGCCCCCAGTGTAGGGGGAAAACTAGCTAGGGTTTACTTATAAGTTAGAAGCTTTGGCACCAGTTTTTGGCATTAAACATTATTAAAACGTTAAAGAGATAGGGCAGCTAGTGACACAGTGGATAGAGCACCAGCACTGGAATCAGGAGGACTTGAGTTCTAATCTGGCTCAGACACTTGACCAACTTACTAGCTGTGTGACCTTGGGCAATTCACTTAACCCCAATTGCCTCACTAAAAAGAGAGAGAGAGAGAGAGAGAGAGAGAGAAACGAACATATGGAGTCAGAAAGTTAAGAAAGAAACCTACTATACCCTAGGGTTCAGACCCGGCCTCCTTCTTTCTGCCACCAACAGGAGGTTCAAGAACAAAAGAGAGCAAGAGCAGAGAGAGAACCACAGAACTTCCTACATTCCTGTCTCCTTGGGGCAACAGAAGAGCAGTGGTCCCCACACACAGCTCCAGCTAATTGGCTGGTAGCATTCAAGTCTTATTGATTGACACGTCATCCATGAATTGTGAGGTAACTTCCAGATGTGATTTTACCTCAGAAAGGGTCACCTCATGCTTTCTCTGCAGGGGACCCTGGTAATAATATTCTCACAAGATACTTCAGGAATTATAGCCTGGGATAGAAATGAAGGAATAGAGGGGTTGGAGGTCATTGTGAGGACAAGAATAGGGTGAAGAATCTATAAAAGTAGTGGAAATTCATCATCATTCATTACTACTAGTAATAAAGCATTTATATGGTGATTAAATCTTTGAAAGTACTTTTTTAAAAATATCATTTGATTTGATCCTCACAACAACCCTGGGGTATAGATACTTCATTATTTTCATTTTACAGATGGAGAAATAGTCATAGGTTTAAGTGACTTGACCAGGGTCGAACAGCTACTAAGTATATAAGATGGATTGAAATGAAGTCTTCCCAATTCAAGCCCTATTCTTTATCCATTTCTATCATTTAGCTTCCTTTAAAATAAGTAGAATAAAAAAAAAAAGTTATGTTCAGTTAAAAGAATTTCCAAGTTTATGAATAGGGTATTGGAATGAATACTTTTTTGTGATGGAAAACCAAGGGTATGGCATCTCTTTATGTAGTTGTTGTTTATCCTTCTCTTCTTCAAGAAGACCATACCATCAGAGTGATGTCATAGCTTGCAGTGAATTGGATTTAAGTGAGGGAGGACTGAAGTGAGAGCTGAACTCAGATCCTCCCAACTTCATTACCAGTACTCTATCTATTGTGCACCTAGCTGCTCCTCTCTATGTAGCTGGGTGCAGTGAAAGAATAGATCATGAAGGGGCAGCTAGGTGGCACAGTGGATAAAGCACTGGCTTGGATTCAGGAGGACCTGAGTTCAAATCCAGCCTCAGGACACTTGACACTAGCTGTGTGACCCTGGGCAAGTCACTTAACCCCTCATTGCCCTGCAAAAAACAAACCAAACAAACAAACAAAAAAGAGTAGATAATGAAAAGTGAATAAATTGAGAAATTGAGATATTAGGATATTTGACGGGAGTATCAATAGTTAAATTGAATCCCCTGGATAAAAGACAGGAGTTAGAGTAGAGGTTTTGAACTCAAGAGGAATGAGTGTGCCCTGGACACTGGTAAATAATGGCTACCATACTTCTTTAATGGATGATAAATATAGGTTGATGAATCTTTTCAAACCTTACTGAATTGTGGGAGCAGAGTTAGAAGCTAGAAGTGTCAATAGGAAGAAATGTTATTCTGACTCCCTTACCACGACCAGTAAGTCAGGAAGCAGGGCAACATGATGAGTAAAAGTCTATTATTACCGAAGAGGTAGTTAAATTTGCTATGCCATCAGAAAGAAGCCAAAAAGGGTACTAGACTGTGGAAGCATAGCAAAAGGAAAAGGTTTACTTAAAAGCAAGTTTGTTAACTAAAGAATACACATTTCAGAGAGCACAGTAGAAGGCATAGGTAGTGGAACAAGAGAGATGTTGGGCTGAGGGGATAAGAAGAAAGGAAGAAGGACAGTGGAAGACAGGGAACAGTATTGGACAATGCTTCAGAATCATTGGGATTTGGTAAAAAATGATCATGGAGGAATGAGTTCAGGCAGATTATTAGTGTCTATAGAGCATTCATTGAGGTGATTGATTAGACTGATCAGTGCAATCTCTTGATTTCCAGCCTTACGGCAGGAGGGGATGTTGTGTTCCATAAGGCTCAGGAGATCCAAAGCAAACACAACAAAACTCTTGCATTATTCTAAGTATTTTCTCTCTGTGTTTTTCTATATGTGTGTATATATAGTCATGTTTTTATATGGGGAAAGTGAAACATATGTATGCAAAACCTTAACACCATGAATTCCCAAATATTGCTGTTGCTGCCCACATGGTCATCTTAGAGAGTTTCAAGGACTAGGACTGTCCAAATGTTTTGAATTATAGCTCATTCCACCACCTGCACATTGAAACAGAAATGATGCACATTTTCAGAAGAAATATGTTATTCTCTTGTTTGTCAATCTGATACCTTTTACCAGCCATTAAGAGACATTTCACATTTGAAGAATACATATTCAGCTAGAGGTAATCTCCCACCAGATCACACATCCTGGGACTGAAGTGAAATCTCTATTTCCAGCCTTTTCCATAAAGCATCCTAATGTGTTCTATTTAGGTAACATCGGCAAATGTGTTATGGTTTTATACCTCACTACTTTGTTTTAATTAAAATTGACTCAGAATGGAGTCTTCTATCACCCACATGAAACTGCCTTGAACTGCTTCCATTTATTCAGCCGTCTCCGTCTGGTTGCCAGGCAACAAGGCTGCTTCTGCCTCTGTGCTGTGCATTCAGCAGTAATCAGCTCTACCACACTTCCATTTTCCATTCTCTTCTTTGAAAAAAAATTAAAATTAAAAAAATAACAACAATAAAATAGTCCAAACTCTTCTCATCCTTTGTCCTCTCTTCTAACCAGGTATATTTGATGATAGGATATTCAGTCTTTCTCTAGCTGCTTTTCATTCATGACCTTCAATCTCCCACTACCCTACATTTGCAAAGATTCCTAACCTTTCTGGCATACACTACTTTCTAACCTTCACCTTGTGGAACCCTTAGTTTCCTTAAAATATATATCATGTTGGGGTATCTAGGTGGTACAATGGATAAAGCACTGGCCCTGTAGTCAGGAGGACCTGAGTTCAAATCTCACCTCAGTTACTTATTAGCTATGTGACCCTGGTCAAGTCACTTAACTGCAAATTGCCTTAAACAACTGGAGCCATCTCCAGTCATTCTGACATATCTTGCCACTGGACCCCAGATGACTCTGGAGGGGAGGGTGAGGTTGGTGACCTTGCACAACCCTCTTGCACTTAAATCCAATTCAGTATACGTCATAACATCACCCTGATGTCATGGTCCTCTTGGAGAACAAAGGAAAAATAATATCAGGTCATATCCTACCTTTTGAAATGTAAATAAACACATAGTACTATTTTACTGAATACAAGAATTTAAGAGTCAAAAGTGACCTCAGCAATCATCTCAAGCACCTATATCCAAAAGAGTCCCCAGTTAAAACAAAAGAGTAGTCATCCAGCCTTAGCTTCAACATCTCCAAGAGATAGAAGCACCACCTCCCAAGTAGCCCATCCCACTTTGGATAGCTCTAACTTTTTAGGGAAGTTTTTGTTTGTTTCTTGATAATAAATATACATTTACCTTCTTGTAACTCATATCCACTGTTCTTGGTTCTACTGACTGATGCCAAAAAATAGTCAAATCTCTTTCATATGATAGCCCTTCAAATATCTGAAAATTATTATCATATCCGCACCTATTCTTCTCTTCTCCAGGTTAAATATCTTACCTTCATTTAAGTGAGCTGCAGCTAGGTGGCACATTGGACAGAGTGCAGGGTCTAGAGTTAGGAAGATCTGAGTTCAAATGCAACCTAAGAAATGTACTAGCTGTGAGCCTGGACAAGTCACTTGATCCTACTTGCGTCAGTTTCCTCATCTGTAAAATGAGCTGGAGAAAGAAATGGAAAAAGCACTCCAGTATCTTTGGCAAGAAAACCCCAAAAGGAGTCACAAAGAGTAGGGCATGACTGAAACAACTCTATAGAATGTTGGATGTAGAGTCAGAAAAACACGAGTAGAATTTTGTCTCAGACACTTACTAGTTATGTGACCCTGGGTAAGTTATTTAACTTTTCTGTACTTTAGATTCCTCATATGTAAAATAAGAGAGTTGGCCTTGATGTTTTTAATTTTTCCTTCAATTTCCAAATCCATGATCCCATGATCCTAAGTAATCAATTAAAAAAGCCATTAAAGATCAGTGCGCATAGATAAATCTCAGGCAAATTTCATAATAGATCTTTGAAAAGTTGGCTATTAATCTATTAAAAATTACTCTGGTTTACAACCACTCACTAGTTCCAAGTCAATCAAATTATATTATATTATTGTTTAGTACAAATGTCCCCATCATTTTTTTTATGAATAATATGAATTATTTTATCAATTACTACAATTTGGGTAAATTATATCTATAGAATTCTCTTATCTAACAATTTGGTTACTCTTTCAAAAAAGGGGATAATAATTATTTGTAATAATTTGTTCTCAAATTTGTCTTGTCTCTTTGTATTGATTATTTCTTTTCTAGGTGTTTCACTAGTCATTATAGTAATTATTCATCCTAGAATTCTCCTAAGACTCAAAGTCAAGCTCATTGGTCATAGTTCGACAAGTCTGTTCTCTTCCCTTTGTAAAAACTGGAACAATATTTGACCCTCTATAACCCTGACATACTTCTCACATTTTCCATGACCTTTCAAACATTATTGGCAGCGTATATATTTGTATGTATAACCCCCCTTAATGATTATAGGTATATGTGTGTCTGTGTCTGTGTAATACCATGGGTCTTTGAACTTACGTAGATAGATAGGTTGGCTGATAACTGATGAACTATATTGATATACTTGGTTACCTATGTAATTCTTTGTATTTTATTTTATTAGATTTTTTAACCATTTGGAGAAGGGGCCCATAGCCTTCACCAGATTGCCAAAGGGATTTACAGAAGTCACAAAAAGATTAAAAATACATGCTAAAAGTATCTTGTTTTTCTTCCTTTCTTCCCTTATATAATCCTTCTACCCTCCAATTTCCTGGTACAAATCTTTCCCTCTCACTTTGAAACCTTATTGTCATTTCCTTAAGGAATATGCCATTGTCAACAAACTGCTCGGTGATTCTTTTCACTTTCTCTTCCATGAAGGAAAGCATCCAGCAATTGAAAACAGACAGCAGTCACTTACCAGAGGCAAACATACAAACATGGCACACTCATTGGAAACTACTGTAAGATTCTTTTACAATGAAATATTTACTGAGACTTTCACTTTGATTGTTCCTGTAAAAAATAATCTATCAACTTTGTTTTCACGTTCAACCCTAAACATCTCCTCAATCTTTTTTTTTGGGGTATTTATGTCCTTTTAATAATGACAGTCATGTCATTTCCATTTTCTTAATCTCAACACACCCATAACATTCCTCAGCTCCCCTTCTTCCCAGAGCTCAAACCTCCAATCCATTTCACAAAATTTCCCTACCCACTAATCCCCTTTACTAATTTGCCCTACCTTGCAATTATTTCAGCTTACATTCTCTATTTATCTTGCCTTGCCAAAGACTTCTCCTTTTCCTTCTACCCTGAATGCCTTTTTAACCACTTGCTTTTTAATCCTTTATAATCTTGCTCTTTTCTTTAACCTTTTCTCACAGAAAATCAAAAATGGGGTGGAGGTTGTTTTCCTTAAAAATTTCCTCAATACATATAGATACATTACTATATATATATATATATATATATATATATATAATTTTTATTCTTATTTCAGATATAGTTTTTGTATTTTATCCTCTTCCTTCTCTCATAGAATTTAAAAGCATGACTTTCAGCTATTTATCTCTGTGTTTGTTATATCCTCCTATAATAGCATGAATCATAATAGAACAAAAACTCCCTGAAGCCAAACAATTGTTGTTTGTTTCTTTGTTTGGGGTCTATTACTAGTACCTAGCATCAGTGCTTTGTACATAATATATATTGAATTCATTTTATCTGAATCATCATCAGAATGGATAATCTCATCATATTCTACATCTCATGACTTCCTTTTTTCATTCTGGCAATTGTGAAATTTGGGGAAATTTTGTCATTTTTACCTCCTAATTCAGCATAGAAAATGATTTTGTTGTATAAATACAATGCAAAGCACAGAATTTTTAGAGATTAATAAAGAAAATTGACACAGAAAGGAAAATGGAAATTATCTTTCATGCCTACCAAATATGAATTACTTGTTGATGTTAAGCAGGTCATAAACCACTTCTCTCTAGCATCCCTACTTCCCTTCTCATCCCCAATCCTGTACCACCAGTCAAAGTGTTGATTTCTACGGTCTATGAGAGGTTTGTGTTCCTTTCCCTGCTTATGTAAAAATTCCTAGAATTGGTCACATTTTAAAGAAACAGACAGTTCTCATTCTCTGTCTCTCTCCTCCTCCTCCTCCTCCTCTTCCTCTTCCTCCCCTCCACACTTACACACACACACACACACACACACACACACACACACACACACACGCATGTATTAGGCTACAGAAATGCATATGTACTTATATACACATATACATGTTTATACCTGATTATATTCAGATAGAGCACTAGATTAATCATTTAGTTTACTAGCTCAAGAAAAATCAAGGAGAATAGAAAGAACAATGAATATAACTTCCAATTGCATCTACCATTCCACTCATGAATATATTTCATTTTAATTTCTATATGGAAATTTGAAAGCATCATTTTACAAGAGAAGTTTGTATATATAGAATTAAATTGTAAATTTCATGTGCAGCTCATTATATGACTTTTATCTTTCTGAATTCCAATTCAAATTGAATGTAGAAGAAGATAACTAAAAATGTATGATAGAAAGTGCTTTAAATTAAAAGATAGCTAGATTTAAAATATATAACAATATATACTTTGAAAAATAAGTTTGTAAATGTCTTCATCTCACATAAAAATCTAAAGAAATACTTTAGATAACATGTAATTATATCTTGATGTCCATCTATCCATCTATCTATCTATCCATCTATCTATAGTGAGTTTTGAAATTTAATATATAGTTTTCGTACCCATCTTCCTACAAGATAATAAACAGATCAGAGAAATCAATAATATCTCCTACAATTTGTTCAACCAGAACAGAGAAGGCTATCACACCTCTCCTACCAGAAGTAGGTACCTCACAGAAACCAGATCAGAGAATAGAAAGGAAAAACATAATAACAATTTATTTTGTCCCAAGAAGAAAGAGAAATGATCATACTGGAAACCTCCCTCCTCAGAAGGGAGCTTGGGAACTCCCACTTTCTGAGGTTATATAAGTTTTGTTTTGTGTGTGTGGCTTTTTTTTTTTGTCCAAGGGTTATAGGGCATTGTCAGTTACAGATCAACCCAAAAGCAAATACTATAACAGGAATGGATATAACAGAGGCATCATGATAAGATTAGCAGATTCCAAAAAGGGTTTGGCAAGGATGAAGACACCAAGATGTCCCCATAAGCTAGGGACTTGCTATCATTAGGGAAAAGAAGTTACCAGGTAAGGACTTTTATCAGCTAGCTATCTGGGTTCAATTTGGAGTTCAGCTGAAGGACATTTTATTCCTATTAACCCAGGGTTTCATAAAAGATACTTTTGGATAATAAGGCACCTCCATAAAATCAAGGTGATTCATATATTCATATTAAAGTGTGTGTGCGCGCACACATGTGTGTGTGTGTGTGTGTGTGTGTATGTGTGTGTTTCTTTACCCCTCCTTCTCTGCTTTTCAGTATCCTAATTCCCTTTAAGACTAGATCAGATGAAGTGGTCAAAAGCAAAACTCTGGTGAGGTGGAATAGCGTGAAAGAAGAAAATAAAAACCTGAAACAAAATAATCCAAGGTCACATCTATTCTCTTATTAAAGCATTGGAGGGGGAAAATAGTGAAGAATTAATAATAAAGAGTGAGCTCTCAAACTCACGATATGATCACTCCAAAAAAACCTCCAAATAATGTCATAGGACGATTCCTGGAGCAGCAAAATACACAGAAGTACATGCTGAGATCATTTTCCAACCAAGGACGGCTTGGAAAGTTGGAAGGAGGGAGCTGCTGCGCTGAAACTGGAGTGGAACCAAACCCCACAGTCATGCTGACAGAGATCCAGTCCCAGGAAGGCCTCACCAGAGAAAGAGACCTCCCAGAGCCTCCGAATCACCTGCAGTGCTAATGTCATCTGGAATTAAGCTCACAGTCTGGGGTGAGGTCTAAGCCCTTAGCAGGGGGGAGATTACAGGGGTCTCTGCTGGTGCCGAGGTGGAACTTGGGTTTTCTACCCCTGCTGGAACCAAGAGGTAGGCTTGAGTAGCAGTGCCCAAGGTGGGGCAAGGGCACAGGCTCATCAGAGCTAACAACCACAGTACATAAAGTTTTGCTGTCTGGTTGATTAGCAAGTTGGCTTGGGGTTATCTATGGACCAGGAGCAGGCCAGGTGACTGAAGAACCTGCCTCTCCTTAAATCATATCACCTAGGACCCCTGAAGCTTAGGACAGTAAAGCCTGGAAATAGTGCCCCACTTTAAGGAGCTAAAAAAGTAAGTGAAAGAAAGGCAAGATGAGCAGACAGAGAAAGTTGAGCACCATAGAAAGTTTCTTTAGTGACAAGGAAGATTGAGGCACACCCTCAGAGGAGGATGGCAACATCAGGGTCCCTATATCTAAAGCTTCTAAGAATAATACAAATTGCTTTTCAGGCTATAGAGAAGATCAAAAGGGAATTTGAAGATGACTTGTGGATTGTACATATATAACCTATATTAGAATGGTTGCTGTCTTGTGGAGGGGGAAGGAAGGGATGGAGAAAAATGTGGAACTCTAAATCTTATGAATGTTGAAAACCATGTTTACATATAACTGAAAAAAATGTTTGTTGAAAAAAAAAGACTAGATCACATGCCATCTTATTAATGAGGCCTCAACAGATACTACAAGTTACTAGTCCTGTCTCCTTATTTAAATTACCTGGTACCTATTATATTCCACCCCATTGTCACCAGTGAAACGTAAACTCGTTGAGCAAAGGGACCAATTAGTTTTTGGTTTTTAGCCCTAGCATCAAACACAGGGCCTTGCACATAGCAGGTATTTAATAAAGTTTGTTTTCCAGACTTGAATTTAAAGGACATGTCATTTCATTTTTACACAATTCCAATTGTTATTAGTAATTATTTTCTAATATTTAATTCAACTCTACTTCCACTAAGAACTCCCTTTTGGTTCCTACTTTTACCCTCTGGAACATACACAGATTAAATCTAATTCTTTTTCCTGTATAACAATCTTCAAACTTTTCCAGACAACTCTCATGGCCTTTTTAAACCTTCTCAGCTACAAACTATATATCCACAGTCCCTTCAACTATGGAATTACTTACCACAACCTTATTTCCAAGGTCAGTCAAAATAATCAAAATGGTTTGCTTATATAAAAACAACTTCAACTTCAGACAGTGGATTTTGGAAAAGTTGATATTGTAGAGGTGATGAAATGTTAACATCATATTTTCTGGTACCTGTTGGTTAAATAGTTAACTTCAATGAAAAATAATTCAAGTCTCAAGGTTTTTTAATAAATCTAAGAACAATACCTTAGATAACATGTAATTAATTCTATTACAACATATAAGTTGTAATGATGAGAAATAAAACAGGGAAAACAAAGTAAACAACATTGTTTAATTAAAATATTCAGAATAATAAAGAATAATTTTCAAGGGTTCTTTAAGGCTCTCTTCAATTTCTTGCTTCCTGAAACCATTTCTCTTCATTAAAACTGGTTTGTCATTCAGGTGAAGAAAACAGGTCAAAATTTTCATAAGCTAAAGCTGCACAGAATTCTTAAATGTTGATTACGGGTTTCTTCTGAACATTCAGCAGCATTTTTCCCTGGGCTTTTAAGCTACAATGAATTTTCTCAATCTGACACTTTGGAAGGTCCTACTACCCTTATCATTACTGGAGAGATCTGTAGACTGAAAACAAAACAAAACTAAATAGAATCATAGCCTAATAGCTCAAGAGAATGATGTTATTAAATAAATAGTACTGATGAAAGCTCTTCTTGAAAAGCTCTTCTAAATGTGTTTCCAAGCTGCAATATTCATTTTTAAGGCTGTTATGAAGTTTGAGAATGGACAATAAGAAGGGGAGGGGTAGACATCTTACTACATTGTAAAAGATTTGTAATCATCAAAACATCAGTTTCAAAATAGAGTAAAAATGAAATTAATGACACAACAAAGTCATAACTAGAAATTTAAGCTTCGGAGCAATTCAGTTGGTGAGGGACAGTTCAGTAGAGTGTACTCTGTGGGTTGCAATCATAGTTGGGGATGGAGGAAAAGTCACTTTCCCAGAAATTTGAGGTAGGTTGTAGTAGTGACAGATGTGCTTGCAGGGAGGACATCTAGGGCTGGGCAAATTAGCAGTTGCTGATTTTATAGCAATCAGGGCTGGTAGAGAACTGCAAAGGCTAAAGGCCAAGCATAGATAAAACTTAATACCACCTTAGTTTTGGCACTGAAGCAGAAGTATCAAAAGAAAAAAGGATAACATATACATTGAAGACTAATACATATCAAAAAATGGGAAATTCACCTGTGAATAAGTGAGTCGTATCTACGGAAATAGATATTACTCCTACTGAGAGATTCACATATAATTGATGATCTCTTCATATGTTATTATAGGAAGAAAAAGACCTTTGGATGAGCTTGTATTCTTTAAATATGAGAATGGATCACATGTTGGTTGACTGAAGTCAGCTTCTGTGCATACCACTGAAATGAATTGTTTTAATAGTTTCTCTTATTGTTATAATACAAAAAGTATGGTTTCTCATTTTTAGGGTTTTTGTGGGGTTTTTTGTTTTTTGTTTTACTTTTAAAATGTAAGTGAACTGGGGCAGCTAGGTGGCACAGTGGATAGACCACCGACCCTGGAGTCAGGAATAGCTGAGTTCAAATCTGGCCTCAGACACTTAACACTAGCTATGTGACCCTGGGCAAGTCACTTAACCCCAATTGCCTCACCAAAAAAAAAATCTTATTTATTTTTAATACTTTCAAAATATTTTGAATTCCAAAATCTCTCCTTCCCTCTGACCCTCCCTTTTACCCATTGAGAAAACAAGCATTATGACATTTATTATATATGTGAAGTAATGCAAAAATATATTTCCATTTTAGCCATATAACAAAAGAAAGGAAAGCAAAATGAAGTGGGAACTTTATACTTCAATTTGTACTCAGTGCATTAGTTCTCTCTCACTGAAAGTGGATAGCATTTTTTATTATGAATCCTTTGGAATTGTCTTAGATCACTGTTTTGATCAGAGTAACTAAGGATCTCATAGTTGATCATCATTACAATATTGCTATTACTATGTACAATGGTCTCCTGCTTCTGTGCACTTCACTTTTCATCAGGAACTAGGTATATTTTAATGGATCAATCATCTGTCCTCCACCTGTACCCTGCTAGTGTAAATCATAAGCCATTTATGGCTTCTCAGCTCAAGGGATTCTTGTACTTGTTGTTCATTTGGTCTTTTATAAGGAAAGTAGCCAATATGAAAGAGGCTGTTCTTTCCATTGTATAATATTCAACAAATTCCAAGGCAACTGTTATCCCTTGCTGTGGTTACCTGATGTGCCACCCTACTTTTCTGGTCATGTATGTCCTTAATATTGTCTTTTACATGACTTCTTGAGCTTTGGTATGTATAAAAAACTTAGCAGCACACATTTATTTTTTTTATAAACTTTTTTTCAAATCAGAAATTGAACTGGACATTTATAGCTTTTAGCCGAGCTTTCAATCACACTTCCAGTGGGAATAAGCAATTAGCACTTAACATGCTAATTGCCTTTCAAGAATGCTATAAAATTCAGAATATAAAAATGAAATATAAAGGATAATTTCTTTGGATATGTGTCACCAGATGGTTTGTGCCTTCCTTCTTGTATGTACATGCAATCACTGAATTGATCTATTGAGGAGATAATTATTTTTTTTCATCATTTTAATGGCTCAGATTTGCTAAGATGGTATAATCCTCAGGGTATCTCATCTAAGATTGGTCACTAAATAATGTCTAAAAGTATCATTGTATCAATTCATAGTGTTTTTTGCATTGAGAGAACTGCAAATCAGATGCATTTATTGAGTAGTAAATATGAATATACCTAGTGAGATGTAAGCTTTTTGAGAGCAAGTAGTCATCATTGTCATTGTCATTATCGTCACTGTTGTTGTTGTCATTGTCATCATCATCATCATAATATTTTGTCTTTATTTCTGGGTCCCTAGAACAGAACCAAGTTATTTTAATAATAGTTAACATTTATAGAGTATTTTAAGGTTTGCAAAGCACTTTACGAATGTTATCTAATTTTATCTTCACAAAATAATAAAAAAAATCGGTTCCCCATCATCCCCATCATAACGATAAACTGAAGCAGACAGTGCCTGAGTTACCCAGGTTTATACAGTCTAATAAATGTCTGAAGATATGTTTGAACTCATCTTCCTGACTCCACATTCAACATCTTTTCCACTTCGCCAACATAGCTGCTTCACTTTATTCAAGTGTTTAATAAGTGCTTATCTAATGTTAAATTATAAATGTAATTCATTTCTCCCAAAATAGTTAAAAAATAAATGTAAAGTAGTCTAATGTAGTACTCAATTGAATGTTGAGAAATGACATGAATGCTTGTGTCTCTAAGAAGATATGTGTTCAGAAAAAAAGCTTACTTTTAAAACAAATAGAAAAAAAAAATGAACTGCAATATAGGAGTCCATCAGGCTGCCATCACTCTTTCACCATGTCTCTTTACCCTGATGATATAAAAAATGAATTTGATTGAAAGCAATACCAGTTTACTATAATCAGATATGAACATAAGCTACACTTTTATATAGTTAACATTTATTAAGTTGTTGTCTTCCCTTTTCTTGATTTGTGCAAAAAAAAAAAGCAAACAATTAGCATATATGTATATATCTATATATCAATCTATTGATACACACACACACACACACACACATCAGGATAGCTAGTCACTTCTATTCACAAAGCCGCCTATCTATTCTTTTTCCCTTTCATTAGCAGCTTCCACTTTCTTCAAAGGACTTTATCACATAAAAGGGATTTGAGTAGATATGGAGATAGTGAGGAATCAGCTTCAGCATTTATAATTGTGGGTCAGGCTCTGTCACAATTAATCTTTCAGGTCTTCTGTTGGTATATTCTATGTTGCTTCTGGATATTCTCTTTTATCTTCCTTATGCTTGATCTTGATTGTTGCTCTCCTTCTGATTTGGAAAAAAAAATCTTCTGAATTTAATAAGTATAAATAGTTGCACGTGTGCCTATGTACACATTGCATTGCATGGGGGATATTGGGTTATATTCCCAATATGGTGTTACATTGGGAATATGATACTCTAATTTTGAAAGTCAATAACTATATTCTTTTTAATATTTTCTCTTTATAGGATTTCTGTAAAGTCCAAGAAAAAGAATGCCATTGTTTCCCTGTATCCACAAGAGTAGGAGTAACCCTTCTATTTCTGTTAAAATGCCAATAATGTGCACATTTATATCCCCCAGGAAACATAAAATATAAATATTTCTACTTCTGCATGCAATCAGTAAAGTACAGTTGCCATGTAATTATGCCACACACACACACACACACATACATACATTCTATTTTGCCTTTTCTCCTTTACAAAGTTATTATGTTCTCAGTTGAATTATCAACTAATTTATAGATCACTGGATGGTGTCACTTCATCATATGAAGTCCTAAACACCTTAGGCTCTTTATTTCACAAGCCATCAAAACACATTCTCATTTAACATATGGTCCAAAACAGCATGATCAAATATATGCAATTACATACAACTGTTTCTGATCCTTTCAGCTACTAAACACTAGACAAGGAATCAGATAGCCATCATCTTAGAGCCTACCTTGTTATGCTTTTCACATGTGGCAATAGGTGAGTCACTTAAGCTCCGTAAGCCTTGCTTTCCTATTCTATAAAGTGAGAATAATAATATCTTCCCAAATTATCCGATGGCATTGCTTTTAGGATCAAATAGGATTGTGTGGAAGTACTTTGAAAAATTGTCAAGTGCTCTACACATGGAGCTTTTCAGCAATCTATCAGTCATCAGAATTTCTTCAATTTTAATGATCTACTTAATCATTCAGGGTCACCTCTGATAATCTGTGATATTCATGCATAAATGATATGCCTTGTATTTATGGCCACAAGAAGCTACATTCAAAGAGTATAAGTTAAAGAGGACACCAGTAGAGGAAATACCTTATTGGGAAATCACTATATTGAGGAAATCACAGCTTTGTGAGGAAAAAAAAAGAAATTAAAATGAAGAGAAATAATGAACATTCCTAGCTGTCTTTGAAGAAATAGTGAAAATTCTTTTATTTACACTTCTGCTCTGTTACTCATAGCCCAAGCAGATCCAGAGCTCCCTTGATACTCTTCTTCCTTGAACAAAAATTTTCAGGTGATCAGAGAGAACCTTGTCATTCTGATATACAAAACCTCTGAGGGGTCTTTCATCACTGCTCCGTCAATATTGATATTACTGTGGGAAATTGAGGTACTAGAACCCAGAGCCACAACCAATCACAGGGCAAGTATGATAGCAGCTATATCCTAACCCCTGCCCTCATGAAAACCGTTAGTCCATAAAAGGTATTGAAACAATCCTTAAGACATAATAGTTGGGCATCTAGGTGGCACAGTGAATAAAGCACCGGCCCTGGATTCAGGAGTACCTGAGTTCAAGTCCAGCCCCAGACACTTGACACTTACTAGCTGTGTGACCCCTGGGCAAGTCACTTAACCCCCATTGCCCACAAAAAAATTTTAAAAAAGACAATAGGCTCAGGGGATTAAGTTTTATTGATATCATGTTTTAGTAGTTGGAGTACAAGACAGTCATAAAGAACTCCAGGCACTTTCTGATGCTTGGCTGGTAGACCACACTGGGAAATCAAGCAAGTGAGATCTATTGAGCTGAACTAGATTAGGGTATCCTCAACTCATCCTTGTTGAATATCCTTCTGCTATAATCTCATTTTGCTAAATGTTGAATAACCTACATGTGTCTAATTCTCTTTCAGTATGGAACATAAACTACCACTGGGTCAGGTCTAGCCCCCAAAAGCATGCTAACCTCTACTTCTCCCTAACACCTAATAGCCTTAATCTCTATAACTCAAATCTCAAGCCCTTACTCAGCATAGACTAAAGGATGTGACATTACTAAACTGTCAAAGGTTTCATAGCTTGTGTCACCATATCTCTCACTCATCTCTAGAAACAGCACTGAGGCATCACAATCAACATACTGTGACTCAGCTTAATCATTAATGTATTAATATTAATTTGGAATGTCTTTGGTTTGGTGCACCTAGAATCAATGTACTAAATCTTGGAGGGACTTCAAAAACCAAAGAGCCCACAATTCTCATTTTGAAGATGAGGAAGCTGAATCATAATGAGGTTATATAATTTCCCCAAGATCAAAAAAGGTAGCTAAAGTCAGAAAACAGAATTCAAACCCAGATCATCTGACTTCAGAACCTCTCACCATTTTCTAGTAAATCTCTAGAGCCAGATTTGACCTCAAGTCTTTAGATTCCAGGTCTAGGGCTCTATTAACTGCACAACTAGGTGTCTCTAGTAAAAACAAGATAGCAACAAAATATTTTTTTTAGATCCATGTCATCTCAAAAACAGTAATCACAGTGTCTTCCTTATAAAACTCATGCCATTGTTGCACTGGCTAAGTTCATCATACAGAAGAATAATGTTAAGTTCTAGATTGAACAGTAGGTACTATCCTGAGGTAAAAGACCAATTGGGGAACCTATTACTTGTTTGTATGGTTATACTTCTTTCTTGAGTTTCATCAACATCCCTAGTAATAAGACATAGTGCCTATATTGTATTTCCATGTTTGAGAATCACTTTTCATACACTAATTTAATCCTTATTACTTAGAGAATATAGAGCAAGATATTGTACCCTCCATATGGTTTTCTCATCTATAAAACAAGAGGGTTGTAGTCCAGCTTTAAATATATGATACTAGGAATAAGCCTGTGAAGTACTATTTTATTTATGAACTCTTTTGTTGTTGTTTGTCCTTTCTGAAAGAGGACCATGACATTGTGGTGATATCATAACTTACAGTGAACTGGATTTAAGTGAGGGAGGGCTGTGCAAAGTCACCAAGTCACCAATCTCACTTTTTCCTCCAGAGCCATCTGGGTCCAGTGACAAGATATATATATATATCAGGATAATTGGAGATGACCCCAGATGTTTAAGGCAATTATATTACTTGCCCAGGGTCACACAACTGGTAAGTGTCTGAAGTGAGATTAGAACTCAGGTCCTCCCAACTTCAGGTCCAGGGGGCCCTATCCACTGTGCCATCTAGCTGCCCCATTTATTAATCAAATTTAACAGATAAGAAACTTAATGTTCAGAAAGATAACTAAATATTTCATGGTCATCCTACAAATTGATTGAGGTCCAAGTCTCTCCTAACTCAAGTCAAATACTCAGTTCCTAAGAAATAAAGATGTCTTTGACTTTAGATTTAAGAGTAAGGAAAACCGAGTTTATTCTATATTTGATGCTTATTCATGATATAATACTGAACAAGTCATCTAACTTCCCCAATTCTCAGATATTCTTTATGTAAAACATGGGTGGTACTTATATTCCCTACATCATAAGGATGTTGTGACAAACAGTACAGTTTTTTATAAGTGCGACTTAATAGTTCAAGCCAGTGATTCAAGTTTAGTCAACCATATCAATATAGAATTATAGGATTGAGAGTTGGGTGATATTTCATTGAGTATCCAATCTAAATTATATATATATTTTTTAAAATTCTGTTATAATTGAGGACATACTCTCCTGATTGATAACTCTCTCTCAGTGACTGTCATTTTAGGAAGGACTCCAGTTATGCTTTAGCTCACTCATGGCTGAAAATCCTCTCCAGACTCCTCTTCCTTCTCCTTACTTGCTAGTTTACAGTCTTACCTCCTCCTCATTCTAGTCCCATTTTAATCACCCTCCTCTCACAGGTTCCCCATATGTGTTATCTTTTCCATTAGAATGTAAGGTCATTGAGGGTAAAGAATGTCTTGTTCATTTTTATTCCTATCTAGAGCATTTAGTTCAGTGCCTGGCATAGTAAGTACTTAATAAAATTTTCAATTGTCTTTAACTATCTATCTAGCTATTGTTGAATATTAAATATAGGTTTCATACTCATCCTCCTACAAGATAATAAACAGGTCAGAGACATCAATAATATCCCCTACCATTTGATCACCCAGATCAGAGAAGGCCATTTCTTCCTTTCTTACCAGAAGTAGGTACCTCACAGAAACCAGATCAGAGAATGGATAGGAAAAACATAATATCAATCTAATATTTTGTCCCAAGAAGAAATATATAACACATGATCATGTGAAGACTCCCCTCCTAAGAAGAAAGCCCAGGAGATTCCCCATTTCTGAGGGTATATGTATATATATATATATATATATATATATATATATATATATATAGAGAGAGAGAGAGAGAGAGAGAGAGAGAGAGAGAGAGAGAGAGAGAGAGAGAGAGAGAGAGAGAGAGAGAGAGAGAGAGAGAGAGAGAGAGAGAGAGAGAGAGAGAGAGTTTTTGTCTACTGATTACAGGACATTGTCAGTTTCAATAGCATGATACAGAAATCAAAGGCAGTTTAACAATTTCAGCTATAATAAATATGGAGGAAATACTGAAGCATCATGATAAGATTACAGGTTTCAAAAAAAAAGAGGGTTTAGCAAGGATGAGGATGCTCAGATGTTATCATAAAATAGGGACTTACTATCCTGAGGTAGGGTATTTTATCTGCTAGCTATCTGCGTTCAGTTTGGAGGTCAGTTGAAGGACATTTTGCTCTGATTAACCCAGGATTTCATAAAAATAATACTTTTGGATAATAAAGTACCTCCATCAAATCCAGGTAATCCATATATTCATATTAACACCATCAATCACATACATGACAAGGGATCATCATATTCTTGAAGTCCTCCAAGGAAGAGGAAGCTACCATCTTTCTGCCCAGTCAGTTTTACTTTTTGGGAAGCTCTAATTATTCAGAAGGTTTTATTCCTGACATTGAAAATAAATTGCGTTCTTTGCAATTTCCACCCATTACCCCTATGTCTTCCTTCTGTGGTCAAATGGAGCTAGTCCCTTATGCATCTGAAAATACTTCTGAACACAGCTACTACTTTTTCCTGCTCAATCTTCTCTAAGCTAAATATACTCAATTCTTTCAACCATTTTTCATTAAAATCACACACACATACTTGTGTATATGTAATATATATTTTATGTACACACACATATATACATAGAACTGTTTTATGTATGTATATATATATATAATTTACTACTGTGTAGGAGGTATTGTGCTAAGTACTTTACAAGTATTATTTCATTTGACCCATACAACTCTACAAGGTAGATGATGTTATTATTGCATTTTACAGTTGAGGAAACTGGGGCAGACAGAGGTTGAATGATTTGCCCAAGGTCACATAACTAGTAAGTGTCAGAGGTCATATTTCAATTCAGGTCTTCCTAACTTTAGGCCAAGTGCTCTATTCACTGTGCTACCTAACTGCCTCATATAATAGAGACTTATGAGAAAATAATTATTAATAATTAATTTCTTGGGGGAACACCCATAGATCAATTTCAGTCCCTTCTTCCCCCACCCCATTAACAAAGTCCAGAAACTCTAGCAAATCTTATTGGGGCAAGTCCAAATCAATAAAAGGAATGGAGATTGATTCTTTTGTTTAGCTGTGAGTTGATGGGATTAAACCACACCTAGGTACCCAGACTTTGTCTTTGCCTTCAGGAAGAGTCCTTCCCATTAGGTCTTCATAAAGATCATTTTAATTTGGAACACCCTCAGGTCATGTCAACCTGTGGAATTGAATTATGCTAACCAACGAGCTTTGATCAATATATAATGACCAGCCTCTATCAAAAGAGGATAAAAGCCTTGACCACTGGAGGGTCATTAATTAGGCTCACTCTTTGCCTTCTCTCTCTCTCTCTCTCTCTCTCTCTCTCTCTCTCTCATTCCTGGACCCACGCCCATAGCTTGAAATATGAGGAAGTTAGGGAGACACACAGTCAATTCTTTACTGGTATATATGATATTAATATTAAATGCTTACTGACAAAATGGGTGCAATAGTCATTAATATAAAAATAGCAGTAATTTTAGAAAACACAGTTTAGTACAACTTAAAAAACACAGACTCAAATTCCTTCCCCATCCTCAAGTCCTTTAACTTCTTCTAGACACTCTATATCTTATCAATGCCTTTCTTAAAGTGCAGAAATGAAAACAGTTCTCTAGCAGAAGCCTGACAAGGGCAGATTACATTGGATTTGTCGCATCCCTATGCTAAAAGCTAGACCTCAGTTAGCATTAATGAAAACATTAAATGTTATTTCCATGCACAGTTATCCTCAGGAATAAACAGTAAATAGAAACAAAATCCATGATTTTGCTAAATGTTCTATTGTCAGATAAAATACAAGAAGTATTGGGCTTTAATAATACGTATTTATCAGGAGTTCATAACCTTTTTGTGTGTCATGTACTGCCTTAACATCCTTGTGAAACCTATGAATTCTTTCTCAGAATAATGTGGGTTTTTTAAATGAATGAAATAAAATGCATAAGATTAAAATATAATTACAGTTATCAAATATTTTAATATACTATCCCAGGATAAGAAACCCTGATCTATATGTTTCAGTCAAAGTTGAAAATCAAACTATTATGTTTAAATAGGGACTACGTATTACAAATTCATAATTCATATAACATGTGTGATTCTTATACAAAGTAATTTGATTAAATTGAGATCTCCTTGCTTATTTTAATAGTTATTATTACTACCTCTTAGTGAGAAATATTACAGTGAATTTTTATAACAATGAATTCTATATCATATATTTCCTACTAAGGGCCTATTCTCACTCAGTATATTTATAGAATGATAGGTCAGAGAGCCCAGATTATTAAGATGAAAAAAAAAATCTTTACAAGTGAACCACTAAGAGATGCTAATAATAGTTCACTTTTTAATTAACATTAATCAGCTTTATGATTATGGACATATAAAATATGTAAAATAAAATCACGTTCCCTTCTATATTCATAAAAGTTATGCCAGCAGAACTTATGTTCAAGCAGGTTCTACTAAGCTGGAAAGGATTGTACTATGGATCTGGTGACAAATTTTATAACTATCTTCTAAGGATCATTCTAGCTAAGTTCAGAGTGACTCATCACCAAGGTGATGCATTATTTGGCATAAAGGGCTTTCAATTTTCAGCAACAGTACAACTCCTTGAAATATCAAACAGAGCAATATAACAAAAATTATAATGAAATTTTAGAATCAATGAAAGGAAATTTAGATAAAGTAAATATCTTTATTTGGAAACTCGTTATTTCCTTTACTTATTATGTTTGAGAGGCAGTGTGGAGCTGTGAATACAGAGTTGATGTTTCGTACAATCATAAAGATCTGGATTCAAGTCCTGCCTTTGATATTTACTTTTTTGTTTGTTTGTTTTTTTGCAGGGCAATGAGGGTTAAGTGACTTGCCCAGGGTCACACAGATAGTAAGTGTCAAGTGTCTGAGGCCATATTTGAACTCAGGTCCTCCTGAATCCAGGGCCAGTGCTCTATCCACTGTGCCACCTAGCTGCCCCCTGATATTTACTTTTGATAAATGCTACTTTGGTACATGAGCCTGAACAAATAACTTATTATTTCATTATCTCCATCAGCTATCTCACACTGATGGGTAGTAACTGATCAGAACTGTTGAAGAGAGTAATTTCTTTGGGAGTTCCCTATACCAAGGAAATCATGTGTTTGCTAAATATGTGTATACATACACACATATACATATGTATATACATACATATGTGTGTGTATACACACACACATAATGGATTTATTCATTATTCACAATTTATGGTAGTCTTTTGTGTAACCAAGGTTTGATATGAGGGAGCTAATCTATCAAAATCGGCTTAGGAGTAAATTCCTCCCTAAATGAACCAGTTTTACTTTTCAATTCAGAATTGTACACTCCCCACCAGAGATATAATTCTAGGTTGATACCCCTCTCTGAAACTTAAAAAAAACAAAGCACCCAGATTCCAAGCACACCACGGGCAGAATGTCTGCCTCTCCCCTTCCCCTTGTTAATATGAATGTATGGATCACCTGGATTCAAAGGAGGTGCCTTATTATCCAAAAGTATTTTTTTTTTATGAAACCCTAGGTTAATAGGGCCAAAATGTCATTTCAACTGAACTCCAAACTAAACCCAGGTAGCTAGCTGATAAAATTTCCTACCTGATGACTTCTTTCCTCAGGATAGTAAGTCCCCATCTTATGGGGAAATCTGGGCATTTTCATTCTTGCCAAACCCTTTTTTGGAATCCTGTAATATTATCATATTTCTGTATTTCCTCCATACCTGTTATAACTGAAATTGTTAAACTGCTTTTGTTTCTGGGTTGAATTTGTATCATACTATTGAAACTGATAACCCTCTGTAACCAGTGGATAAAATAAAAAACAAACAAAAAACAAATGAACAAAAAACTTATATACCTTCAGAAAGAGGGAGTCTCTGATTTCCCTTCTTATGAGGGGGTCTCCAGCATGATCATGTTATATTTCTTCTTAGGACAAAATAAATTGTTCTGTCTCTGATCTGGTTCATTGTGTAAGAGACATTATGTTCTCTGATCTGGTTTTGTTCTGTGGGAGATATTATAAAATTAATTTCTCTGATCTTTTTATTAATTATTTTTTGCAGGAGACAGGTAGATAAAAATTATATTTAATTTTTAACACCCCATTCTTGTAATGATTTTCTTCCTCTCCAACTACTGATTGCCCTGGCTTCCTGTAAGTCCCAACTAGATTTTTTTTTACTGAAAACCTTCTCTAATTCCTCTTAATTCTAGTGCCTTCCCTCTGCTAATTATTTACAATTTATCCTTTATATAGCTTGCTTTGTATATATTTGTTTGATTGTTGTCTTCCCTCATTAGGTTGTAAATTTCTTAAGGCTGTTGAATATTAAAATATGGTTTTTGTATCTGCCTGTCCCTACAAACAGATCAGAGAAATAATGTTTAATCTCTCCTACAAAATTAATGAACAGATAAGAGAAATTATAATATCTTATATTTCCTACTAACCAGATCAGAGAGCATGATATCCATGCCTGTCCTCTTATGAAGCAGATTAGAGACAGAAACAACAAAATATCAATTTAATATTTTATCCCAAGAAGAAATATATAATACATGATCATGTGGAGACTTCCCTCCTAAGAGGGAAGCTCAAGGGACTTCCCATTTCTGAGAGTATATATGGTTTTTGTCCACTGATTACAGGATGTTGTCAGTTTCAATAGCATAATATAGAAATCAACCCAAAAGCAAAAAGCAGTTTAACAATTTCAGTTTTAACAAGTGTGGAGGAAATACTGAAATATCATGATAAGATTACAGGATTCCAGAAAACGGTTTGGCAAGGATGAGGATGCCCAGATGTTACCATAAGATAAGGACTTACTATCCTGAGTGAAAAGAAGTCGCTAGGTAGGGTCTTTTTTCTCCTAGCTATCTATCTGGGTTGTTTGGAGTTCAGTTGAAGGACACTTTGCTCCTATTAATCCTATTAATCCAGCATTTCATAAAAATATTTTTGGATTATAAGGTACCTCCATCAACTCATATGGACATAACATATATTTTATCTTAAAAAAAAATGTTTTGAGATTATTATCACCAGAAAAAATATCCTAGATGTCATTCAAGAATTCATGATTTTGTTTATTGTCTCTTGAAGTTTAATATTTTCCAGGCATTGGTAAATGCATGGTAGTGCCATCTTCCAAGTCCTTTGCTGTGTCCTCAAACTTTCTACAAATAAAATTGACCATATTGACCCTATTATACAGACCATCAGTGATTAGGAATGAGGTAGATCAAACACTTTCCACTGTAACATTATGAGCCATACTTCATTGAGTAATGTCAGGATCTCTTTTAATTAGTAGGGAAACTTAATTTGCTAAGTAATTGTGGGGAGCTATAGTACAGCACTTAAAATTGTCATTGGATTCTGCTCTTGAAAGTTACAAGACCAATGACACAAATTAAAAGAAAAAATACAATAAAAAGAATAGTTTGTTATGTATGAAGCTAGCAGACAAAAGCAATTCAGGCCACCATTTATAACAACAAAACCAACATTCTGGTCAGGAAAAAAACACATGCAAAAAAAAAACAACAAACAAACATGACAACAACAATTAGGCAATCACAGGATGATTTCAGTAAAAAAAATCATTTGGTTTGGCATTGTGATGACAATGTGAATGAAATTCTTTGTGATGAAAAACAAAAGATCCTTTTTTGTGTGTTATATTAAGGATTTCTCTCTGCCGGAAAACCTTCACAAACTCTCTGTTGTCATTGGCTAAAATGCAAAGTCCTTAGCCTGAAATTCAAGACTTAAGTGATCAGACTTTCAAATCTTATTCCATATTGTTTCCCTCCATCTACTCTAAGTTCTAGTCATGTAGACTAGAACCTTTTTTCCTAACTTGCTTCCCTATTTCACATTTTTAAGAAGTCCTCATATTCTCTTTGAGATTCACTTCAGCTTCAGCTTCACCTATGATAACCCTCTCTTTTCTCAGGGTTCAACTCAGGTACCACCTACTCTGTGAAGCTTTCCCTGATTTTCCCAGATGTGAATAACTGATGTTTGCTTGTTTGTTTTTTATTTTGGTGTGGCAATTGGGGTTAAGTGACTTGCCCAGGGTCACACAGCTAGTAAGTGTTAAGTGTCTAAGGCTGGATTTGAACTCAGGTCCTCCTGACTCCAGGGCTGGTGCTCTATCTACTGCACCACCTGGCTGCCCTGATGTTTCTTTAAATTACTGTATATTATATTTCTCCAGTTAGAAATTGTACCCATGAGTATAATAAAAGCTTACCAAGGGCTAGAATTGTTTTGATTTTGTCTTTGTATTCCAACATTAGACATAGTACCTTTTACATTATAAATAGTAGCAGCTTTAAAAATTTTGAATGCAATTGGTCAACAGAGTGCAATACAGATTTACTCAATTAATAGTTGTGACTAGCAGAAAAAAATGTTAACACATTTCAATCTTGGCTATCACGGTAGCAGCTTTCAACTTCTTTAAGAAATAAGTCTCACTTAAAACTTTATGCAATATAAGAATTAATCTATAACTCTGATGATAAACAAGGCAATATCAAAGAGTTCCTTCATAGGAAATTCAAGTTGATTTCACCTCTACACTACAGGGTGTAGTGCTAATGAGATCAAAGGCATGAATTTTATCTTAATGCAAGACAGTTAACTTTGCTCTGTTCAATGGCCACAGACTATACCCCTGAAATCTCCTGAAAATTCAGAAACTTTATTCCAGACCTATTACATAGTTTTGGGGCAAATACAAATGACTATACTGGGCTTATAACTTAGTGTTATAGTTTTAGTCATACATATATATATATATATATATGTGTGTGTGTGTGTGTGTGTGTATGTGTGTATGTGTGTATATATATATGTATATATGTATGACTATGTGTGTGTATGTATACATACTTATATATCCATACATATATACATATACATACATAAAATATACATAAATATGTATGAAGTATATGCTATATACTTAAAGTATATCATACATACTTATATGTACATATATAAGTATATAAGTATGTATATTTTTGTGAGAACTAGGGCCCTGCCCCCTAGCAAATATGTGGCTTGGCTTGACATCTGGAAGTAGTCCCTCTTCATAGAACAACCTGTAAGTCATGTCAATCAATGCTACAAGCCAGTTAGCTTGGAGCTGTGTGTGGGGACTGCCCTGCTTCCTGTTCCATAGGGGGCTTCTGGGAGAAGTCGCTGAGGATCACTCTTTTTGTTCCGGGACTTTGAGTTGGTGGCAGAGAAAGAGGAAAGGAGATAGGCTTTTCTTGCTTTACTGTCCTCTATGTGTTCTCTTTGCTCTTTAAAAAATTCTTAAAAGCTTAAACTTGCTGAATTCATCAGTAAATCTTAGCAAGTTTCCCCCCCCAAAAAATTGGGGGGGGGCCAGTAAGGACACACATTAGATTTTGTTTGTTTGGTTTTTTGGGTGAGGCAATTGGAGTTAAGTGACTTGCCTAGGGTCACACAGCTAGTAAGTGTTAAATGTCTGAGGCCAGATTTGAACTCAGGTCCTCTTGAATCCAGGGCCAGCGCTCTATCCACTGAGCCACCTGGCTGCCCCAAGGACACACATTAGATTTTAAACATCACATTTTTATATATATGTGTGTGTGTGTGTGTGTATGTATGTATATATGTGTATATATACTTATATATACATATGTGTATATATAATTATACATAAAGTGTATATAATTATGTATGAAGTATATATACATATATACAAAGTATATATAAGACTAAGACTATAAGTCTAAACTCTAAGCCCAGTATAGTCATTTGTACTTGTCCCAAAACTGTGTAATAGCTCAGGAATACCAAGTTTCTGAATTTTCAGATCTCAAATTCCTTTTTTTTCTCTCATGTAGATTAGTTAGTGGGTAAAAAAAAATGGAAATGAGAAGTTCATAGAGTAAAGCCATTAAGTTTCTTCCCTCATGCCTGTTCTGGTCACTTCATATATAGATAGGGCCCCCCCAAATCTCAGAGAAGATTTAGGGAACCCCCTTAAAAATTGTTATCATAATTTTAAATTTACAAAGCATTTGCTTAGTCACCTAAATAAGAAAGTGGCTTACTGGGGACTTAAACCTAGCTCTTTTTCCCTTGTGGTCAAAACTCTTCAAATTATTTTATTCACATGACCTACAGATGATCTCTTTCACATCCAAAATTATAATAGGACATTGTACATTTTAAAATAAATGTTTTTCTTTTCAATAAACTATAATTAATTTGAGAAATTTCAAAATTGGGCATTATTTTCTCTTTCTTGAGCACCAGAAATAGTACTTTGTACATAATAAATGCTTGTGAAACAAATGAATGAACGATGAGATATTGATCTCCAAGGAGCTATATGATATTCTTTAACCACACAATCACACTAGCACATCATATTTTGAAAATTAAAGTTGTCTAGTCCTGAGGTACTAAGTGACTTCATATTATGAGTAAGATTCAATCATCTTCCCCTATCTTTTTAAAATTGAGTTAACAAAACAATGACAGTAACTACAAAAACATCTATTGGTTCACTTCTATTTTATAAATTCCTTTTTAGTTGACATTTTCTAACAGGCTATTAGTCATTTATTTTTGTATCTTCAGAACAACCTACAAATCAAAGGTAATGCACCATGATAGTTTCCCCCAGTGGTGAACTATTTGAACTTCTGAAGCCTTTTTATGTGAATTTATTGAGATAAATACATCAAACCAACTCCTTTGACAGAAGTTCTACATGGTGATAAATAAAATGATGACTGCAAATAATATAAAAGTCCATTTGTACTATTACACAACTAAAGAGAAGCATATCTGATATAAATTAGGCATTTAAAAAATCAAAGAAATGTTGTTCTATTTCATATGTCATATTTTAAAAGAATCATTTATACGGTACATGTGTTAAGCAAAAGTGTTCATCTCCCTTCTTTCCAGCTGTGATCTTGGAAAGCATTTGCCAAAACAGACT
Organism: Dromiciops gliroides; assembly: GCF_019393635.1. Taxonomy (NCBI): domain Eukaryota; kingdom Metazoa; phylum Chordata; class Mammalia; order Microbiotheria; family Microbiotheriidae; genus Dromiciops; species Dromiciops gliroides. Next base: position 84,491,371 of record NC_057864.1, read on the forward strand.
ATTAAACATTTCAAATGCACTGAATTTTCTGAGCTGGAAAGGAGCACCTAGCTACCGAATAATTTGAAGGCTTAATCTACAAATAAGACAAAACTATTCCAGTGGTGATTCTTGGTACCTTTAGGGACATTTGTAAATTACTTAACCTCTCTGGGACTCCTCAGTTTCCTCATCAAATTAGGGGTTTCATCTAGATGAGCTCTGGGTTCCAACTCTTTTTCCCCAATACATTTTTATTTATTTTGTCAAATATTTCTAAATTACATGTAAATTTATGTATCATTCATTTTTTAAAATTGAGTTCCAATTTCTCTCCCTCTCTAGCCTCCATTTTCCACTCCCTCAGAAGGCAAGCAATTTAATATACATTACACATGTGAAATCATTCAAAACATTTCCATATTAACCATATTGGATAACAAAACAGATAAAAAACAATGTTCTTTGATCTGCATTCATACTCCATCAATTCTTTCTCACCATAAGTCCTTCAGAATTGGCTTGGGTTATTTTATTGACAAGAATATCCAAATCATTCACACCTGATGTTGCTGTTACAATGCTGTTACAATGTTCTCCTGATTGTGCTCACAGCACTTTTCATTAGTTTATGTCTTCTCTGATTTTTCTGAAAGCATTCCATTTGTTATTTTTTTTTTTTTGGTGGGGCAATGAGGGTTAAGTGACTTGCCCAGGTTCACACAGCTAATAAGTGTCAAGTGTCTGAGGTAAGATTTGAACTCAGGTCCTCCTGAATCCAGGGCCAATGCTTTATCTACTGCACCACCTAGCTGCCCTGTTATTTTTTTATAAAAAAAAATAATATTCCATCACAATCATATGCCAAAACTTGTTTCCTTATTCAGTAATTCCTTAATTAATGGGTATCTCCTTGAGGTTTTTTGTTTTTTGTTTTTGTTTTGGTTTGTTTGTTTTTTTGTGGAGAAATGAGGGTTATGTGACTTGCCCAGGATCATACAACTAGTGTCAAGTTTCTGCGGTCACATTTGAACTCAGGTCCTCCTGGATCCAGGGCTGGTGTTTTATTGACCGTGCCACCTAGCTGCCCCCAATGAACATCTACTTAATTTCCAATTCTTTGACACCATAAAAGAGCTTCTATGAATATGTTTGTACATATATATTATTTTCTTTGTCTTTGATCTCTTTGGGATAAAGACCTAGTAATGTTATTGCTGGATCAAAGGATATGCACTATATCCTTTGAACATAGTTCCAAATTGCTCTCCAGAATGGTTGGATCAGTTCATGACTCCACCAAAAGTGCAATAATGTCTCAATATTTCCACATCCCCCTCAGTATTTGTCTTTTCCCTTTTTCTGTAATATTAGCATATCTGATAGGAGTGCGGTGATAACTCAAAGTTGTTTTTATTTACATTACTTTTATCAATAGTGAATTAGAACATTTTTTATATTTCTATAATCAGCTTTAATATGAACTGACTGTTCATATCCTTTGACCATTTATAAACTGGGGAATATCTAGTCTTTGTATAAATTTGATTCAGTTCTCTTTATCTTTGAGAAACTAGATGGAAATTATTTTTCTCAGTTTCCTGCTTTCCTTCTAATCTTGGCTATATTGGCTTTGTTTGTGCAAAAGCTTTTTTTTTAATTTATGTCATAAAATTATCAATTTCATATCATGTATTGCTCCCTGTCTCTTGTTTGGTCATTATTTCTTTCCTTATCCATAGGTTAAATTTTCATGCTCCTCTCATTTGCCCAATAATATGTGAAGAAATCTGACAATCTAACTGAAAAGGATGCATATTTACAAAAACATAAATCATCCAGATTAATAGAAGAGGGAATAGAAAACTGAAATATCTATATTAGGAAAAAACAAACAATAAGCCATGAATGAGCTACATAAGAAAAAAAATGTATCAGATGAATTCACTGGTGATTTAAAACAAGCATGTAAAGAACAGTTAATTCCAATAGTATATCAACTATGTGGAAAAATAGGCAAAGAAGGAGTTCTACCAATTTCATTTTACAACACAAACAAGTTGTTGATAGTTAAACCAGGAAGAGCAAAAACAAGAAGAGAAAAGTAAACTCAAAATTTCCTTATTTATATTGATGCAAAAAATAAGTTAAATCCTAGCAAAGAGATTAGCAATATGTCCCACATAGCACACATTATTGCCAGGTGCAATTTATACATGAAATTTTGCACTGATTCAATATTAGCAAAACTATTAGCATAATCAATGCAGCTAGGTTGCACAGTGGATAGAACAGTGGGCTGAAAACCACAGTAACATATTCCTGAATTAAAATCTGGTCTCAAGTAATTACTAGCTGTGTGCACCCAGGCAAGTGACTTAACCCTATTTGTCTCACTTTCCTCATTTGTAAAATAAGCTGGAGAAGGAAATGGCAAAGTACTCTAGTATCTTTGCCGAGAAAACCCTAAATGTGGTTATGAAAAGTTGGACAAGACTGAAAAACACCTTAACAACAAAACAATATGATGTCTAGTCTCTGTCCCTCTCTCTGTCTCTCTGTCTCTCTGTCTCTGTCTCTGTCTGTCTGTCTCTCTCTCTGTATCTTGGCTTTCAAATAGTCCAATAAATTTTAAAATGCGGCTCCTTGATCTATTTTCCAGCTCAGTTGTTATTCCAATGAAATATTTCACTTTTTCTTCTATTTTTTCATTTTTCTGACTTATTATTTCTGGATTTCTGATGTAGTCATCAGCATCCATCAAGTTCCAACTCTAAATCTATGATTCTGTTATTAGTAAACACTCAGATTGGGGACTATAATGATTTTTTTTTCTTCAAGGTAGATGTATACAACTTTAAAAATACAATTTTGTGACAAGGTTTTATGGATGGTCCTTTTTGCTGATCAACACAATTCACAATGGCATTAGTCATAGTTAGCTTTTGCCTTTGCCCTTGGAAAATTCCCAAACATCATGAAACTAGTTAAATAAATATTCCTTATGTTTAGTGCTCAGTGAAGTAAGTTACAGTTTTTCTTCTTTCTCAAAGCTACAACAGTCAATTGTTGGATCATTCTACCATCATTATCATGTTCAGAGAAGACTACACACACATACATGCATACATACACACACATGCACACATATTATATATAATAATTATGTAAGGGGAAGGGGACCTGATATCCACTCTGTAGTCAGAAAAGAGATGCTTGTGCCCCCTCAAAGTAAAACTTCCTATAAAACCCCTCTTGATATCTTTGAACTGTTCTAAGACTCAAATGAGATGTTTGTGATGTCATTATCAATCATAATTAAGCAAATATATGATAGTTATTGTTAAGACATTTTCCTAACTTTCAATGAATTTGGTAATGAGTTGGGGTGATAACTTATACACACAGATAATTATGATCAAAATACCATAATTGGGGCAGCTGGGTGGCACATTGGATAGAGCACCGGCCCTGCATTCAGGAGGACCTGAGTTCAAATCCGGCCTCAGACACTTGACATTTACTAGCTATGTGACCCTGGGCAAATCACTTAACCTTCATTGCCCTGCAAAAATTAAAAAAAAAAAAAGAAAAAAGAAAATACCATAATTAACATCAAAAGAGACATTCTCGGGAAATGTTACAAGATTTCAGAGAAGGGAGCCATCTAGCTAGTGGAATTAAAGACTATAACTTGGAGAAGGTGACCTCTATAAAATATCAATGTCTTTTAATTTTTTTTTCCTTTATTGGTTGTTTTGTCCTTTGTTCTCAAAGAGAACTATGACATAGGGGTGATATCATGAACTGTAGTGAATTGAACTTAAGTGAAGGAGGACTGTGAAAGGTCACTAACCTCACTCTCTTCTCCAAAGTCATCTAGGTCCAGTGGCAAGATATATATCAAAATGACTGCAGATGGCCCTGGATGTTTTAAGGCAATTGGGATTAAGTGACATGACAAGGATCACAGAACGGATAAGTGTCTGAGGTGAGATTTGAACTCAGGTCCTCCTGACTACAGGACCAGTTCCTTATCCACTGCACCACCTAAGTGGCCCTATTGGTTACTTAATTCTAGGCTAAAGGAAAGGCAGTTAGATTATTCCTCCGTTCATTTCAATAATTAAGTGACTGCTATGTGCCCGCACCATCCTACTCAAGAGGATAAAAACACAAAGATATAGTTGTCTTCAAGTGGGTCACATTTGAGAATTTCCATGTGGATATAAGCTTCTTGAGAGCAGGGACTTTGATACAAATAATAAATGTTCTTCATAAATATTTTCAATTGGCTCACCAATTATAGATAACCAAATAAAATTATATGTTAAATCAATATAGAGTATTGGAAGTGGGGCAAAAGGAGAGAAACAAATGAAGGAACTAGAAAAGGTCTATGTAGCAAGTGGCACTTTATTTGAGTCATGATATCAGCTATGAATTCCAAGGGACTAGAATTTAGAAGAGAAAATGCCCTGTAAAGTAAATAATCAATAATATTTATATAGAAATTTGAGGCTTTTTTTTTGGTTTGGTTTGGTTTCGGTTTTGGTTTGGTTTGTTTTGTTTTTGTGAGGCAATTGGGGTTAATTGACTTGTCTAGGGTCACACAGCTAGTACTTGTTAAGTGTCTGAGGCCGGATATGAACTTAGGTACTCCTGACTCCAGGGCCCATGCTCTATCCACTGTGCCACCTAGTTGCCCCAACATTTGAGGTTTTAAAGCATTTTATATACATTATTCTATCCAGAGAAACTGAAAGAAGAAACTGAGTCTCAAAGAAGTGAAGTCACTTGCCCACATTCACAGTGCTAATAACTTTCAAAGACAAGATATGAACTCATGTTTCTTGCCTCATTCAAGTATATAATGCTCAAAATACTTGTAACCTATGGACCTGTGTTTTCACCTCTGAATTCACTGGAACTTTTGGCTGGATGGAAGGGTCATGGGCTCTAGGGCCCCTATTTAAAGAAGGACTCAGCCCAGCTTTTCTCCCCATTTCTCATCAGCTATACTGTTTTGGACTTCTCTTGTACTTTCCATCATTCCTACTTCTGGCCAACCTTTTTCAGCTGCCTTTTATATGTTATCTTTTTGTTTGTTTGTTTTTCATTAGTAAGCTCCTTGAGGGCAAGAACATTCTGTTTTTATATACATCCCCCTGCTTAGTACAGTACCAGCATAAAGTAGATACCTAATAAATGTTTATTGACTATTGATGGTATAATCTTGGGTCATTTGGAGAATGCACTGGAAAATCATTACAGTTTCTTTGCCAAGAAAACCCCAAATGGGGTCATGAAGAGTTAGACACTACTTAAAAAATACTGAATAAAAAATCTTGGGGCATTACTCACTACATTTCCTTCCCTGACTTGACTCAAGTAAATCTCTGAATTTAGTTCATATTTAGGTTTCCATGGATGTGGATAATATGGTCTTAGCACCTATAAATGCATCCACTGTAACAATGTACTGATTAGGGAGAGTCTTTTTTTTCTACCCTAGACCTAAGAGAAACAGAAAATGGCCTCCCAGGAGGCCATAAAAATGTAAAACAAAAGCAACAAACAACAAAATGCATACATCATAGTGCAGAAACAACAGATGCAATCTTCTTCTCTGTCCAGTCATTGCTGCTTTTCATTAAAAAAAAAGTCTTATAATTAGTAATACTACAAATAAGGGCCAGTTCAGTCATTTTCATTTTATTGTTTCCATATTTCTTATTCTTGATCTAGGGTTTCCTCATTGAGTTTTGGAGGGTTTCTAATGCAGTGCCAGTGAAACTATAGCTCAGACAGATCCTAACAACTAACGCTGCTAAACTTTGCTTATAGACTTGGTAAAATACTTGTATTTGAAGAACAACTGGCCTAAATTCAGAGATTATGCTCAGAAAAAGCAAAGCCATTAAGATTTTCATATTTTAATCCTAAGCACCTAAACCAGTGCTTAAGGCATATTATGAACATAACGAATGAATGTTTAATCGAATTGGTTTACAATGAATGTTTAAAAAAATTAGATTTGTCTGTCACCAAATACCAATCTAGAGGTATACTGCTTCACTCTCTCCTACACAGAACTGATTTGTTCCCAGTCTACAGACATTGTACAAGACTATCATGGTCAAACTGAATGAAATAAATCCCATTTGGTTTCCTAGTCATTATCAAAAATCAGTTCAAAAACCCTGATTCTGAGCTGAGTCCATAATAGATGTTCTAATATTATTTTTGAGGTATGCTCATAAGAAAACACAAAAATGGTGGAAAGGCAAAATGATGGTAGACAGTATTTGTTCTATGGCCTGCCATATAGTTCCTACTATTCCTATGAAAAGGCTAAGAAAAACAAAGGCAAAAATTGGTCATAAAACTGCCCTAAACCTACCCTCATCTCTCCCTGAGTACACTACGTGGAGCTCTTAGAGGAAATTTGCAGCCTGGGAATTTGTCTCTGTTATTCCATGCCAATATAGTTTGACCCTAAATTCAAGGTCCCTTCTAATTCAGTTTCTATGATACTGAAATGTATAAGGAAAATCTCTTTGCAACTACTCTGATGAAATTTATCTATTCATCTTTTTAGATTTCCTTTGGTGTTAAGAAACATAACCTCTTGGAGTAAATATAACTCTCTTGAGTTTTATAGAATCCAATCAAGTATTCCCCTTCTGTTGCTTTTGCCATATATAATCTTATTGCTGACTTGCTTATATTTATGATCTCATGCTTCCATCTTCAGCTGTTCAAAAAGCACTGTTCTGTATGAGTAACAATTTTATTAAAGCCCAAGGGAATTTTACTGGAATTATTTTCCCCCTAATAGTATCTTATGAAGGAAATATCCTGAATGGAGAAATGTTACAAACCCAAATGTATTTGGGTTTTAACTCATTATTGTCAACACATAATATAATATAATGGACATACGTTATAATAATCATTTTGGTAAACGATGAAAATTAATTATCTGAGATCTGATGCCTTAGTAGTTACTTATAGAAGTTGAAACACTGTCCTATCCCCCCCACCCCCCAACCCAGAAAAAAAGGCATATGGAACCAACTGAAATACTATAAGTCTATGTGGGAAGCTCACTTTTAGCAACAGAGAAATGCAGGGTGGCAATTTTCTAAATTATCCTCAACTCTAACCTGAATAAGGTCTTTGTGTTGTTGTAGTTTTTTACTTTTTCTCTTTATCTTAGTTCTGCTTGGTGCATTGAAGTTATTTCAGTCTTCCAATTTGTTGAGTGGTCATTGTTACAAATTCTGGGCAAAATTATTAATCATGATTATGAAATAGAGACAGCACTAAACATTTTACTTATTTATAAATCTTCCTTTAGGATTCAGTAGGGGGAGATTTGTCAGGTGATAAGTGCAAATGTATACCTCCTGTTCATTTCATCCTTTATGTTGCTGCAAATGTATTATGTTCAACTATGTGATCATTGCTATTTCTTTTCAACTGAATTAAACTGTTGCTTCAAGGTTGAGAGTGTAAAATGATTTCATCTGATATTAATCTCATGTTTGAATAAGTTTGCCTTTAAATTCTGGTAAAAGTTTGTGCAATATTGTCAATTGCCTATAATTGACTATATTGTGAAAATCATTTAAAGTTTCTAAGAAAAGGAAATTCTTTCTGGCTGTTTTCAAAAAAAAAAAGGAAAATACATTTATTTTAAATAGTTTGTTATCATGCCCCTTGGTAGATTTTGTTTTTATTATTTTCTTTAACATTAAAACCACACAGGTGTCAACACTTTTGAAACATACAGGCCAACCTCATTTTGAGTATACTACCAACCCTTCCACCTTACCCACCCATTAAACTCAAGAAATGATCTTGACTTATGCTTTACAGAGATTAAGGTTATTTGACATCAGCCTTCTCCATTTTGCTCAATAACTCAACATTTCTTCGTCTTCACCAATATTAAAGAGTAAATATCTCCAAAATTGACAAAGTTAACCTATCCAATTTTGTCACTGATCCCATTTCTACAAAAACCCTTCATTTTATTACTCCATCAATTAACTCCTCTTTCCCTTCTTTTAGCCACTCTCTAGTTTCTCTCACCTCCATATCTTTATTGACACTGATTCCTATGCCTTAAAATGCTTTCTCCTATCACCATTATCTCTGAAATTCTTATCTAGTTTTCAAGATAAAATTCAACTGTTACCTTCTAAAGAAGCCTTCCCTAACCACAGTATTTTAAAATAACACTATCCTCTAGTACCTTGCATAGAACTTAGCTGTACTCTTATAATTATCTTAATGATTTAAAAAATATGGCTATTCATGAAAGTATGTGAAAGAGGTGGCTTCAAACCTTCAGCCTTCATATTGTTGGTAAATATTAAGATCTTTCTTGAACCCATTTAGGGCATCGACTTGTTTTCCCCATAGAGTTCTCTTTCTAGTTTTTCTAACTCCTCAACTCTAGTCCCTGATTTGTTATGAACTCTTGGTTTCAAGAGTTAAGAAATAATATACAAAGGGAAGAAAATTAAAGTTTATATACAACCAGATGAGGTAGAACCTAAGATTTTTTACCAAATCTTCAATTCGAGTTCCTTAATCTTTGCTTGGTTTCCCTGATTATCTTGGCTGTGAACCAAACTGATATTATCTGGTTCTCTCATGGAAATTGTAAATAGTCATAGAAAGTGTGTGCATTACTTGAAAAATATAATGCCAGGCCAAAAATATGCAAACCTATCTTGTAATATGTCATATTAGGCTGTGAGTTCTACAAGATTAAGGGACCTGTGTTTTGCAAAATTTATCTTGAATAACAATATGGCTATAATTCAGAGACTTAAATGGATAGGAATTGGGGTAGGTACTAATATGCAGAAAGTAGGAGAGGAGCCATGCCAATAATGGCAGCATACTAGACAGGGGGAGAGGAAGGCAAACTCTAGGACCTCTGTGACTGGAAAGGCATACTGCCAGTTTCTAGGAAAGGTATCAAGATAAAATTATATCTATCTGACACTCCTCAAATATCTCTGGTATAAACATATCTAGGTTCAAAAAGAAAGCCATTTCCTTGCTCATTATTAATAATAATTAGTATAAGTGCTTGCTACTGAGTGCTAGTTACACAAATATCATCTCAAATAGTGAACAGAGAACAAATCCATTCATCCCAGCATAACACCTTGAATGTGATGTTCAACTCTATTCCATTGCTCCTACAATGTAACTCAGAAAAAATGTCCCAGTGACATGAGATACTTACAATCCAAGCTCTAGCAATAATGACTCAACTATCAACCATACACATTTACTGAACAATATTGCAAATGCTCATAAACTAAGACAAATACATAAATAAAATGCATCACAATGTACTTATAATCCCAGAGCATGCTTTTTGGAACTTGGCATGAAAGCACATTTAGGAAAGTTAATGTTAACTCACAACACTACACTAACATCTTCAACATTATTTATCCTTTTAGAAATATCTGTACCACACAAAACTACCTCTCTGTTCACCACTTGACTCGATCCTTCCAACTTTTCAGCAGGGGAAATCCCATTATCTTCTGTACTTAAACATAGAGATTATAATATCTTTCATTTAATCATCACACTTAAAAGGTATTATAAAGTAAGCAATTTTAATATGAATATCAATTCAATTTAAACTCAAGAACAGCATTTCATAAAACTGGCCATCTCTGGGCTATAAAGGTAAGCTCAGCCAGTACAACTTGATATTGTACTGTCCAATAGGAGCAGAGCTCACAGAAACACAATTATCCTCACCAGGATGCCAAAGCAACTACAAAATCAATTTTTCTTTTTCTTCTCAACCAGGAGGTGACTGGACAGTTCAGAGGGAGAAAATGATGACCTTTAAAAATTAAATTGGATTAAAAATATAAAATAAATTAACCCATGTTGGGAGTGGTAGGATACATATTGACAAGATAGAAATAAAACAAATGACATCAACATAACTTTTTGAAAGCAATTTCAAATACCTATGAATGCTTTAAGAACTCTGATCAGTAAAATGAGGAATTACAATTCCAGATAAGAGCAATAAATGTGCTACCCACCTCCTGAAAGAGAGGTGATAGACTAATGATACAGAATAAGACATATATTTTTCAGATATGATCAAGGAATTAATTTATGTTGCTTGATTATTCATATTTTATAAGGGTTTTGTTTTTCTCTAATGAGGAATTAAGGAGGAAAAAAAATAAATGATGATTGAAAAAAAAAGTTAATGTAATTTTTTGGAATAGTTTGAGGGAGAAGCTTGTGGTCATTAAAAGCCCCGCATAATTTCTGAAAGGCAGTCCATCCTGATTTTCTTGTGTTCAATTTTTGGATCATCTCATTGTGCTTTTGCAATGACTATCCAAAATAGATACACTAATAGACAAACATGGTCATTCATCCAACTCCACATTAGTATTAGTATTCTAATTTGAAATAGCTTTTATATATGGTTTTCCAAACACTTTTCATATTTTATTTCTTTTAGTCTTAACAATCCTGAGAGGCAGGTGATTTTATTATCTCCACTTTATAGAGGGAGAAACTGATCTGAGAGAGGTTAAGAATCTTGCCCATGGTCACGGAGCTAGTAAGCATTTGAGGCAGGATTTGAACCCTGGCCTAACTTACCCTAAGTCCAGCACTGTCACATTATGACACCTACCTGCCTTAGCACACTATGCATAATAGTTCAAATGATAGATGCTTTTAATAGTTTTTTAATTTATCCTTCTATTTTCCATTTCTTCCTCTCTGCTAGATCATATATAATCTCTTCTTTCATTCTATCCTCAGAGAGTCTTCCTTTTACCACCTCACTCCTGCTTTCCTCCAAGCTATTGTCTTACCTCTATCATCAATACTATCAAATTTCTAGAAAGAGTATTTTATAACATATATGCCTTGATTAATAATTTGAATGAGAACTCTTCCCAAATCTTTATGCTTTTGAAAATCATCACTCCAAGATTAAAAATGATCTGTTAACTAACTTCTCCTACCTGAGAAACTTAATTCCTTTGACTCCCACAATCCTCTACTTCCTGGTTGTCCTCCTTCTTTACTATCTGTTCTTTCATTACCTTTTGGCTAGTTTTCCCTTTCTTATTCTCTATATAGAAATTATCCTTTTAAGTTCTATCTTTTCCATTTTAATATTTTATCTCTGCAGCTCATCCTTTAGCAACCAAATTTACCCAAATGACTTAACAGATCACATCTATATGAATCACTTCCAAATATAAAAAGGGGCACACATCATGGGTATTCCCCCAATAAATTTGATGAGATTACTTCTCATCCTATAAAATATAGACATGCCTACTAAAAGCTTGTTAAGAGGGGAAAAGGGCAAAAATGTATTAGGCCTAATTCACTGCTGCTGTATCAGGATTGGCTGATTGGAACTTTCTCCTTGGCTTTTCCTAGGGAGTGAGTTTTACTGATAGGGACTATCATCATGATGAATATGGTTGGGGAGGCTTCTAAACAGGATTGACTCTTTTCAGAAGTTCTATCACTTTGTGCCAAACTATAAAAGAGCTGTCCAATTGCCTCTGAGCTCCCTTTGGTGCCTTTATCCCAAGCTCCAGGTAAGGAAAAAAGATTCTCCCTCTTCTCTCCCCACTCATGCAGGAGAATTTGATAGAAAAACACAGAATTTACATGGGTTTACCTATTCAGACATACAGCAGAGTTCCTGATAGCCACTTCATTTTGTTGCAAGTTATGGCAACAAGATCTTTTCAGCATGTTCCTTTTGTCCTCTCATCAAATTTAGAATAAGTATGTCCATATTCCATACTGGAAAAGACATGATCATAAAATTTATCCAAAAAAAGGTTCCTTAAATCCTTCCATTCCTATAACTCAGGTATTCATGTGTGTATATGTATGTATTTGTATACACACATAAACTCACACAGTTCTGAGATCTCTCATGCTTCACACTTTGTGGTTCACTTATTTATTGGACAACTCTTCTTAGACCACTCAATAAACATTTATTAAACATCTACTATGATCTAGGAAGGGGATGTAGAATGTAGGTCAGAGGTATTCTCTGAAGATAAAACACAATCATAGATAACCATCAACACTGAATATTTCATATGTTCATTAAGGAATTTGAAAATTAGGTGTTCATTTGGTAAATTTGCATTTATTACCTATGTACTCTGTACCAGGCACTATGCTGAGCTCTGGAAATCCAAAGAAAGTAAAAAAGAGACCATATCTTCAAGGAGTTCAAATTCAAATAGGAAACACAATGTGCAAACAACTATGCACATGAAAGGTGTGTGTGTATGTGTACATCTATACATATATAATTGATTTAGTCTCAGAGAGAAGACACCAAAAATAGGGGTGAAGTATGGAGAACAAGCAGGAAATGGCCTCATACTAAAGGTAGAACTTGATCTATCTTTAAATAACTCAAGGAATCCAGGAGGCATTTTTATCCACTGAAATTTACATTATATAATTTTTTATAATATTCTAGATCCTAGAAAACTTTTCAAATCCTATCTCCATCATCTAAATGAAAGTAATTATCTGTTGGTAATGAGTTTGCATTCTATCGGGAAAAATAAACATACACATGTGTTTATACAGATATATACATATAAAAATACATATTACATTTTGGGTATGAGTAAACTAGCCTCTGTGGGAGTCAAGAAAGGCTTTCATTTAGTTGGTGCTGTTTAAGCAGTGTTATGAAGGAAACAGCATATTCTAAGAGACTGTGGTGGGATGGAAGTACATTCCAAATAGGTGAGATAAGTACAGTGATAGGAGATAGGCTTGTGGAAATTTATTTTGATTTGGAGACCCTACCTTTAGGCTGAGATTAGAAAGCCTTAGGCCCTCAGGGTCTCTTCTGTGTGGAAGGTACTGGTGCCCCTCCCCCTCTGCTTCAGCTGGGCAAAAAAGCCCTGTGGGCCACACAAGACGCCAGGTCAGACAGCTGGGGGAGGGAGCCCCAGCTCCCTCCACCCTGAGAGGATCTATCTGAGAGATCCCAGGGTTGTCCAGGCCGGGCTCTGGCATAGCCTGTCCCAAGGTCCCAGGTGCACAGCAGGGGAATGGCCCCTGAAGCCCTCGGTGTGGTTCTCACTAGACAACTGAGTGTCCCCTCCCCGCAGCTGCAGCTCTGGCTGATGGATTAGCTTGGTATGTATGGGGGTGCAAAAAGCCCCGAGATTTGAGTGGAGAAAAGGAAAATATATATAGACCTGGGAGTTAGACTCAGAGAGGGGCAAGATTAAGAGAGCAGAAAGGCTGGAGCACTAAGGCACAGGGGAAGGAGAAAAAGCTAAGAGCAAGAAGGGATGGAGGCCTGTGGATAAGATTGAGAAAGGGGGACTGACAAGATTAGAAGAATGGGGAGGCCGAAGGACAAGATTAAGGAGGACTCCAGAGACTAGAGACAGCAGGGGAACTGATGAGATGAACGGAACAGAGAAGGACACTGGAGCACTAGGAGAACAGAAGGAGAGGTCGGTGAGAGAGAACCACAGGGGTTCAGAGGTGGCAGTAAGGAGAGGAAAGTTAGAAGCAGGGGAATAGACAAAGTGAAAAGGGCTCAGAGTTAGAATAAAGGACCTGAGTAGTGAAAATGGAACATACCCTAAGGCAAGAGGCGGCAACTGCCCTTATTGTATTAAAAAAGTTCCAGGGGGCTGCTAGGTGGTGCAGTGGATAAAGCACCAGCCCTGGATTCAGGAGGACCTGAGTTCAAATCCGGCCTCAGACACTTGACACTTACTAGCTGTGTGACCCTGGGCAAGTCACTTAACCCCCATTGTCCTGCAAAAACAAAAACAAAAACAAAACAAAACAAAAAAAAGTTCCAGGCCCGGGGCAGCTAGGTGGCGCACAGTGGATAGAGCACCGGCCCTGGAGTCAGGAGTACCTGAGTTCAAATCTGGCCTCAGACACTTAACACTTACTAGCTGTGTGACCCTGGGCAAGTCACTTAACCCCAATTGCCTCACTAAAAAAAAAAAAAAGTTCCAGGTCTAAAAGGTGGGAAGAGACCACAGGAACTCAGTCAGGTTATACATTTTATTTCCCTGTATTCATAATTTTAAATTGTATCTCATAAATAAACTCTGTTTTGATCATTTAGTTAAGAGGCTTCTTAATCCTTTGCTTATCAATTTTGGGAGTGGAGCAGTGTGGTGGAACTTTATAAATGGCCCACATTAAATTAATAGCAGTCAGATAGCCAGTCAAGCAACAGTCCTCAGATTAGTCCTCAACAAATTAGACCCCCAAATTAGACTAGTCATTTCAAATATTTTTACAGGCTGTTGTGTATGGGGAACAGAAAGGGGAACAGTTGTGCTGGAGGAAAGAGTATGAGAAGAGTTGTACTATATAATAAGGTTGTAAAGGAAGGTTGGGGCCAAGTTGTTAAGGACATTAAATGTTAAACAGAGAAGCACAAGTTTGATTCTTGAGGCAATAGATAGACATTGGAATTTATTGACTCAGTCAGACTGGTACTTTAGGAAAACCACTGTGTAAGCTTTATGGAAGATAGATTGAAGAAGGAAATAGCTTGAAGCAGAAGCAAATAAGGAGGTTATTTCAATACATCTGTTGAAAGGTGATGAGGGCCTGACTAGGATGGTTCATATGTGAGTAAAGAGAAAAGGAAAAATAAGGCGGGGGAGGGGGGCGGGTATTGTAGAGGTAGAAATAAGATTTGGAAACTGATAGGATAAAGGGGCCAGGGATAATGAATATTTTTTGAGATGATGCCAAGGTCGCAAACTTGAATGACTGAAAGAATGGTGTTGCTCTCAATAGAAATAGAGAAAACATGGAAGAGGGATGAGTTTGGGTGCATGTGGAGAAAATCAATGAGTTCTCTTTCAGACCTGCTAAATTTGAGAAACCAACAAAAATAAATTTGGTTTGAAATATCAAATAGGCAGGTAGAGGTGCGGGACTAAAACTCAGAAGTTACTGGATGAATACATAGGTTTGGGGATCATATACATAGGGAAGGAAGAAAGTTGAAGATAGCCCTCCCAGGTTAAGCCTACCACTTCTAAAGTCACCAGCGTACTGCTAATTCAAGCCTTGATTAATACCATCTCCTTCAATTTCCTATACTTTCTAATTAGAGGGCTGTAGGGTGTATGTAGTACCAAACTCCTCCCAATACCTTCCTTTATAAAGGGCAGAAACTGGACTCAGATTTTTCCACTTTAAAGATGGTGCTCTCCCTGGGTTCAATTCTACAGAGCAAGATTTCCACCCCCATGTCAGGTACCCCCAAGTCTCTTCTTTCCTTCCTCCTTTTGTGTATATTCTCACCCCCCCAAAAAAAAAATTTAAGCTCCTTGAGAACAGGGACTATCTTTAATTTTAATAATTGTATCCCCAGAATAGTGCCTGGAACATAATAGGCACTTAATAAATGTTTATTGGATTGTATTTGAATTCTCATCTATTTTATGTGGTTTATTTTTTTAAAATGCAATAATCCCATAGATTAATTTGCCCTAATGGGATTTAGTGAAGAAGTGATGGACACCCATATTTAAAGCATCATTATAGATAGACAGACATATATATGTGTATGTGTTTATATATACTATATATGTCATCAAATATCATATGTATGATATATATTACATATGTCATATATGCATATATTATAGGCTATACTATATTATAAGGGAAGAGATCCCTCCACCAATGTAAATAAAACCATAGTTCTATGACTTATCATTTTCAAGAGATCCCTGGGCACTGAGAAGGTCAAATAACTTATCCAGGGTCACATATCTAGTCAGAGGCTAAGCTTGAGTCTAGCTCTTTCTGACTATCAGACTGGTCATAAGATTTTGGATTTTAGAGCTATAAGAGAACCTTAAAAAGTCATCAAGATCAACCTCCCTCACCTTACAGATGAGAAAATTGAGACACTGAGAGGTTAAGTGACTTCCCAAAGCATATACAGCTCAAAAGTGTCACATCTAGATTTGAACTCAGATATTCTTGACTCTGAATATGGCATGCTTCCAGTTTCATAATGTGTGCTAAAACTGTTAGAAAAGAGGCCAATAAAGGAAAAAAGTGAGTTAAACAGAAAACAGCTTTTTAAATGAATTATGTGCATAAGACAAACATCATTTACTGTTCTTCTCCAATTAGATGAAGCTGCTTTCCACATCTTACTGTCAGGTACCATAGCATTAGGCTTGGTGTTGTGCTCTTTGCTTAGCATCCTATTGGTCAAAGAATCCTATTTATGTTTTATAAAAAATATTAATTTAAATATAAATATGTGATTTTAAAAACTATTTCATTATGAATGAAATTATTTTTTCCCAATATCTTAAGAATAAATTTCTATCTTGGAACACATCTCTGAATTCGTACTTTTCACCAATGAAAAAATGTGATTCGATTTACAAAATAAAATGATTTGTGCATTTTAAAATCACTTCTATTATGTAGAGTAAAATGCAATAAATAATAACAATTCAAGACTAATTGATAACTACTTATTTTATTATTATTTAACATGAAAACCTTTTTCATTGCCCTATTCTATTAGAATTAAGTTATAGGATTTTACAAATTTATAATAATTGGTCTTTCTAATTTCAGCACTGTGACATCAGTATTCCATGTGATTTTCTGCTGTCTAATATTCCCACTGTCTAATTTAAACAATGGTAAAATTTAGAAATATAGTCCTGCCTTTACAGCTCTGAAAGTTAAAAGCAGGAACAGGCCTAATTCCTACTTTCAACCAGAAGATGAAAGACCTCACATGAGAGGTGGATGTCAGTAAGGTACATCCCCAGGAAAACATGTTGCCTTTGCCCATTCCAGATGCAGAGGAAATTAAACATATTGCAATGCATTTTACATATCACATCTATTTTTAAAATAATTTGTGATATGTGAAATAAACATTTAAATTACACTCCAAAGAAATATGAGCCAAACATTTCAGTCGTAATGAATATTTCTACATAGTGGATGAGCAGCAAACTTTATTCATTTTATGATCTCTACATAGATAAGAGATATGACTTTTCTTTTTATGGCCCTACTATTTCTGTGCTCAATCTATATGACTTGAGGATGTTTTGGTTAGTTTTAGAACAGTCAGAGGAAGCCACTAAACCACTACAGAAAAGCATTAGGTCTTTTTGGAGAAAATTACACAAAAATGGCTTGGCAACAATAGGGCCTAGACATTGTAGAATCATATAATGTAATCCTTATAGGCCTCTTTGTCAGATAATTTAATTAGAGCTGGAAGGAAACACAGATGCTATCTAGTACAAACCCCTCTTTTTATAGATGAAGAAACTGAGAACCAGTAAGGTTAAGTGACTTGCCCTATGTTGCACAAATAGTAATGGGAAGATCTGGGATCAGAATCTAGCCCCTAGGATGATAAAAACAGTGCTCTTTCCATCTTACCATAGTGCTTTTCGCATTGCCTTTTCCATATTTTTATTATGCGAGGTATCAAACTAAAGGAATTGCACAGTTAAAAACCATTCCTGTGATTCTGGGATATTATCATCATCAAGTAAGTCATTAAGCATCACTGAAGAGACCATTAAGAAGGTAACTCAGGTGATATTTAAGCAAAATTTTAAACTTGTTTTTAACATCCCCTCAAAATGTCATGGGTTTTTATGTCTGATGTAGACAATATGAAACAATAAGGCAAGGTTTATTAAGTCTTGTCAAGAACACAACTGTCATTGACCATGTGATCCAACATTATTTTTCTGTTAATATGCCCAGGTCTCTGGGCATATATATATATTTTTTTTTTGGTGAGGCAATTGGGGTTAAGTGACTTGCCCAGTGTCACATAGCTAGTAAATGTTAAGTATCTGAGGACGGATTTGAACTCAGGCCCTCCTGAATCCAGGGCCCGTGCTCTAAACACTGCGCCATCTAGCTGCCCCCTCTGGGCATATTTTTACTTTACTTTTTTATCTTTTTATGCTCCATCCACCCTTCCCTTTCTCATTTTCAATAATAAATTTCTGGGATATAGTCATCTACATTAGTAATGTCAAAATAAAATAGAAATGGATGTTTATAGTTTGCATATTGGCTTAGAAAACTACACATTAACATTATCTATGTTACTAAATATATACATATTTTGTTAAACATTTCTAAATTACATTATAATCTAATGCAATGACATTTAATACATTTGTGGCTACTTGGTGGGCTGCAAATGTGACATCTCTCATTGATACCATATGCCTCTCCTTTTCCACCACACACTCTCTCCCTATCCCTTTATAATCTGATTTTCATTCCCACTATTGTACAGAAATTGTTCTCCCCAAGATCAATTTTAACTTCCTGATCGCTAAATTTAATGGTCCATCAATTTCAGAGAAATTTTGAAAGATTTGTAAGAAGTGATGCGGAGTGAAGTGTACAACACTGAGAGAAAAAAGTTATGCAGTAAAAGATGACTTGAGACCTCTGATCAATAGAATGAGCAGTCATAAATTCAGAGGATGAGTCATGAAATATACTTCCCATCTAATAGAAAGGTAATGTTCTTCAAAACATTTTATAAGCCTAGAATGTCCTCTCCCACTTCTTTATCCATTGAAATCCTAACCATTTTTTAAAAAACAGACTCTAGTATCATCTCTTTCTAGATCTCCTTCCTGGTCATCCCAATGAGTAATGAATAAGACTTCAAACTATTCCTTGTACTGAACATTTGTAATGGATTTATCATGTAGTATTGCATCATAGAGGCAAGTTCAGTGTCTCATTTAAGTTTTCTACTTCACTCAGCATGTAGGATAGGAAGGACCCTGTACCCTTTTGATAGCTGATAATTCTTTAGTATATGAATTAAATCAAGAATAGCTAATAACAATAGTTAATCTTTAAATAGTGCTTTAAGGTTTACAAAGTATTTTGTATAGTATTTTATATATTTCATTTGATAATCATTTTAGATAGCATTTATACGGTGCTTTAAGAATTGCAAAGTATTTAACAAATATCTTGTTTTATCTTCACAACAACTCTAGGCAATAGCTGCTATTATTATCCCCATTTTACAGATGAGGAAGACAAGGAAACATGGGTTAAGAGAATTACCCCAAATCCCACAACTACTGTGTGTCTGAGATTGGATTCAGTGCAGGTCTTCCTGACTCCAGGTCCTATGCTTTAACCATTATGCATCTGGCTGTCTTTCAACAACCATGTGACATAAGTGTTATTATTATCTCCATTCTACAGAGAAGAAAATGAAGGCTGAGAGAGACTACTTGAAGCAAAGTTCCCTGGATCACTTAGCTGTTAAGTTTCTGAGGTAGAATTCAAACTCAGATCTTCTTGAGCCTAATTAAAATTCACATTATAGCCTCCCTATATATTAGCAAAGCCCTAAGTGTTTTCTCTGTTCAGCTGTTAGATATTCATGTAGTTTAAAACGCAATATAGCCTTAGCATCATAATTCTTGAGCTGGAGTGAAGCCATATGGTTCGTCTAGTATAATACTTTCATTTCACAGTTGAGAATATTGAGGTTTTTCAGAGTGGCTAAGTAACTTGCTCAAGGTCATTAAGTACAAAGTAGTGAGTGAAGATTTGAACTTTATTACTTTCACTCCAAATCCTTCACTCTTTTCTCTTTTATCATCGTTTTAACAGAGCACAAACACAGCCACTAAGGAGCACCTCTGAATATCTCAGGCTTAGAGCTGCAAACATACTAGCAAGGAAGAAAAAAATCTTACTAGGAACTTTTTCTCTCCTTCCTACGTATACAAATCTGCTTCTACAGAAGAATTATATGAACACTTTTTGACAACAACTCTTATTTGCTTCCTATATGTAGCTGCACAACAGAGGAAATACTAGTATTATGGCACTTGAAGTCCTTTATAACCTTCCCCCACAGCACGCCCTCCCTTCCAATCTTCTGTCACCTTATCCCTACTCAAATATAGTCTGTGATCCAATGACACTGGCCTCCTTGTTGTTCCTTGAACAAGACACTGTATCTTCCAACTCTGGGAATTTTCACTGGCTGTTCCCCAATGCATGGAGCATTCTCTCTCTTAATTGCCACATCCTGGCTTCCTTCAAGTGCCAGTTAAAACCAAATTTATGAAAGCTTTTTCAGACAACCCCACTCCTCCTCTTAATCCTAGTCTATTTCCTCTGTTGATTATTTCCAATTTATCATGTATTTGTTTGTTTGTACATAGTTATCTGCATGCTGTCTACCCCATTAGACTTTGAGTTCCTGGAGATCAAGGACTTATACATTTGTTTTTGTATCCCCAGAGCTTAGCACAGTCCCTGAAAATAATAGTAACTGTTTATTGACTGATTAACCTCAGCGGGCATCTTATCTGATTAACTCATTTTACAGATGAGAAAACTGAGAGTCAAAAAGCTGTGAATACCTTATTCAAAAGCATACAAGTAGATTTACTCTGTTACCCCAGGTTCCATGACTACAGAACTAGCAACCTTTCTACTACCAAACATGTCATTCCTTCCCCTTCTCTCAGTAAACTTCAGTGGCTCCAGGATAAATTATAAATGCCTTTTTTTTTTAGTTTTTAATGTCCTTCAATTTGTCATGGGGCACATCAAAGAATCTTCTCCTTGAGAAACTAAACCAGAGGACAGATACGCCTAGAGAGATAAGCAGAACCAGATCAGACTGAGCTAGCTTTGGGATCTCCACTTTTCATTCTACTCTCCCTAACCCCTGAGGAGATAAGTGTGGCTGTGGCTGCAGCCTTTGTGTCCTGAAGAGAGAGATGACTTGAGAGAGCCATACCCACCCTTGACCCAATTCCCCTAGCCACCACCAGTGGGGGATGGTCCTCCCTCACTAAAGGAACTTTCCACAGGCAGATAGATGGTCACCCCCATCAGTCTCCTATAAAAGTACCTGCCAGTCTCCTGCTTGAGGAGATTGGTACCTCAGAGCCACATGTTTTGTTCCATACCTCTCTCCCCATGAGAAGTCCAAAGATTTCTTTCATGGTTTCCCTCCCCCCCCTTCCCTTGCCCCTAAATAAACTACCATCTTATTCTAACCGCTTTTGTGTGCAAGAGGGTGTAATTCTTTAAAGAGGAATTCCTAAGAACCCCTACCCCTAACCCAAACCCCGGACTCATTTTCCACCATAACAAATTCCTTTTCTACCTTTGCAAGCTTCTTACAGCTTACTCTCTATCACATAATTAATTATTTGGTGGCTCTGGTCTTCTCTTTCTTCCCACAAGATGCTCCATCTCCTGACAAAATATATTTTCCCTTGCTATCCTCCATGCTTGAAATTCTCCCTCCTCATCTCTGCTTTTTGACTTCCCTGGCAATCTTCAAGTCTTTCCTAATGTCTACCCTACAGAAAAAGCCTTTCACAGTCACCTTAATTATAATACCTTTCCTTTTATATTCTGTCCAATTTATATTGCTTAGATCTTATTTGTTCTAGGCATAGACCAACATCTTACACCTTATACTAAAATAAGGTCAAAATGGGTACATGATTTAGACATAAAAGGTGATACCATAGGTAAATTAGGAGAGGCAGGAATAGTTTACCTTTCAGATCTTTGGAAAGGAGAACAGTTTATGACCAAACAGGAGATAGAGAATTTTATGAAATGCAAAATAGATGTTATTTATTCATAGTTATTTACCTGTTATCTCTCCTATTTGACTGGTACTATGCTTTAGAAAGATGACTTTGATAGTTGAATGAAGGATGGACTGGAGTGGGAAAATACTTGAGACAGAAAGACCAACCAGTTATGCCATGATGAAGGCCTAGAACATGATGGTGGAAATCTCAGAGAACATGCAAACTATGTAAAAATAAGATATGTAGAGGATCAAGTGAAGTTAATCTTATAGTGAAGGTGTTAGGTTCAAGGAGAGCTGAGGAAGGCTTTTTATTTAGATGGCAGAATTTTATGTGAAATGGAAAAGAAATAAGGAGGAGGGGACAAGAAAGAAATGCATTCCAGGCATGCAAGGAAACCAAGTAATTTAAAATATAACATCAGAAGTTAATTCCATTTACATGAATATACCCTATTAAATAATGGATTCACTTGACATACTCATACATACATTTAATCTAATTCAAATCAACTAGTAATAATTAAGTGCCTACTATGTGTAAACTATTCTGCTAGGCTGGGGGGGGTCATACAAATCTGAAAATGAAAAATAGTCATTTCAAAAATAGTTCCTTTCAAGAAACTTGCATTATTCAGTGATGCAAAGGAGAGGGGCCATGCTATATTTAAATAAATTACAAATACAAAATAATCAAAGGTGGGGGAGGGGGAGTAATTACAGCAAGGGAATCCAGTAAATTTGAATAAAAGATGGCACCTGAGCAGAACTTTGAAGGAATCAAAGCATTCTAAAAGGTTGAGATGAGGAGGAAGAATCTGGGCAAAATCTCAGAACTGGAGTTTGGCATGCAATATTTGAGAAACTGCAAGGGGATTGGTTTGGCTGGAATACAGAGCAAATGAAAGGGATTAATGTGAAATAAACCAAGAAAGGTAGATTAGAGCCAAGTTAGCAAAATCCTCTAAATGTTCAACTGACGAGCTTGTATTCATCCTAAAGTCACTGAAGATTCTCTGTGAGGAGAAAAACATAGTTAAGGCCTTTGCTTTAGGAAGATTATTTTGGCACCTGTGGGGAATATGGATTGGTGATAGATCAATTTAAAAACTGAGGAACTTTTTTTTCCATCAAAGAAAATATATTTTAGTAAGGAGTATAGTCAATTATGAATGTCACTATGAATGTGTGTATTGTGTCTGAACTTGTTCCCCATTTAAGTAACCCAATCATACGTGAAAAATAAAAAATAAATTAAACTGTATAGACGTTGTGCTAAGATTTCCAATTTCAACACTTGAATGTTCTTGTGCTGCTTTGGAAATATAAAGGTAAAAAGTGTTGGAGAGGGGGCAGCTAGGTGGCACAGTGGATAAAGCACAGGCCCTGAATTCAGGAGGACATGAGTTCAAATCTGGCCTCAGACACTAGCTGTGTGACCCTGGGCAAGTAATTTAAGCCCCATAACCCCACCAAAAAAAGAAAAAAGTCCCTGCCAACTTTGAGATAAATCAAGACTGTGTTTCTATTAAAGAAGAGGCAGAAAAAAGAACGTCCTTCAAGTGGACTATGTATAAGCTCTAAAAATAGGCAGTATAAATTTGAATTGAATTTCTATTATGAATGAAACACAGTATTTATATTCAAGCTCTTTTCACATTTTTCTTTCTTATATTAAAAATATAAAGCCTATTCAAAAAGTAATTAATAAAATGAATAAATGTATTTATTGCTTTCCAATAATTACTTTCTGGGATTCATTTCCGGTAGATTGCAATAGTTAAGAAAGTATGGTCTGACTGTCCCTTGAACACATATTTCAATGAATACTTGACTTTGACAATCAAAAATAAATATAGAGATAAATTTTATTGTTTTACTCACTCGTTGCTCTTTGAAAATTTTAAAATCTAAAATTTAAAATTTAATTTAAAGAAGCTATTTTTTTTAATTTGGTTTTTTTTTTTTGGGGGGGGTTGTGAGGCAATGAGGGTTAAGTGACTTGTCTAGGGTCACACAGCTAGTAAGTGTCAATTCTCTGAGCCCAGACCTAAATGCAGGTACTCCTGAATCCAAGGCTGGTTCCTTATCCACTTTGCCACCCAGCTGCCCCTGTTCTAAAATTTTTATAGCAACTCTCTTGGTGGTAGCAAAGAACTAGAAATTGTAAGGATGCCCATCAATTTGGGAATGGCTTAATAAGTTGTGAGATATAATGGAATATTATTGTGCTTTAAGAAATGATGAGCTCAATGATTTTAGGAACATGTAGAAAGATTTGCGCAAAATAACAAAGAGTGAAATGAACTGAACCAATCAACCATTGTAAAAAGTAACAACAAAATTTTTTTAAGAACTACTTTGAATGAATAAGTTATTTTGACCATTATAAATACACAAATTAACTGTAAAGGACATATGAAGAAAGATACCATCTACATACAGAGAAAGAACTGATAAATAGAAGTAATGTATAGAATAGTTTTACATATATATGTATGCATATGCATACATACATATAAACACATTTATTGGAATCTAATATAGCCATTTTACAGCGGGAGTGGGAGGAAGAAAAAAAAGAAATTTAAATGATAATTTTCTTGTGTATTTGAAAGGAATAACAAGCAATAGCACAGTAGATTTGCAATTTCATGTCCAATCATCTTTTTTGTACTATGTTATGGAAATTTTTATTTTGTTCCATGAATTAAAAAAAATTAAAAAGAAATATTTGAATTTCTGAAAAAATAATTCTAAATCAGATTACCATTTAGTTGGGGAAATTTGGTTTGATGTTTCCAGACATCACTAGAGGGCGTAGGAGGTATTTTTGTTTTGTTTTGATTTGAATCTGCTGTTATGTAGCTCCTGGTCCACCCACAACTTGGCTATCAGTCCCTCTTTGAATAAATGTAATTTGCATTTATTTTGCATATTTTTTAAAAATTATGTGTTTATCTCTCTGTTTTTTCACAGAGAAACTGTGAACCCCTTTAGGGCAAAGATTATTTCACATTTGTCTTTTTAACCCTAGGCCCTGGGGTGAATAAATGTTTTTGATTGATTAATAGAGCACATTTTCTTTAGCCCTGGAAGGTAAATATATATGAAACTGCATGGAAACCCGTTCTTTTCACATCAGAGCTAAACTACCTGAACAAATCATGGCTTTTTGCAAGGTTTATATAAGTCTTCTGCCCTCTCACCTTGAGGTAAGTCCAACATCTAGCTTCAAGCAGCATATTGAAAAATCTTCCTTTTACAAGAAGCATACTGTTTAGAAAATTTTCTCTCTCTTTTAGGCCAGTAACCAAACTCACAAACTTGGAATCTCTTGGATTTGGTATTTCCCACTTAGTAAACCCCAAGTCTGAGGAAGTCCATTCTTAGAAATTCTCCGGGGGCCACTAGGTGGCACAGTGGATAAAGCGCCGGCCCTGGAGTCAGGAGTACCTGAGTTCAAATCTGGCCTCAGACACTTAACACTTACTAGCTGTGTGACCCTGGGCAAGTCACTTAACCCCAATTGCCTCACTAAAAAAGAAAAAAGAAAGAAATTCTCCTGTAAGATCATGTGAAAATTCATGTTTCCCCATGGCATATGATCCTGTAGGACCTCTATCAATGCCTTTGGAAACAGAAAAATAGGAAATATCAGAAAGTACCACATGTTTCTCCTGAAAGTCATCATTAATTACCTCACAAGAAATAATGTCACAGTACCGTAGGAACAAAGGTGATGTACTGATCAGAATGTCAGAGAGGGAGGAGAGGAGGGGAGGAGAGGGGCAGCAAAGTCAGACCAGCTTTGTTTTTGTTTTGTTTTGTTTTTTTGTAAAATAAGAATGAGGGATAGCTCTTGTGAAAAGAATCCCTCCCCTTCACTTTCAGGATCCAATTATTACCCAATCACTGAGGACCAGTCATGGGGCTCCCTCTTCTTTTAGAAAGGAATCTGTAGTAGGCTTATTTTCAATTGCAGTCCCCATCATGTCTTCAGACAATTATTCATATCCAATAATATCATCCAGTCAATTCAGGGCACTTAATTAACTTATGCCCTATCAGCTCCCTTCCTTATATTTGCTTTTAGATTCAAATATTAAGTAACATAAATGCTTTTCCAGTTTCTGACTATCTCCCTCCAATTGTTATTTTTCCCTTGCCTAGAAATTCTTGCATGTCTTTCTACCATTTTAATGTTGTGGCTCAGCAGCAATTGCAATATTTGTGCTTCAAAACTAAGTAGGCAATAATTTTGTAAGGTAATAAAACTTTAGGAATTTTGCACATTCATAAATGTTGGTACTCTCTTCCACAATGCAAATCCTAAACCAATAATTTCTTCTCAATTTGTGAGTACATATAAACCAAAAATTCTTATTGAATTTAAATATTTGTCTAGATTGAAAAGTGTTTAAAATTTCCAAGTTTTAGTCTAGTGTAATAATTCTTTAGCACCTCAAAGGTCAGTGATTTTGTCTGTGTGTATCCTTTGTAAAACAAATCACAATGTTGATACAGTTTAGTTAACTATTTTATTAGTTGCCATAACAAAATCAAAAAAAAATTTATAAAAAATCCATCAAGTAGAATTTAGCCATTTGTTGATAATCATTTCTGAATTTAGGCAGGCTGTCCCCTTTCTAGTTTAATAAGTCCTGTCAAAGTTTGCCCTCAAGTGGAATAACATTTAAGAACTTGAGATGCTATACAATGTGGCATCAGAGCTGAATTTTAATGGAGAACTATGATTTAATAGTTTAAAAAAGTTTCTCTGGAAAATAATTGGAAATCAAGGGATTGCCCATCAATAGGGGAATGGCTAAACAAGTTGTGGTATATGAATGTAATGGAATACTGTTGTGCTACAAGAAACGATAAGCAGGAGGAGTTCAGAGAAACCTGGAAGGACTTACATGAACTGATGCTGACGGAGGGGAGTAGGACCAGGAGAACCAGGAGCAGAACACAGTAACAGCAACATTTTGTGATGAAAAATGGAGATAGACTTGGCTCTTCTCAGCAGCACAATGACCCAAAACAGTTTCAAAGAACTCGTGACAGAAAATGTTCTCAACATCCAGAAAAAAATAACTGAATTATGAATGTAGATTGAACCATACTATTTCTACTTTTGGACTGTTTTTTTCCTTCTTTTTTTTTAGGTTTTTCCCTTGTGCTGTGATTCTTCTTTCTTAAGATAACTAATGTAGAAATATGCTTAATGTGATTGTACATCTACAACTTATATCAGACTGCTTTCCATCTTGGGGAGGAGGGATGGAAGGGAGAGTGGGAGAAAAACGTTGGAACTAAAAATCCTGTGAAAACAAATGTTGAAAACTATCCTTATACGTAAATGGAAAATAATAAAACATAAATAAGCAAACAAACAAAACAAAGAAATAAATTAATAAATATAGTTTCATCCAATTTGACCTGAATCAGTGAGTAATGTTTTTTAAGGAAAGTTCTGTTTCATTTTATGAAGCAATCAAAAATACATATTTTCCGTTTCTTCCAGTCCTTGATTCACAGTTTGAATTGGTTCAAGGCCCAGAGATAAAGGCATCTTTCCATTTTTATTTTCTTTGCAAACTAAGAAATGACAATTGAGGACAGTTATCATAATTACTTCCCTCATGGAGATCCATATGAACACCCAACAACAAGGCTAACTTCACTTTTCCTACAGTTATTTCCAATTTCATTGTCCCATGTATTTTAATTTTCCTGTGCTGACTTTCTTATTAAAATGATGATTTCTCCAAGGTATATGTACTTTTGAATACTATTTTCCTTTGTGCTAAATTTCTTGACTGTGGTTATCCCAAGCCTGAAGAAGTAAAATTTAATTACATATCTATCCATAAAAAGTGCTTCATTTCTTCATCTCTTGGCAATGTTCATCATGACAACAAAACCCAATTTTATTTTCCATAAAATATTATTTCAGTGCTAAAAGAACATGAATGAGAATGCAATGACGTCTGAAAGAAGTGTATAAATTGTTCTGTCAGGTTTAAACCTTTGTTATTTTTTTCTAAGCATTTTTGTGAATGTTATTGTTATAAATCTAGTATTTAATCACCAATAATCTAATAAACAGATAAACTAGAATGTGTCAACAGGTAATAAAATGAATTAACGGATGAATCTTTTGATTGTGAAGTCAGTCCTATTAACTAATTCTAGGTTCTTCACTATTGATTTTCCATTTTCCTCATATAGACTAGAGCCATGCTAAGAACAAACTGGTATTTTTTGGGGGGGGGGCATGTTTCCTCCTGTCAGTATATGAAATGCATCACTACTTTATGCCTTGATTCATTAATAGATCTGAGCTCTCATCAATATGGTCCTTATCTTCATGAGCACAGATCACAACTCATCCTTATATTTTTATCCTTTGTATTACTTGTCCAGAATCTCCTATTGTGGGGACCAATTTTTAATTGGGGAGTGCTAGCTAAGCAGCTTGCTGCAATATTGGGGCAAGGAAGGAGACCGGCCGCCTCCCTCAAAACAGAACAAGATTTATTTTAACAAGAACGAACTTATAAAAAACAAACAGGAGCCGTAGTATCAAGGGAAAGGAAATAAAATGGGGAAAGGGAAATTATAATACCTGAAAAAATACCACTGCCCTGGAATCAGCTGAAAATATGCAGCAGAACGCCTGTTGCTTTCCAGCTTCCACCTAGAATGCCCAATTCTCGTCCCCCAAACCTAGAAACACCCCACACAGCCCCAGTCAATGGGATGGCCACTCTGACAGTCACATGACTGCCCTCACTAGGCTTCCAATCATTATAATTTTGCCAGGCCCATGTAGGCCTTGGTGAGTGGTGATGACATGAGGTGCCATAGCCTTGGCAACCCAGTGGGTGGAGCACCATGTGGTTTGCGGAGCCCCAGGCCAGTGAGTGCTGAGGCATAAAAACTTCAAATAACAATGAATTCTTTATACTATAGATTCACCACAGAGGATCCACCCAGTCTTCTAGAGATTACTTTCTAAATCTTTCTTGATTATCTGAGTAATTTTGCAGTGCTCAGACTATATACCTATTATGCTTTTCTCCCACTATGTGAAAAGTCCAGCTCCTTTTATAATGGTACATTTCCTGGATGATATCTCTTATGTTGCTCTCATGTAAATCATCACTGGACTATGCTGTGAACTACTTATGCCCATTGTACATTTCACTAGACTTTAAATCACCCTCAACTTTGATTCAATTATTAACTATGGTATTCAAAGACTTTTCAGAAGTAGGATTTTATGAAGCCTTACAAGTATCTCATAATATTTTAAATATGCATTATGAAATTGGACAGAGTACTATGAACATTCTAAGAAATAGTAAGCATACCAGGTACCAGAGTAAACATTGGTTAAATAAGCTAATATAAATCACTATTTTTGTGATTTTTATATTTTAGTCATATGACCAAAATCTAGTGAAAGTATAAGGTACTATAACTTATTTATATTTAAAATGTTATATTGATTTTCTATAATGTACAAAAATAGATTCTGGTTGAATTTAATTTAATTGAAGTGTCATTCTACATACTACTGAAAAGTTCAGGAATATAATACAATTAATAAACTGTTATATATATTATTTTTATACAGATATCTGTAGCCAATATGGGTGCTGTCTTTCACATTGATGATTCAGGTACACAGAGGCAAAGCTGGTTAGCTATATTCTAGGTGGTTCTTTTCTTTAATGATATAAGGTTAAGTCTTTATTCTAGTGTTTTCTCTTTCAATATTAATTGTTAGTTATACTTGGTTTCTCCCTTATATACTGAATACCAACTAATAATCGGTGCGCCGGTATACTTAATAACTTACCATTCATTGGTTTCTATAAAGGGATATTTACTAAAAAAGATAAAGCAATTCCAGGAGTTTAGTCACTTTTCCCACGTCTGGGGACAGCCTACTCTACTCTATAATTCATTGGTCCCTGGGGACAGTGGACTCAAACTTAACATGGATGTTAATGCACCTTTGACCCACCACATTCACTTAAGAAGACAGCATAGATAATGGATAAAGTAACTTTCTTTGATCAAAGGACCAGACATACAGTATCAATCCATTGTTTGGCTGGGACATGTGATCTGCCAGCTCCTTGATCAGCTCAGTTGGAATTAAAGTCTTGCATAAATTGCAATCACTGTCCCTCTGTTCCAACCTTTCCAAACTATCAAGGGCATAACTATTTCCAGTACTGCTTATCTGAAAACAGAAAATAAGAAACACAAAGAGGGAAAGAACACAGGCTCCATATTTTCATGGATCAGATGTTGGCCCAGATGGGGAGGGCCTGAGGCTTTTTATCCCAATCATACCAGCAAGGCAGGAAAGGAGGTTAGAGTTACCCCTGGGAGAACAGTAAGGCTGTGTTTCAAGTGGGGAGAGGGAGGGTTTCTCAAATCATTTCAGGGTCAGTAGTCAACCAAAAAAAAAAAATCCCTTCTTTACCATAAGGTAAATAGACCAAATACCATACCATGCTCTTCAAGGGAGAGTAGGGCCCTTTTCCTAGACATCATTATGTCTCTCTAGAATCAGGACCCGTATGCTCTGAGGACAGAACTTCCATTTTGACAGTCCCCTTATTATGTAAAATACTTGTCCTATAAAATCCTATCCTGATGCTTCTTTACGGTATACTGGTTTTAGTGGGGTTCTCAAGGGCTAGGTAGGCAGAGAGCAACATCTATAAGTTTCTACCATAGCAAAAACCCATAGAATAGCAATGTGATATATCTGTTTTCTGAGGAACATCCTAGTTAAATATGAAGAAACACATTACCTGTAATAATAATAATTAATAGTAATAACAGCCAAAATTTATAGAGAGCTTTAAGGTTTTCAAAATGTCTTACAAATATTATTTCATTTTATCTTCACAGAAACCTTATGAAGTAGGTATTATTGTCATCCCCATTTTTCATATGAGGAAACTGAAGTAAATATTAAGTGACTTGCTTAGGGTCACACAACTACTAAGGGTCTGGGAATAAATTTGATTTCAGGTATTTTGGATTCCAGTTCTATTTCTTTTAACTTCACTTTCCTATCCTTAACTCATTCCAAGTTTTATCCCTCCTGACATTTTCCAAGAACATATTACATTCTTCTATTTATGCTTTGCTACGTGTATTTGCTTCCATTTTCAATACACTTCTTTGAAAATATAAATGGATTGATAAATGAAACCATATCAATCTTTTTAGGTAGATGTCCTTTTTCCTCCTCACTGGACTTATTCCCCTTTATGTTTTTAGAGTTTCATTCCTGAATGTGTCTTATCTTTCCAGGGTGTTTTTTTCCCCTTAAAGAATTTTAATATATTGCATCTTTTCTCTCCTTCCTTTGAGCCCTTTGAAACCTGGTTATATGTGGAGTGTATAAAATAGCAGTTACTGCCAGGGATGAGAGGAAATCTACAGATATCTCAATAACACCATCTAAGTAAAATCAAAATAACCTTAGAAATTTTATAACTTTAATGAAAAAATGAACAAAAAAGAAGAAAATTTTTTTAAAAAGTTAGAAAATGGTTCAGGAATAAGAAATGTGAAAGGTCAAAGATCTATAGATGATGCAAAAATCTCACAATGATAGATTACTAATAATTCCATCAAGGAAGAGCATTAGTAGGTATGGGACATGCTAAATGTTGAATAATATTAAAATGAAAATGGATTTTCTTCTAATAGACATGAAATAACTAGTTACTGATATGGGAATCATTTCCAAATCAGTTGTCAATGTACAGTTAGATCACTGACTTATTGGAATAATGATTAAAATCCACATCATACCAAATAAGAACAAATGACAAAATTGAGAATATATTGAAAACTTCAAATTTCAGTTTAAACAATTCATTAATACAGGAAAAAAGAAACACTGATTTTAACAATAGACATTAACTTAGATCATTTATTAAGGCTATTTAAGTAACATAAGTCAATTTATCTAAATTATGAGACCATTGACAAGTCACTTAACCCTGATTACCTCCCAATAAATAAATAAACAAATAAATAAATAATGAGACATCAAGTTGACATTGTAGGTCATGTAATGATCATGAAGAAAGGAAGATCTGAATTAAAATCCTTTCTCAGATACCTGTTGTATGGTGATGGGTAAGTCACTTACCCTCTCTGAGACTTAGCTTCATAATCTATGAAATAGGGATAATCTTACCATTTAACTTATAGGGTTGTCATGAATATATACTTAGATAATATTTGTAAAAGTTGTGGGGTTTTTTTTTGCAAATCTTCAAACTCTATAAATGATAGTTATTACATTTCTTACTCCTGAACTATGATTTCTAACATTTTCCTTTTTTTCTTCCATGTTCCCATTTTCACTGAAGGTATCAAGTATCATAGGCCATTTTGGTTTTATTGGGAGAATATTGTTGGGATCTACATAGAATTCCTCTCATTTCTGGCAGTGTTATTATTGCCAGAAGTTCAAAAGGTCCTAGAAACCAAAGTTTTTTCTTATGTTTACTCATATCTCCACTTTCAGTTTCCAGATTGGGGGTTTATTTATTTATTTATTTATTTTTTTATTAAACCGTGCTTCCCAGATATTGTGGGTAGAACAAGCTTGCTTTTAAGATTGTTAGCTAAGACTTGGTCCAACTCTCTCCAGGAATTTTATGGTCTTGTTTTCCTCTGTGGTTCAGGTCTAGGAGGTCTGGGAGCTGCCTTTGTCCTATGTCCTGCAGTGGATGGAAGTCCCGGGTTCCACCAATCTGGAAGTTGCTCTGGACCTGTCTCCATCTGTGGGATCAGGCTGTTGCACATGTTTCCTTTACCTACCCTAGCTTTTCTCTGCTTTGAGCTTTTGCAGTATTCTGGCTTCTTCTTTAGACTAGACAGAGGAATTTATAGCTGACTTTCTTTGGTTTTCTTTACCATGGTTCCTTCTGGTGCATTTTTAGGACTTTACTGAGGGTGTTTGTAGGAGTTATAGAATGCTCTAGATCCTAACATGCTACCACCTTCCCCAAATTCCTGAAACCACCACCTTTCAAGGAAGATATCACTTTTGAACAACTCTAATTGCTAGGGATTATTTCCTATCATCAAGCCTAACTTTGTAACTGCTACTTCATCCCTAGAGAGCCATACAGAACATGCCTCCTTCACATTATAAACTTTTAAACATTTGAAGAAATCTATGACTTCATCAATATCCATTCCTTTCCCAAATCTTCTCTCTTTACTAACCTCATCCATTTCTTTAACTAGTTCTCATGTCATGAACTCAAGCTCCTTCATTATCTTGGTTACTTCTTCCAGACACTCTCCTATCAATTTCCTTAAATAGTGATGCCCAGGATTGAATAGTTCCTAACCATGCCACCTTATGTTTTTAATCTAAGTCACTGACAAAATGCTACATAGTACCAGGCAAAGCACAGATTCCTGGTGAACTCTACTGAAGAACTTTGTTGACATTTACAATGATGATGTCATTCATTGACAACCTTTAATGTTATTGCCTCCTCCTAGATCATTGCCTTTTTGTGGCAGAGGCACTTCTGTAGTAGCTCAATGAAACTATGAACTATGCTTTACAGGACTAGCCAAGATGGGTAGAGAAGGAAATGGGGAAAAAAAAAACTTCAGTGTCTTTTCCAAGAAAACCCCATAGACATTATTAAAAAAATAAAAGGGAAGCTGAAAGGAAGCTCAACTGCAGCTGTATCTGGCCATGAAAGGAAAATCTGATGCTGTAAAGATCAATATTTCATAGGAACCTGGAATATAAGATCTATAAACTGGGGCAGCTAGGTGGCACAGTGGATAGAGCACTGGCCCTGGAGTCAGGAGTACCTGAGTTCAAATCCAGCCTCAGACACTTAACACTTACTAGCTGTGTGACCCTGGGGAAGTCACTTAACCCCAATTGCCTCACTAAAAAAAAAAAAAATCTATGCTCTAACCATTGAGGGCAAATAGGCCAAAGCTGATCAGTTCTATGAAGACCTACAATATCTTCTAAAAATTAAACCAAAAATTATGTTACATTCATTAAAGGGGACTGTAATGCTAAAATAGAATATCAAAAGATAATTGAAATAACAGGGAAGTTTATCCTTGGAGTACAAAATGAAACTGAGCAGGGGTAAATGGAGTTTTGTCAAGAAAACTCAGTGGTCATAGCAAACATTTTTTTTCAACAACCCAAAAAGCAATTCTATACATGGACAGCACCAGGTGGTCAATATTGAAATCATATTTATTATTGCAGCCAAAGGTGGAAAAATCTCTATACAGTAAGATAAAACAAAACCTGGAGCTAACCATGGCTTAGATCATGAGTTTCTTCTTGCAAAACTCAGAATTAAATTGAGGAAAGTAAGGGAAACTATCAAACTTGATAGAAAGGACCTAAATAACATCCTTTATTAATATGTCAGGGATCAGATCTGCTAGACATAGTGCCTGAAGAACTACGAATAGGTGTTTGCAATATTTTACAGGAGCCTACAAAAACAAAAACAAAATTCTAAAGAAAAAGAAGAACAAAAAGCAAAATGATAAGGATTTATAAATAGTTGAGGAAAGAAGGAAAGTGAAATGTAAAGAAGAAAGTTTGCCCAACTGAATGCAGAATTTTGGAGAATGGCAAAGAGATATAAGAAGGTTCTCTTAAATGAGCAATGCAAAGAAATAGAACAAAACAATAGAACAAAAAAGACAAGAAATCTCCAGGAAAATTAGAGCTATTTCATGCAAAAAATAGGGATACACAAGACAAAAATGGTAAGAAACTTGAAAGAAGTAGAAGAGATTAAAAAGAGATGGCAAGAATATAATAAAAAATACAAGGATGATCTTAACATTACTCATAACTGCAATGATGTGGTTACTGATCTAAAGACAGACTTCCTGGAGAATGAAGTGAAATGGATCTTAGGAAGCATTGCTAACACTAAGGTCAGTGGAAATGATGGAATTTCAGCTAAGTATTGAAAACCCCAAATGACAATGCTGTTAAAGTCCTGTACTCCATATGCAGATAAATTTGGAAAACTTAACATTGGTCACTGGATTGGAAAAAAAAATCAATTTATATCCCAGTTCTAAAGAAGGAAAATAGCAAAGATTGTTCAAATTATGGAATAACTGTGTTCATTTCACATGCCAGCAAGCAAGACTTCAGCCACATGTTAATTGAAAATTACCAGAAGAGCAGTCTGGTTTTCAAAGAGACAGAGGAATTAAAAATCAACACATGCTAGATTAAGGAGAAAGCATCTACTTCTACTTCATTGATTACACTAAAGCCTTTGACTGTACGGATCATAACAAAATGTGATAAGTCCTCAAAGAGACAGGAAAACCAGAACACCTTATTCATCTCTTGAGGAACCTGTATTTGGCTGTGAAGCAACAGTTAGAACCAAACATGGAACAGTTGATGGGATTAAGATTGGGAAAGGATTATGACAAGGCTGTACATTGTCACCTTACATAATTAATTTATATGCAGAGTACATCATGTGAAATGCCAAGATGGATGAATCAAAAGTTGGAATTAAGGTTTTCCAGGAGAAATAGCAATAAATTCAGATATGCAAGTGATACTACTATGATGGCAAAGTGAAGGACAATTAAGAAGCTTCTTGATGAGAGTGAAAGAGAAAAGTTTAAAAGCTGGCTTGAAATTAAAAAAAAAAAAAACTAAGATTTTGACAAATGGTACCATAATTTCCTGGCAAATAGAGGGAGAAGAAATGGAAGAAGTATTCATTTTACATTCTTGGGCTCAAAGATCACTGCAGATGGTAACTGTAGTCATGTAATAAAAAGATGTTTGTTCCTTGGAAGGAAATCTATAGCAAATCTGGACAGCACACTAAAAAGAAGAGATATCACCTTGCTAGCAAAGGTCTGTATAATCAAAGCTTTGTTATGTAACGATTGGAATAGTTATTATATTCTTTTTACTGTTCCGTCAAGGAAACATTTTGTTTCTTGAGGAACAAAAGGGGGGATTGTAATGATTGGAATGACGCCACCTGCTGGAGACTTACTGTAGAAGAGTTCTGCCCATGAAGCGAAGGTCTTTGAGGGCAAGACCAGGAGTCTTTTCTTTGGTGTCAGGAAGTGACGCGGGCTAGTGGGAGGAGGAAGGAAGAGACTGGCGCTCAGTCTCGGGCTCTTTCCTTGGGACTCTGGTGGAGAGCGGAGCTAGAAATGTGCTCTCCCTTTAATAGATAGGAATCTAGGCCTTTCTCTCTCTCTCTTTACCAAATTCTTATTCTCCTTAATAAATGCTTAAAAGTCTAACTCTTGCTAAAGCTTATAATTTATTGGTGACCACTCATTAGATATTTTAGACAGCTTAGCTAGAATTTTAGCCCTAAACAGATGGCTGACCACGAAGAGGAAAGCTGAACCTCACTTCTGATCTTTCGGTTGGGTAAGAAATTTCCCCTACCCTAACCCTTTAAATCCGAAGTACTGCTGAATTGCCCAGTGTTTTCCCTTTAAATTATTTCAAATGGACCTTTTAAACTCCTTAATTACCCTATTTTTTTATTTTAGTCTGTTTAACCAGACAAATGGGGGATAAGATCATGTTAATGCTTTGTTTTTGTGGATTTTCTATTTTTCTTTTTATTTTTGTTGGAGGAGCCAGCAAGGTACTTACACAAGGGAATATAAATATCCTCCCCTCTCCCAGCCATGCTTTTTCAGAGAACCCTTGCACTCCTGTATTTTTTTCAAATTCTAATGCTGAGAGATTCTCTAATTTTGCATGTCTAGAGGCAATGACCCAACCTCTAGAAGCTTTTTATCCCCTAGGAGTGGGGGTAGGGCCTGAGTTCAAAATCAAGTCTGATTCAAATTGTGCTGGTCCTTCCCCTCCTCTCCAGACCCCACCCTCTACTCCTCCCATGGCCAAGCCCATTGCTTCCCCTGCCTGGGAAGTCCAGAGATCTAATGCTCATGCGCAACTTTCTCTAACTACATTTGCAGCTTCAGGCTCAGCCCTTCCCCAGCCTGGCTGTGCTTCTGAGACAACCTTAGAAAACCCTTTAAATTCCAGATATGCTCGATTTGTTCATAATTTTGCTAACCTGCTTTTGTCTTTAATTAGTAATCTTATAAAGCATTTGTATGGTGAAAAGACTGACAGACAATATAGAGGGGTTAAAGAAGAAAAACTTAAGCTGAATAAGAATGACAATCATCAACATAGTTCAAGACTCTGCTTCTTTTGCCATGGAAGGGTATATATTTTACAGAAATGTGGAAGTAAGCAGCAAGGTATTGATATGAGTATTGGGGATTTTAGATATCGGAATCAAAAGTGTTCTGAATTCACTCAGAGTAATAGTATCAGTTCAGAGGTTACATAGGATTTCTATGCTATTATATATACATTTTGAAATTAATGGTTTGGGTTTATTTTCATAGAGATTTTCATGCATTTGAGATTGTGTTTTATACTTAGTTTCTAAAACAAGGAGAATATTTGTAAAAGCTTTTTTATAGTCATGTGATCAAGTTTAGATTTTATAATACTCTTATTAATATTAAGTTCGTATTCATTTAGATTTCCCTAGTTTGAATTTCATTGTCTTTTATTGTTCCATGTGTATTTTCTTCTATTCGTTTATCTATCTAATTTTGAAAAATTGCAAGATGGTTTTGATTTCATAATATAATGTTAATTCTAGGAGTATTGTGCTCCCATATTCTGAGTTGTTTGTTTTTGTTATTTTTTTTCCTCAACTGATTATTTGATCAAACTCTTTAAAGCATTTCCCTGGCAAATTGGTTGCCATGGCAAGTGTAAATTGATTCTAGAAGTATTATTTTTGATAAGCATATTCAAAAAAAAAAAAGAGGGGAACATTTGTAAAAGTTTTCTTTTTTCAAAAAAAAAGTTTTCTTTGAGATTCTGTTGTGCTTTAACTTGTATTTAAATATGTTCTGATTTTTCACAAAAGTAATTGTATACTAAGTAAAAAAAAGGGGTATTATTTGAAATTGTTGCATAATTATATATTATATTCTGAGTCAAGATGTATTCACATTTTTTGCAATCATTTATTATCCTCAATTTTAAAATCCATATGAGACTTGGATTATGGGAACTTATCATTTAAGACATTAATTGCCTTTATTCTGAGTTATCAGATGCCAGCTGGCCAAGATGCCATCCAATCACAAGAGGAATTCATGCAAGAGCAGACATTGAACTGTCACGAGGGGAGACATGCATGAAGTCAAGGTATGGCCGAGGGAACGGCTTTTGACAAATGTTGAGGTTGGATTCTCTTGGTTTAATATTTTATTTTATTTTTCCCCACAATATTGTACAGATGGCTGGAAGTATTCATCCCACCCATCTCACTTCTACACCTGGCTTCTATGCTCCCTCCTGTATGCCTGATGCCATGGAAATCTCAATCCCATGCATCTGATTAAGTCTGACTCAGTTTCTTCCAATATGTTCGGTGGCATGGACATATATTCCATCCACCTATTTTAAGCCTGGCATACTGTATGGGCAGTACATATTGCTCAAGTGTGGGAATGCTCATATCCCATCATTTCTCTGTTCTTTTATGGTAACCCCCATAATTATCTCAGGTGTCATGATAAATAACAGTGTTGAATTTGGCCTTGACATCTGTTACCAATTATATTAGATTGTTAAATTTCTCATAATGGCATGAGGATAATTAGGCAGATGATGTAAAAAGTGATGAAACAAAGATAAAAATTATTTTTAATAATTAATATCACAGCAATTATCTTCTCAATTACCCTCCATAAGGGGGACTATAGTAATATTATAATTTTAAAGAATGTTTTAATTTTTGTTTTATTATATGTTTCATGTGTAACAACTAAGATTCTGTATTCCCTTAGACATGTTTTTGAGAACTTTCATTGTTTGATTTGATTATTGACAAAGCTATTTTAAAGTTGTGTTAAGCTCAATTTTGTAGGAAATTTTCCTGGCTGATTACCAGTATCCACACATCAACCCCTGAAAAGACTTCCATTCCACGATTACACCTAGAGGACATCTGAGAAAAGACTTTCAGAGACTTTAAATGAACAGTTTTGATTTGTTGTTTTTGTTATTTTTTTTTCTCTTTCTGTTATAATATACACCATCTGTAACATGTATTCTCTGCAGAGGCCCTCCCTTTGCAAGACTAATGTCAAAGCGTTGGTTCATGAGGACAAAAAAATTCGCCCCTCTGGACAAAACTTTCCTCTCTTCCTTTTCTATATTGTTGTTCACATATTGTTAGTTAGCATAGGTTATTATATTCTGTTATTTTTGACTGTTTCATCAAGGAAACATACCGTTTCTTGAGGAAACAAAGCGGGGAACTGTAACGATTGGAATGACGCCACCTGCTGGAGACTTACTGTAGAAGAGTTCTGCCCATGAAGCGAAGGTCTTTGAGGGCAAGACCAGGAGTCTTTTCTTTGGTGTCAGGAAGTGACGCGGGCTAGTGGGAGGAGGAAGGAAGAGACTGGCGCTCAGTCTCGGGCTCTTTCCTTGGGACTCTGGTGGAGAGCGGAGCTAGAAATGTGCTCTCCCTTTAATAGATAGGAATCTAGGCCTTTCTCTCTCTCTCTTTACCAAATTCTTATTCTCCTTAATAAATGCTTAAAAGTCTAACTCTTGCTAAAGCTTATAATTTATTGGCGACCACTCATTAGATATTTTAGACAGCTTAGCTAGAATTTTAGCCCTAAACAGTTAAAAGCAAGCAAACAAAATATTTGTTTTTTTATATTTTGTTTTTCTTTTTTTGTTTTGTTTTTTTTGTTTTGTTTTTCAGTAGCAATGAATGACTTGAGATTTGGACTATAAGGAAAGCTGAGTGCTTTTCCTTATTATCACTTTTTAAAATTGTAATGCTGGAGAAGACTTTTTTAGAGTTCCTTGAATAGCAAGACAAGGGAGTCATTCAACACTTAATGAAATTAATTTAGACTATTTATCGGTAGATAAATTACTGAAGTTGAAGTTTAAACACTTTGGCCATATAATGAGAAGGCAGGACTCATTACAAAAGACCCTGATGTTCAGAAAGATTGAAGACAAAAGCAAAAGGGGACAGCAGAGAAAGACTTAGATAGTGTCAAGGAAACAACGAACATAAACTAAGTATTTGAGAGAGAGTGAAGGAAAGAAGGGCCTAGGATACTATGATCTATGGGTTCACAAAGAGTCAGACATGACCAAATGACTAAACAACAAATGTTATTGAACAAGCCATTCTATTAGTTTAACTATATTATTGTCTATTCTACCCCCTTCCCATTTTTTCCACTTAAATTATAGGAAATAATTAAACAAATGTAAATCTAGATAAATGACAAATTTCTGCTCATTTGCAGGTTTCGTAAAACTGTCAAAAACGAAGAGACAAGATTAATATATAACACCCTATTCTTGATAAAGTAACACTGGTTCTTTTTTAAAAATTTTTTTAACTTTAAATTCAAATTCTGTGTGTGTGTGTGTGTGTGTGTGTGTGTGTGTGTGTGTGCGTGTGTATGCATGAGCATGAGGCAATTGGGGTTAAATGACTTGCCCACAGTCACACAGCTAGTGTCAAGTGTCTTAGGAAAGTAACACTAGCTCTGTTTAATTCATCACATTTTTTTAGATAATCACTTTAATATGTCCTAGATTTTTTCTTTGATTAAAACGAATTTACTTGGGGAAGCTAGGTGATGCAGTGGATAGAACACCGGCCCTGGAGTCAGGAGTACCTGAGTTCAAATCCGGCCTCAGACACTTGACACTTACTAGCTGTGTGACCCTAGGCAAGTCACTTAACCCCAATTGCCTCACTAAAAAAAAAACAAAAAAAACAACTAATTTACTGAGAGACAGAGGAACATATAGACAGAGCACATTATTATATGTCATACATTATTTTGGTACATAGAATTTCATGGTTGGGGAACTGTGGGGAGAGAAGAGTAGGGGAATAAATCATCTGGCCTTCCATTTGCCCTTAGTTCATTAAAAGTGATTATATTTTTTCACAATTGATCTGAAA
The DNA here is from genome assembly GCF_019393635.1 of Dromiciops gliroides. Classification (NCBI taxonomy): domain Eukaryota; kingdom Metazoa; phylum Chordata; class Mammalia; order Microbiotheria; family Microbiotheriidae; genus Dromiciops; species Dromiciops gliroides. The sequence continues at coordinate 84,532,174 of NC_057864.1, forward strand.
GACCCAAATAAATGTGTCCTTTTATTACTATTTGGAAAAGACTACTTTTAGGTATCTGTTTTCTGCGACAGTTCTATTTGGCAATTTAATATGACACATACAAAGTAAAGTGATTGATCAGAGACTTGGAACACATTTTCATTAAATCAGTCATGCAAAGTTTTATAGGCACATACACTAGTGGTTAAAAGAAATAAAGCCAAGTTAGATAGAAATTAAAATCCATAGCAACTATATTGACTTTATTGAGGCTAATGACATTCATATTGCCTAATATGAGAAGGTCTAATGGGATCTTAGTAGTCAATAAAGACTTTCTGTGGCACTGAAGATAATTGTTAAACTACCTGTAGGAGTAAATTAAAATCATTTTTGGCTACTAGAATAACTAATCATTAACTCCCTGGCACTGTTTTTTGTTTTGTTTTTGCTGTATTGTAAAGTTCACTTTTCAAAGTGGCTTGAAAAATTTAATATTATCTTTTATAGTGGAGGGCAGAAAGGAAAGGGAAGGAAATAACTATTTATATAGCATTACTATGTGCCAGACACTTTATTAATTATTTTTTACAAATATCTCACTTGATTATGACAACTCTGTGAAGTAGATGCTATGATTACTCCCATTTTGCAGTTGAAGAAACTGAGGCAGAATCAGGGTCATATACAACCTGAGCATGAATTTGAACTCAGATTTTTTTAACTCTAGGCTTATCATTATCTTTAGCTGCCACTAGTGGCTTCCTGAATTGCATGACACTTTTATGACAATCTCCAAAAATAATTAAGATATATCATTATTATTTATTTTCATTTCATTTTTTTTGTTTTTCTTTGAAAAGATCATTTAAATTTAGGAAACTATATGAGTCACATTTCAAACGAAAACAATTAAAACTAAGTAGTTACATCATTGCTGAAAAACAAAAAAACTTTCATTAAATATTTATTTATGCTCAAAATGCTAAAGAAAAAAAGCATGGGCATAAAAGAACCATTTTATGACCAAAAGTACATACTTAAAAAACAAAAGTTTTTATCATTATGCATAATGAGCAAAAACCTGGAAGCCTTCTCAATAAATATAGAAATATATATTGTTTGATATAGGTATAGAAATTCCAGTGATAGCAATAAGACAAGATAAAAGTAACAAAGGGTTATATACATTAGCAGAGGAGACAATATTATCACTAATTTCAAAACATATGTTGATTTACCTAGAAAACCCCAGAGAATACATAAAAACCTAATTTTGGCACTTAATGGCTTCAATAAATTACCAATACACAAAATAAGTATGTGGAAAGCATTATTTTTCTACATAGCAATAACAAAACCAAGGAGGAAAACAAGGATGGAAATCCAATTAAAAATTACAACATGAATAAAATATCTGGAATTTAATCTAACAGGATGGAGTCAAGACATATAAATAAATTCACAAATCGTTCTTTCTAGAAATAATTGGAGAGATTTTTAGGACTCATTATTAGTACATGTCAAAATAATAAAAATTATTCTACTATATGAATTAGCTTATAATGATAGTGCTATTCTAATCAAACCACCCAAGAATTATTAAAAAAGAAAAACAAGTAGATTAAAAAATAACATTCATTTGACTCAAAAGGGAAATGATTTTTTTAAAAGAGATAGGAAGAAATTTTACTTCCAGATCACAATTTATACTATAAAGCAGGATGATTATAAGTAGAAAATATTGGAATAGACTAGATAAACTGGAATCAAACTTAAATAACAAATCAAACTTAAATAACAGTGTTGGATAAACCAGAGAATATCAGCTAATTGATGAATAGTTTTCTTTGAAAAGATTTACTAGGAAAAACGGGGTGGGGGGGGCGGAATTAGGCACACATCAAAAAAAAAAACACCTTCAGACTATCATCTTATATGTTATACCATAAGAAGGAAGGAAGGAAGGTAAAAAAAAAAACACAAACAAACAAAAAAACAAAAAAACAATTTCTACAATGGCCACATTAAAAAAAAATACATTCTCTTTTTTTTTTCTCAGCATCTAAACAGTAGTATTTTTTTGGCTTATAGTAAAATTTAAAGTTATTTGGTTTAACCATTTTATTGTCTCATTATAGCATGTGATCTATTAACCACAAATCATGTTATTTTTCTTAAATAGTCAAGTTGGGAGGCATTTCTAGATCAGAACCAGGACTGGGCCTATCCAAATTTAGAAATAGAAGAAATTTATCTTTAGTAGTCTGTTCATTTGGAACTTCTAATTCTGTCATGTGAATTTCTCTCAGTTTTCAATTACTTTCCTTGTCCTCTGCTTGCAGGAGGTCTAATTCCAAAATCAAGGGCACACAATCTTTAACCAGGTTTCCTGCTGGTGTCTTCCCAGTAGCCTAAGGTTCGTTGTTGCTATATTCACTACCGCTCCTAAAACTCATCTCCTGAAGACTATACCTTTCAAAAAGACAATCCTTTCAATTTAGCAAGTTAATTTGTGCTTGTATACTACTGGGAGTACTGCTTAAAGAGACCTGCAAAGGCTACCATACTTGTGCACGTTTTAACAGTTACTTTTAAACTAAAGGAATGACTCAAAAAATTAGCAATTTTAAGTCAGAAAGAAGTAAAGATTATGGCAGGTTAGGAAAAGGAAGTAATAAGCATTTATTAAGCGCCTACCATGTGCCATGCACTGTGTTAAGTGTTTTATAATATTATTTCATTAAATTTTGAAAATTAGTAGAAATTTTGAGGTGAATGAGGTCCTGTGGTATTACATATTACATGATTTGATCAACCCCAACTTAGGCATAGGGTCTTTTAGTCTTTCAAGTTGTGTGTGTATACACACATACATATATACACATATACATACATACATACATACATACATACATACATACATACATACATACAGAGAGACAGCAAGACAGAGTAAAAGCAAGAGTATTTTGGAACTCTACCACCACCTAAATCTAGCTAAATTATACTGTATTTCTTCTGGAAAATTTTCTTTCATTTATTTATTTTGGTATAACAATTAATTTTTTTAGCATTGCCATTATTATGATGAAGATTATGGTGATCACTTTCAAAGCTCAGCTCAATCTTCTGAAAGTAGTTTATAAATAAAATTCCTGTTTTTTTTCTTTTTTATAATCTTATTATCATAGATTTTCCTTTCTCCCATCTAGGCTCCACAGACTGATACAAAATAAACTTCCTAAATCACAGATTTGACCATTTCCTTTATTGTTTATATATCTTCAGTAGATCTCTTTTGCCCCTACAAACTTTTCAACTTGTCATTTAAATACCTTCAAAATCTGTCAGCAGTCCACCTGACCAATGACCAGTTTAATTTCATATTACTCCCCTCATACAATCTACACATCTATTTGTTTACTTATTCTTTACCTCCTTATTCTGTGAACTTGAGTGACTCCCTATTACCTTCTGTGTCAAATATGAAATAATTTAAAATATAAAACTCTTAATTACCTATCTTCTGCCCATATTTCCAAAATTCTTACTTCTTAAATTCCTTCCATGACCTCCTTGCTGTTCTTTGAACCAGGCATTCTATTTCATCAATCTATGCCTTTTCATTATCTGTCAACTGTTTGGAATTGTCTCTATCCTCATCTTCACTCTCTACATCCTGGGTTCCTTTGCTTAATTCCCATTTAAACTCCTACCTTCAGAAAGAAGACTTTCCCATTCCTCCTTAATGTTAGTGCCCTCCCTGTGGCAATACCTTTAATTTATTAAGCATAAAGCTTTTTTGTACAAATACAAAGGTGAATATTTGAATGTTGAATTTGTCTCCCCCTCAGACTGTAAGTTCTTTCGAGGCAGATACCGTCTTTTGCCTTTTCTTGATTTCAGTACTTTGGACAGTAATTGACACATAGGAGGTACTGAGATTGTAGTTGACTTGTTGTCCCATGAACTTGAGATTCCATATTTCACCTCCATGTTCTCTAGGTCTTGGCATCCTCCATCCTGCCCTTTCTTTCTTTCTTTCTTTCTTTCTTTCTTTCTTTCTTTCTTTCTTTCTTTCTTTCTTTCTTTCTTTCTTTCTTTCGGCAATGAGAGTTAAGGGACTTACCCAGGGTTGCACAACTAGTGTCAAGTGTCTGAGCCCTTATTTGAACCCAGCTTCTCCTGAATCCAGGGCCAGTGTTTTATCCACTGTGCCACCTATCTGCCCCTTCCCTTTGGTTCTTGTGATCAACTCCAGTGCCTCCTCCTATAAAAAGACCTTATTGACTCCCTCACCCCCTCCTCAAATTATCTTATAGTTACTCTTTGTATATTGTGCTATTTTCTGAAACTTTAAGCTACTTGTTTTACTTTTCTGTCTTTTTTATTTGTTCTTTGTTGTTGCTTAATCCTTAGAGCCTAGCTTATTGCCTCATACACAGTTTGTTGAATTGAAATAGCACCTCTATGCCCTCTCAAGATTTTCATCAAACAAGGTAGTTTTTTATATGCTAATGTGAGAAAATAATTATTAATAATGAATTTCTAGGCGAAACCAAGACATGTTAGTGTTAACTTCTCTCTCCCCCTCCCAGGAAACCAACCTGGGATGAGGCTTCAGTTTAACAAAAGGAATACAGATTGACCTTTCTGATTAGCTAGGGGAGGAAACACACCTGGATGGTTGGAATTGGATCTCTAGATGACCTCCCAAGTCATGTCAATCAATGGAACTCAATGATGCTAACCAATGATCTTACATCAATGTGTGGTGACCCATGTCTAAAGTGGATGAAAAACACAAATTATCTAAATCATTTCAGTAATTGGACACCTCTGTGTGTTCTGCCCATGCCTATGATAAATATCAGACAGACTCTGCATTTGGCATTAATTTCCTTGAAGAGATAATACTGGAGAGCACAATGTTCTATTTTTGATACTGTGTGGTTGCAAATCACAGAACTCCAGAATTTCAAAAGAATAAAATGGCATGACTCAAAGAGCAATACATCATGGTGAAATAGGGTTCTGCATGTTCTCAAGAGGAAAGAGGGCATCCTTACCCCAAAAAAAGGAGACGTGTTACTCATGTTGTGAGAAAAGGAATAAGATAGCCAAAATGCTGTGATGTCATGGGCTCAATATGAAAAGTGCAATAAGAAAATCCCTAGTTCCTTGTGTAGATATCTTGTTTTTTCTTTTTCAATGAGGCATATATAATAATGCAGAAAGAAATGGTCCGGAGGGGCTAAAATCTGCACTGGTCTAGGTCATATGTATACCTACAAAATAATAAAAGCATTGAAATCCTGAAACTGAAAAGGAAGCCCCCAAATTTCAGTAGGAAGAATAAATGGACAGCATTTCACATTTTAGATCCACAGTTCTCATTTATTTTCATGTGGATCCTTTGATAGCAGATACTTAATGGCAGACCTTAAGAAAACTGGTGTTTAAAGGATTCTTTTATTGAGACAGGTTTTCTTCAGAGTTTCTTAACAGAAAGCAACTTAATGTTTTATAAAATAAAGCTTTAGTAAAATGGGAAGAACCATGCCATTGTTCTGAACTCAGAGGACCTCGGTTCAAATCTCATCTCTGGAATCTATTCACTGTCTGACCTCAGGCAAGTTACTTAACCCCACTATGTCTCATTCTATTATGTAAAATGGTGGCAATGATTTAAATGACTTCCAATGTCCCTTTCCTTCATTGATCCCTACCTTATTATCATGACCATGGGAAACTGAGCCCCAGCTAAGATCACTGACTTGTATAAAATCTCATAGGTGGAATTTGAATTTAGGTTTTTAATATCAAATCCAGTGTGTTTGTTTTACTATGTTACTTTGTCTTTCTCCTAATCCTTTATACTTGTATAATGTTTCATAATTTATAAGGAGATTTTTGCGGATATCATCTATTTTGATCCTTGCAATATCCATGTTATATTGGTAGGATGTGTGTTATTATCCCCATTTTGTAGAAGAGCAAACATAATTTCTGAGAAATTAATCAAGCAGTCTAAAGTCACAGAACTAGTAAGGGGCAGAGCCAGTACTTGCATTTCTTAATCCAAATTAAAGCTCTTTCCTATACAACTGCATGTATACTTGTGATCCTAAATTACAATACCGGGGCAAACATTCAAGCATCAGCTGAAAAGGGGAAAAAAAAAAAAAACCTCACTCAACAAATCTGCTCTTTTGTCTGTATAATGGCCCACAACTGGATATTTTCAAAGAGCCAAAAGACTGAGCCCTTCAGTTTTCATCCAGATGCCTGGCATCATGTAAACAAAGACACAGTCTGAGGCATTGTCAGATGAAGCAGCAAAGTACAAAACCCCTAGAAAGTGTTTTCCCTGCCGGGAGGGTTCTAAGCAATACTGATGCTTTTGAAAAGAAAATAAAAGAGATTTGCCTTAAGAGAAGTGTGTTGCTCCCTGCTGAGAGGAATCAACTAAAAAATGATGGGAGATGGAATCACATCCTTTAAAAAAAGAAAGAAAGAAAGAAAGAAAAAGAAAGAAAGGATCCTTTTTAGCACTTTCTAGTCATGCTGCTTCTAAATAAACCCAAAGTAAAAGTTTAACATTTGGAGGGTTTAAATATGTGGTTAGCAAACAACTACAAGAATAAAAAAAAATAAGTATCAGAAAGAAGTTTATGTATAACAGCTTCCTGGCAACAGGCAAATGCAATTCTGAGCTGATGAGTATACACCAGAGGGAAAAATAGAATGATAGTCACAAAATAAATTTGGTTTATCCAGACTTGAATATAATGAAAGTCATCTCAAGCATAAACCCAGAGGTAGGTAAACTGATTTTTTAAATTTCTGACCTCCTCTTCCTGGAGTGAGTGTTAAATATCAGAAGCTTTCTGTGTGTGCATGCATTTCAAATTCCTTGCTTATATCCCTTTAAAACATTTCCCTCTTTATATCTCTTTGGTGGCTTTTACATTCTATTATATTCAGTGACAGCAGGTTTCATAAAATGTTATCTGCTGCAGAACTCAGTGTAACCTGCAATAATGTTACACCCACGCCATACTGAAATTGAAAGATGAAAAATAAGTAGGATTCGTAATAAGTTCCAAACCAATCTCTGCCTAACAGTATACAAAACAACAATTATCCAATTAGAAGAGAAATACGTATAATCATATAGTTTAAAATGAGCTTGAAGCTTGGCTGTTGTTTGACCATTATATTATACTCTATTAGAAGATAATCAGATGATTTTGTTAAAAATGTTTCATCTGTTCCCTATATCTTTTCTTCTCAAATGTATTTTTTTTTTTTTTAGTGAGGCAATTGGGGTTAAGTGACTTGCCCAGGGTCACACAGCTAGTAAGTGTTAAGTGTCTGAGGCCGGACCTGAACTCAGGTACTCCTGACTCCAGGGCCAGTGCTCTATCCACTGCGCCACCTAGCTGCCCCTCAAATGTATTTTTAAGAATGATGAAAAGACTAATAAGGTCAAAACAATGAAAACAATTTCAGGTCTCTTTGTTCCTGAAGCATTTCCTGTGAGGAACTGATGTGGAACATTTCCCTCTGTTTTGGAAATCATCTAAATCAGCCATGTTAAAATCAAAGGCATTTAAAAATATTTCATTTTGTTTTTAAAATTGTGTAATAGTAAAATATGAATGATTGTGTGCCTCGTTTGGATAGTATTTTGTTTGTTAGTGTAATTATGACTTATAATGTGTTGTAGACAATGAGATATACTGTTGAACCAAAAATGAATTATTAACTTTTAGATTATAAAAATTCAAACCACTTCAACAAACACTTATTATGTTAGTTTCATTATTTGTTTAAAAAATTAGATGTTTTTAGGAGTTAGTCCTTACAAGTCCTTGAAAAATGTATTGAATCAAGGAAAACCTTGTAATAGAATTTAAACCACTTCTGCTATTTTTTCAAAAAAATCCTTTTTAAAATTTTATTATTTGTTGAACCTCTAATGTGAACAGCATGCCTTGGTAGATGGAGTCCTGACTTTGACCTCTGAAAGACCTGTATTCAAATCCTAATTCAACAAATAGAATACTGTGAGCTTCTTGAGAGAAGGGGTTGTCTTTTACTTTCTTTTTATTCCTAGTGCAAAGCACAATACCTGTTATAGTAGATAATAAATGCTTATTGACTGATTTAAACTCTATGTCATAGGCAAAATAGAGCTAGAAAGAACCATAGAAGTCATAATATCTGAACTACCTACTATTATATAAATATCAAGATTAAGAGAGAGGAAGTAAGTGCCACAAGACAATGAAATTAATTATCGGGTAGAAATAAGATAAGAATCCTAGTATCCCAGCCCTCTAGTAGGGTGTTCTCTCTACTAAAACCACTGTCTCACTGAAGGCTTTAGAGTAGGGGAGTGACATAGTGAAAATAATTTTAGGAAGATGAATGTAAAGTGCCTCTACTAAAGTCTTATTCCAGAACTCAATTTGATGCAGTGATGTTCGTTTTTTTGTTCATCTTTCATTCTCAAAGAGTACCAGTGACATCAAGAAGGTGATGACTCATGTGTGATTTGGATTTAAGTGAGGCAGAATGGCTCAAAGTCATCAGCCTCACTCTTTCTTCCAGAGTCACCACCACCAATTTTTTGAAAGCTATAATTATTGGATAAGAAATCCTCTGGCAAGTCTTAAAGTATACTAAGAAACAGGAGGAACTTTGAAATTCACTGTATGTCTTTCCACTGAGGATGAACCTAGCAAAATATGAAGAACATTTTGATAAAGTTGGCTGTACAGTGAGGCATAACATCTCTTAATGACATTTTATCAGGTATTAAAGGGCTTACTCTATGTCTTAGTGGATAGAATATATACATCTAAGAAATCACAGATTTCAAAATTAATAAAGACTCAAGCAATGATGTGGAGGAATAGATTGGAGGAGGGTTACAACAGGGATAAGGAGGCTAGTTAGTAAATTATTATAGGAATCAACATGAAGAGAAAATAAAACTATGGTCTAGATAATGATTTACTGTATAATGAAAATAAGCAAAACATAAGATATTATTTATAATTAAAATAAACAATAATTAGACAGCAAAAAACTAATTTCTATACCTCTTTTATACTTTTTGCATAGAGAATCTTTATTATGCATTAGTCAGAAGAAACCCAAATAATATACCCTTAAGGGTGCTGTAACAGAATGTCTGAATGCATAAAGCATATGCAGAGTGAATTTTGCTCAAACCCTAACATGAGTTTTGTTTTGTTTTGTTTTTAAATTCGGTGCGTTGGACTTCAAGTGTGAAATTACTACTTTGATGCCATTTGAGGACCATCCTAATGATATGCCATTTGATAATAATGAATTCTGTCAGTTTTAATGGATATGTAATTAATGCTTAGGCACTGCTGATAGCATATCAGGTCTCTAAGTGGAGACACTGTTCTGGAAGCAGCAAGCAATTTTATCTGGGAAGTGCTCAGTGAAGGACAAGAGTTCAAGATATCAGAACCTGATTTGGTTTGTTATGTTGCTTGAATTTGAGAGACAGGACTAATTAATATAAATTATGAGCTTTATCTTGAGATCAGAGCAATGAATAAAGATTTGTATGGGCTTCAGGTGGTGTTTTGTTGTGTATGTGCTTTAGTGTGCAGGTTGAGGAAATTTTACCAACCCCCAGATGCCTTTTCTTTAAACAGGACTGAAACGTGATGCTTCATCTGCTTATGTTTGACACACATCCACTTTAAAGATTTCCTGGAATGCACAATTGAGCTTTAAAGTCATGTCTATAAGGATGAAAGGAACCTTAAAAATAATACTAACATGGATCTAGATTTTCATTGTGTTTCATTTACTCCTTGATCTTCTGTGAAGAACCAGATTGGTATGCGACCATTTAGAAAACTCATCAATCATTCTAGCTCCTGTTCTGTGTGTGTGTTTGTGTGTGTGTGTGTGTGTGTGTGTTAATTTTTAATTTTATTTTACTCTTTGTAACGATTGGAATGACCCCACCTGCTGGAGACTGACTATAGGAAAGTTCTGCCATGAAGCAAAGGTCTTTGAGGTCAAGACCAGGAGTCTTTTCTTTGGCATCAGGAAGTGACGTCTGCTTGTGGGAGGAAGAAGGAAGAGAGGGGGTTCTGTCTCAGTCTCTTTCCTGGGGACGCTGGTGGAGAAAGCAGCTAGAAATGTGCTCTCCCTTTAATAGATAGAGGAATCTAGGTCTTTCTTCTCTCTTTATCAAATTCTTATTCTCCTTAATAAATGCTTAAAAGTCTAACTCTTGCTAAAGCTTATAATTTATTGGTGACCACTCATTAGATATTTTAGACAGTTTAGCTAGAATTTTAGCCCTTAACATCTTCATTCTTGCCTGAATGTGTTCCAGGGTAGATGTAAAGATTGCTGAAAGTACCCATCTTCCCACTGGATCTACTCAATGAAGCCCAGAGAGCATGGCCTGACTAGTGTTCCTGTGGCTGCCATGTATACAAATACACACCTGTAGGCAGTTCTGGGGTCCATTCAGTGGAGATGGGTATTTTTTCAGTCCTTTCATCTTCCTGGAATATACCCAGGAACAAAAGAAGAGCAACATAAAAAGTCTAAAATTAGCAAGATTGACAGACTCACAGATACATCCACATATATACATATATACACATATGCAATCGTCCAAATGAGTGTTTATATATTTACATGTTTATATGAACATATGTGTATAGAAACACATATACACCCATACGTATATGTAAATGTGTATGCATATGTGTGTGCTTCCAGAGGGAAGGTCTTTATTGATAAGAGATTTGAGAATGCCCTACCATTGCTTCTTTCTCTTTTTTGTGTCCATATACATACACAAAGGTATGTGAATATACATAAATACATTTGCATGTATATTTGTATTTAAGATCCCAGAGAAAAGTTCCTTAATGATAGGAGATTGGTAAGGTTTCATGGAGCCAGTGGCTTTTGATTTGTACTTGACAGGATAAGTAGGAATTCAATATCCAAAGACAGATGGGAAATAGCACCAAGATACATGATCAGACATGGAAATAGAAAGATACAAGATGTGGTTAGGGGTCAGAGAGTAATTCAGTTTAGCTGGGTAGATTATAGGATGACTGGTATAACTGAGAAAAAAAAAAACTTAAAAGATAGGTTGATGTGAGATTGTGGAAGACCCAGAATACTAGGCAAAGAAATTTGAAATATAGCTGCTAGGCAACATGGAACCAAGCAGTACTTACCTTCCTATATGTTTATATTTAAACTACACAACAACCATATGAGGACCTATACCATATAAACCATTGTCTTCATTTTATACATGAAAAATTAAGTTTCCAGAAACTAATAGTCACATAATTACTGAGTCAAACTTTACTTCAAGTCTCACATGCAAGGCTACCTGTCATGGAGGCAATACTGGTTGGATAACATTCTGTTCTACATTTAAAATCTTCCTAAATCCAATTTTCTAATGAACTCCTGATATTGCTTTATATGCAAATGTTTAACAAAGTTATCACTTCTTGCTTGAATAATTGTTATTGGGCTTTTTGTTTGTTTACCTGGCCTTTTTCATACACTAAAAGTAGAACTCATTTTGAACCTAGGCAGCCAAGCTGCCTAAATAGCTCCTTCATGTGTCTATGTCTTCATCTTACTACTTGATAACTAATACTCTATCACTCTAAAGCTAATCAATTAAATAAAGTATTTATTTAGTCAACCAGATAATTTCTTTATATAGTATACCAAGACAAAAAAAGGAAAAATGAAAGAAAAGTGGCTTATTAATTTTACTGATGTAACTGTTCATCTGACATCAATGAGAACAATGTTTTCAGCGAATTTATTCCCCCAAAAGCCAGTTCTTTAAAAAAGTATGAAATCAGATTTTGTTTTATTCCATGTCCCAAATAATCCATCATTTACCTGATTTGTTTTCCATTTTCAGTTGGTTCTCCTAGTGTTTTTCATAGAGTACCTCTTGTCACAATGTCTAACACTTTACTCTTACACAAATAACATACATCACTTCTGTGTTCAGCCATTGTTTTTTGAAATACCTCTAAAAGGTTTGTTGCTTTCACTCTATATATTTTGAAAGACAAGAGGCACCATGTAATTATCTCAAACTTCCATGAAGGCTCTATAACAGAAACCAATATAAAAGTTATCTGCTTTACCAGAGAAATTGAGCAGGCAGCCAAAAGTTGATGACCCACATTAGTCCCTAGTTTAGTATTTGATGTCATTTCACAATTGGTGGAATGAAAAATTAGATGTTGGCTATGTGAATTCTGAGGAAAATTATCACTATACCTCTTACAGGGCATCAGTTAAAGATGAAATCAAAAGATTAATCTTTTTTTTTTTTTTTTTAGTGACAGGTCTACCTATCTTTTGGAGGGAAGCTATTCCATAGTGAGAGAGTAGATGTTGATTAATTTCTTTCATTATAACAAAACACGTTTTATGGCTTAAAAAAAATCCTTAGCAAAATAAGGAAATTGAGGTGATATATAGTACACCCTGTAGACCAATCCTCAAGACAATTCCTCTGAATGACAAGATTTTGAAGATTTGTATATTCACTAATATACACAAATGTATACACATTCATATATATGTAGTAATATCCTTAAAATGGTCATTGAAAAAGGCAAATATAAAAAGAAAGTAACAATTAAATGTGTTGAATAACAAATTATATTTAAATGATCCTATTCTTAAAAGAATCAATGATCTTCTATGTGTGGGTACTACTTTCAAACATTCAGATAACATTCCATTAATACATTTCTTTATCCACTGCACCACCTAGCTGCCCCTGATCCATTAATACATTGCTAGTCTATGAAACTTTCAATCAAAACAAGATAGGTCACAATATTATTTAAGGCATTTACATGTATTCCCCAAATACCCAAAATAGCCCCTTAATTCATTTTGGCTAGATCAAGGCCATAGGTTTAGAACTAGAAAAGACCATAGAGAAAATCTATGCCAATCCCTTTATTTTGCAAATAAAGAAACTTAACAGATAAACCCATTGATGACCAATGTCACACCAATATTAAGTAAAAGGCCTTAAATTTGAAGTGAGTTTTTATGACTCTGGGTCAAGAATATAGATTTAATCTGAACTTTTGCTAATGCCAATTATAATTCCTTTTAACACTGAATCCACAAGCCTACAGGGCTGTAGATTTATTGTGGAGGTGGAAGAGACCTTAGAAACCATCTAGAACCTTCTCATTATACAGATGAGGAATGAAGTTCTCAGATCCAGATCTTTTGATGCTAAAGCCATTACTCTTTCCATTAAATCATGCTGCCTGGGGCAGCTAGATGGCGCAGTGGATAAAGCACTGGCCCTGGATTCAGGAGTACCTGAGTTCAAATCCAGCCTCAGACACTTGACACTTACTAGCTGTGTGACCCTGGGCAAGTCACTTAACCCCAATAGCCTCACCAAAAAAAAAAAAAAAAAAAAAAAATCATGCTGCCTTCTGTGTAGGATATATGGGAGAACACTGGCAAAATACTATGAAATAAGACGTCCTGGACAGGTTGCAAACATCAACATCAAGGAGTTTACAAAGCCAAGAAACCATTGAAATATCTAGACTTTGGTACATTTTCGATTAAATGGCTTTTGTGTCTCTCTGAAGAATCAAACCATGATGCATTATGACAGCTATCCCTTCCACTGCGGGGGAATGTGGGGTTGGGGGAGCCTAGGGGAGTGGTACCCCCTATGATCTGAAAAATCCATGTAAAATTTTTTGGTCCTCCCTTCATACCATAAAAGTCTGATTTTTTGCGGGGTGTTTGTAATACCTTATTGTAAAATTTGATTTGATATTATACAATACTGTACATATATTTTATGCATTTATGAATTTTTAAACTTTTTTCTGTGTTGTCTGCTTGCCTTTAGATCCTGTCTGTAGCTTCTGCAAAACTACCCAAAAAAGTCCCATTTAAGTTCTTATGCTGATGTGTCATATATTGAAATCGCAATGAGGAGATATGTGCTATGGAAGAGATAACTCTCCTGTTTCTATCAGTGGGAAAAGCTTGCTTGGCACCTCACTTGAAGATTGAAGATTAAGCTTTTGTATTCCATAAAAGAAAGCTATAAAACTATTTCTTATAAAGAACCTAGCAACATTTGGAAAATGATTACAATATAAAGAGCTTATAATTTTACAAAGCCTTTTTATCAAAATAATTCTCAGGGTTGAACAAGTATTTGTTGAAAGAATGAATTAATGTCTGAGCCAATAAGCTTTACCTTAAGCCCTCCAAACAGCCCACACCTCTGATTCATTTCAACTCAGCAAACATTTATTAATGTAAGAAAATAACAGGGGTTTTGAGACTTCCAGGGGCCCCAAAACACACCTACCTGAAAGCCTTGTTCTTGCTAGAGGACCTGTTCCCTGGTCTCTGACATCAGCATGACTGTGCCTAGCTGCCCTCAAATCCAGTGAACCAATAGAGTTGAGTGATGCTAGCCAATGAGCTTTGAACAATGTTTATGGGTGGGCTCTGCTCCTGCCCTCAGAGAGCTTGCATAGATACTTGCTCTCTTTGGCATGAGATCTGGGCAAGTGCAGATGCAGCCCTCTTGGGTTCTCTATTTTCTCTCTTCTCCAGACTTTCCTATCTTTCAGAGCCATGTTCTCTCTCTTTAATAATATCTAATATACTTTAATAAATGCTTAATGCCCAAAACTGGTACAGAAGCCTCTAATTTCTAAGTAACAAATATATAAGAAACCCCAGCTTATTTTCCCTTCACTTGGGACAGAAAAAGGCAACCACATTAAATTTTACACATCCCATTAAGCTTCAATCAGGAACAGAGAATGGTTTTAGCCATTAAGGTGTTGGCTGGAAGGTATACAAAAATTTAATGTTACGAACAACTGTAGAAACATATGGTAAAATAAAATTAAGAAGGAAGAGAGGGAAAAAATTAAAATATTTTTAAAAAGAAGGAAGAGAGGGAAAAAGAAGAAGAGAAGAAAGAGAAAAGGAAGAAGAGGAGGAAAGAAGAAGAAATGGAAAAGAAGTAATTTCTATTTGATCATCAATAGTTAAAATATAGTACTTTAAGGCTTATAGATTTATTTACATGTATTAATAAATTTGATCCCCATAAATATCCTGTGAGGAGGGTGATATTAATATTTCCATTTTACAAAGGCTAAAAAAGGTTAAATAACTTGCTCAGGGTCACACAGCTAATAGACACCTAAGTCCTTCCAACCACAGCCCTCTCCCACATATACCCCTTTGCTGTCTTCTTATTCCTTCCACTTCCCCATGTACTCTGTGTTCTGGTAACTTTGGCCTCTTTGCTGTTCCTCACATAAGACACTCCATTTCCAGACTAGAGTTATTTTACAAAGTTATTTTACTTGCTATTCCTCTCTTTTTTTATCTACACCTCCTGAACATCCCTGGTTTCTTTCTAGTTTCAAATAATATTTCATCTACTAAGAGAAATATTTCCTGATCCCCTTAACGGTACTCCCTTCACTCTATTGATTATCCCCAATTTATCTATTATATATATATTGCTTGCATGTAGCTATTTTCATGTTTTCTCTCTAATTAGAGAGATTATCTTGACCTTTCTTATATCCACAGTGCTTAGCACAGTGCCTGGAATGTTGTAGTTGTTTACAAAAGCTTTTTGACTGAGTGGGGCAGAATTTTATGTCAGGTGTAACAGAATCCAAGTCTAATGATCCAATCACTATGACGTCTAAAAAGGAAACCAACAATTGCAATTGTCAGCTTGTTTTCTTATTTCTCTGTGTGCAGGGATAGAGTAGACTCTTTTGAGTATCATACCCATGAAATTCTACAATATTTCACATCTTGGTGGAACCAGCACAATTCCATCCACAAAAATGAAGTCATTGGACAAACTCACAGACTAATCTCTCTTCAACTTGGATTCTGCACCAAACCTTTTCCATCACACTTAAAAATGCTTTTGTCAGGCATATAGTCTTGTATTTTATTTCATACTTTTAATTATTGATGAGTTGGTCATCAAACAGCATTATCTATATACAGTGTTCTCTTGGTTCTACTCATTTTGCTCTTCATTATTTGGTGCAAGTCTTAACATTGTTTTTCTAAAATCATTGAACCCCTCATTTCTTACAGCACAGTAGTATTCCATCACAATCATATCCTGCAATTTGTTCAGCCATATATATTCATAATATGCAATTCAGAACTTCAGTGTCATCCTCTTTCTCATATACTCCTCAAAGTCAATTAGTTACCAAATATCATTATTTATACCTTGACACTTCTCACATTTATCCTTTCTCCCTACTCACAAAGACCATGATAATTCAAACCATCATCTTTTTTCCACTTTTGTAAATTATAAAATTATTTTATTATTTTCGTTACATTAAGAGATAGTTTTCAACATTTGTTTTTATAATATTTAGAGTTTCAAATTTTTCTCCCACCCTCCCTTCCCTCACTCCTCCCCAAGACAGCAAGCAATCTGATATAGGTTATATATGTACAAAAACATTAAACATATTTATGCATCAGTCATGTTATAAGAGAAGAATCAGAGCAAAAAGGAAAAACCTCAAAAAAGAAAAAGAACGGCAAAAAACCCAAAAGAAATAGTACGGTTCAATCTGCATCCATATTCGACAGTTCTTTTTATTTTTTCTGGATTTGGAGATCACTTACCATCATGAGCCCTCTGGAAGTGTATTGGACTATTGTATTGGTGAGAAGAATCAAGTCTATCACAGTTGATCAACACATAATGTTTATGATACCATGTACAATGTTCTACTGGTTCTGCTCATCTCACTCATCATCAGTTCATGCAAGTCCTTCCAGGTTTCCCTGAAATCTGCCTGCTCTTCTTTCTTTACAGCACAATAGAATTCCATTACATTCATATACCACAACTTCTTCAGCCATTCCCCAATTGATGGATATCCCATGAATTTCCAATTCCTTGCCACTGCAAAAAGAGCAGCTAAAAATATTTTGGACATGTGTGTCCTTTTCCCCTTTTTATGATCTCTTTGGGAAAAAGACCCAATAGAGGTATTTCTGGGTCAATGTGTATGCACAGCTTTTGGCCCTTTGGGCATAATTCCAAATTGGTCTTCAGAATGATTGGATCAGTTCACAGCTCCACCAACAATGCATTAGTGTTCCAATTTTTCCACAGCTTCTCCAACATTATTTTCCTTTTTTGTCATATTAGCCAATCTGATAGGTGTCGGGTGGTACCTCAGAATTGTTTTAATTTGCATTTCTCTAATCAATAGTGATTTGGAGCATTTTTTCATATGGGAATAGATAGCTTTGATTTCTTCATCAGAAAATTGCTTGTTCATATCCTTTGACCATTTCTCAATTGAGGAATAACTTGGATTCTTATAAATTTGAGTTAGTTCCCTATATATTTTAGAAATTAGGCCTTTGCCAGAAGTACTAGCTATAAAAATTGTTTCCCAGCTTTCTGCCTCCCTTCTAATTTTGATGCATTGCTTTTATTTCTACAAAACCTTTTTAATTTAATGTAATCAAAATCATCCATTTTGCATTTCATAATATTCTCTATCTCTTATTTGGTCGTAAACTGTTCTCCTTTCCAAAGATCTCAAAGGTAAACTATTCCTTCCTCTCCTAATTTACCTATGGTATCACCTTTTATGCCTAAATCATGTATCCATTTTGACCTTATTTTAGTATAAGGTATAAGATGTTGGTCTATCCCTAATTTCTACCATACTCTCTTCCAGTTTTCTCAGCAGTTTTTGTCAAATACTGAGTTCCTATCCCAAAGCTGGAGTCTTTGGGTTGACCAAACAGTATAATAGTAAAGTAATTTATTACTTTTTCTCCTGTGCCTAGCCTATTCCATTGATCCTCCACTCTATTTCTTAGCCAGTACCAGATAATTTTGATGATTGCGCTTTATAGTAGAGCTTCAAATTTGGTACAGCTAACCTACCTTCCTGTGCATTTTTTTTCATTAGTTCCCTTGATATTCTTGACCCTTTGTTTTTCTAGATGAATTTTGTTTTCATTTTTTTCTAGCTCTATAAAGTAATTTTAGGTAGTCTGATTGGTATGGCACTGAAGAGGTAAATTAATCTAGGTAGAATTGTCATTTTTATTATATTAGCTTGGCCTATCCATGAGTAACTGATATTTTTCAAATTATTTAGATCAAATTTGATTTGTGTGATAAGTGTTTTGTAATTATGTTTGTAGAGTTCCTGGGTTTGTCTTGGCAAGGAGACTCCCAAATATTTTATATTGTCTACTGTTACTTTAAATGAAATTTCTCTTTCTATCTCTTGCTGCTGGACTTTGTTGGTCATGTATAGAAATGCTGATGATTTATGTGGATTTATTTTATATCCTACTCCTTTGCTAAAGTTGTTAATTGTTTCAAGTAATTTTTAGTTGATTCTTTAGGATTCTCTAAATATACCATCAGATCATCTTCAAAGAATGATAGTTTTGTTTCTTCCTTGGCTATTTGAATTCCTTTAATTCTTTTTTCTTCTCTAATTGCTAAAGCTAACATTTCTAGTACAATATTAAATAACAGAGGTGATAATGGACATCCCTGTTTCACCCCTGATCTTAATAGGAAGGCCTCTAACTTATCTCCATTACATTTAATTATTGCTGATGTTTTTAGGTAGATACTGCTTATTAATTTAAGGAAAGCTCTACCTATTCCTAAATTCTATAGAGTTTTTTTTATGAATGGGTGCTGCATTTTATCAAAAGCTTTCTCTGCATCTATTGTGATAACCATATGATTTTGATTAGTTTTCTTATTGATGTGGTTGATTGTGTTAATTGTTTTCCTAATGTTTAATCATCCCTGCATTCCTGGTATAAATCTCACCTGGTCCTAGTGTATTATCCTGGTGATCACTTGCTGTAATCTCCTTGCTAATATTTTATTTAAGGTTTTTGCATCAATATTCATTAGGCAAATTGGTCTATAATTTTCTTTCTCTCTTTTGGCTCCGCTTTGTTTTAGTATCAACACCACATTTCTGTCATAAAAGGAGTTTGGTAGAATTCCTTCTTCACCCATTTTTTCCAAATAATTTGTCCAACATTGGAACTAATTATTCTTTAAATGTTTGGTAAAATTCACTTATAAACCCATCTGGTCTTGGAGATTTTTTCTTAGGGAATTCATTAATGACTTTCACATTTTTTTTTCTCATAGGAGCTTATTTAAGGATTTTATTTCCTCTTCAGTAAATCTGGGCAATTTGTATTTTTGTAAATATATGTCCATTTCATTTAGATTATCAAATTTACTAGCATACAGTTGGACAAAATAGTTCCTAATTATTGCTTTAATTTCCAATGAATTGGGCATGCAACTTAAAAAGCTAGGAAAAGAACAAATTAGAAATCCCCAACTAAACTAGAGATCCTGAAAATTAAAGGAGAAATTAATAAAACTGAAAGCAAGAAAACTATAGAATCAATCAATAAAAATGAGCTCATTTTATGAAAAAAACAATAAAATAGACAAACCATTTGTTAATTTGATTTAAAAAAGGAAAGAAGAAAACCAATTTACCAGTATTAAAAATGAAAGGCCTTCTTTCATCCTATTCCTCCTCACCAGTGTTTTGCTTCTTACCCCTGCCTCCCCCATCTGCCCTACCTTTTATCCCCCTCCCTTTTCTTTACCCTTTTCTCCCCTTTTCCCCTTATCCTTTCACTTCCCTAAAGAATAAGCTAAGTTTCTTTATCCAAATGAATGTATATGTTATTACTTCTTTGAATCAAATATAGTGAGAGTAAGGTTGAAAAAACGTTCACCCTTCCCCCTTATTTCCCTCTATTGTAATAGGGTTTTTTTTTACCTCTTCATATGATGTAATTCACCCTATTCCATCTCCTCCCCTTTCCTCTTCTCCCCATAAACTCCCTTTTTAACCCCTTAATTTTCTTTATATCATCACATCAAAGACAATTTATATTGATTCCCTTTGTGTATAATCTGTCTGCCCAACTCACTGGCTTCTCTCTGCAATCTTGGCTCCACCCCCTCATCGAGTCTTAACCAAGACAATTGCAATAGTCTTTTAATTGTTCTCTCTGCCTCAATCTTCTACTTAATCCAATTTATGTTCCATGAATATTCAACACTGTAACACTAAAACACAAGTCTAGCCATGGCACATACCCCATCCCTGGAGTTCCAGTGGTTCCCCTATTACCTCTAGCATCAAATGTAAACTCTTTTGTTTGGCTTGTAAAGTTCTCTAAAAAATAGCACCAACCTACTTTTTCAGTCTCATAATATTTCATTCCCTTCTCAGAACTGTTTGGGTTGGAGAAATCATCTCTCTTTTCCTCATATATAGTACCTTATATCTCCTCTCTGTTTCTTAGCACTGGCTATCCTTCATGGCTGAGATGCTCTCTTTTCGCTCTTAGAATCTTGGGTTTCTGCCAAGATGAAGCTCAGCCACAAAACTCTTCACAAAGATTTTTCTGCTCATTCTATCGCAAAGCTTCTAGCACATCTAACCATGTTCACTTTAAGACAACTTATTGTTCTTGTTTTGTTTTTTGGGTTTTTTTGAGAGGCAATGGGGGTTAAGTGACTTGCCCAGGGTCACAAAGCTAGTAAGGGTTAAGTGTCTGAGGCCAGCTTTGAACTCAAGTCCTCCTGAATCCAGGGCCAGTGCTTTATCCACTGTGTCACCTAGCTTCTCCGCCCATGTCCACTTTACATCTTTTTTGTATGTGTTTTGCACATTAGAATGCAGTTCCTTGAAGCTAGAGATTGTCTGTCCTTATTATCTTTGTTTCTCTGGTGCCTAGCACAATGCCTAGCACATATTAGTTACTTAATAAATGCTTACTGATTAATGAATTTATTGAAAAACAAATCTTGCCTTTTATATAATAGTAGGAAATATCCTCTTCCTGGGGACTGTACAGCACTGAGAACATAGCCTTATAAAATTGAAAGATAGATGGTTCAAATGTTATTCCACTTTTACAGATAAGTAAATTAAAGGTCAACAAAGTGAAACGATAGGCATTGTGGTATAGTAGAAAAGTATTGTATTTATAGTCATTTGTCAATTCAAACATCATAGACAGCCAACAAACATTTATTAATCTTCAACTCTGTTTTAGTTACTATGTGAAAGCACTTGGGATACAGAGAAAAGTAAAAGACAATCCCTCTTTTTAAGGAGCAACCAACTTTTCTGTCAATACAGATAGTCAGTCATAGCTTGACAAGTTCAATGCTTCCTGAATTCTTTTATTACATTATTGCTTCGAGGGCTATAAAACAAATTTTAAATTATGTATTTTATTCTTTATTAATTCCATGAACAGAATAGGCACATATTGTGTGCTGAATTGAATCACTTCATCGAACTAACTATTTTAAGGGCGGGGGGAAACCCTATCTTTTTTTTTTTTCCTGTGTGACACCTTTGCTCAGTATTAAGTTTGAATAAAAAATATCTGAACATGGGAAGTATTATATTAGCTAATGTTCCAAAGTTACATTTAATGTAATTCTGTGCCCGGATACATTAGAATGTACCAATTAACATAACTTTGAGTAATTAAGAATATGAATGTCTTTAATATCAAAACCACCAGGATTCCTTTTGTAAAATATGCTTAAATATAATAATAAACAACATAGACTATCCCATAGAAAACACAGAAAGTAGACTCATAATCCATAAAACATAACTATAATATAATGACCACAATGTTTTGAAAATTAGGAACATAAATTCATTTCTTAACATATGCTAGAGTGTGATTTTAAGTCTATTATGGATTTTTTGTTGTTGTTTTAGAAAGTCAGTTAAGCAGCATTATATGATTCAATTATGGCTTTTCAATAAAACATAATAAACATATTGACTTAATTCTCTTTTGATGAAGTTATAAAACCTAACAAATGTAACATATCTCACAGAGCTGGGAATTGAAAAAGTAGATTCAGTCAAAGAATGAAATCCATAATCCTCTCCTTAGCAACCCTATGTTTGATCAATTATGATGAAGAAAAATAAAAAGAAAGATATCAATCTAATATTTCATTTTATAGGGAGGACTATAGTCACATAAATATATACACTTATTTATGAAGTTGGGTTCATGGTACAAAAAATAGAGAGCTAGATTGTAGTTAAGAAGCCCAGCACTAAATTTCCATGTCTGCCACAAAACTCTGTAGCACTGTAATAATAGTGAGAATTTATAGAGTGCTTTAAAGTTTGCAAATCACTTCACATTTGTTAATTTGATTATCCCAGCAAACCTATAAGGGTAGTAATACCATCACCCCCATTTCACAGATGATAAAATTGAGGCTCAAAGAGGTAAAGGGACTTATGCAGGGTCATACAACTAGTGGGTGACTGAGACTGGATTGGAACTTAGGTCTTCTTGATTTTAAGTATAGCATTCTATCCAATAAGCAACCTAGCTGCCTAGGTACTCAAACAACTCCCAAGGATGTCTCCATTAAGTCATACATGAATTGCAATATGTTTTGGTGGAGGAACTACCCCCACACTGATAAATCAGAGATCCTTTATAAATATTTTTTCTATAGGTAAATCTGCATGTATGAATACCCAAATACCTATAATTTTAATGTAGGGTATTGAGAGTTATATAATACTGTATGTGATAGAAATGTATGTTTATATATATGTATACTTTTATTTTATATATATAAATACAAATTACACACACATCTATATCTGTCTATCCATCTATCTACATCCATATTTATCTAATCTATGTAAATATATATTTCTTTGTGCTCAAGCGTCTGGAGGCTGTCTTCTAAGTATAGACATCAGACACATGAGCACAGTCAGTTATCCAGAGGGACTGTGCTTTAAATTTTGTCCCTTAGTGAATTCAGGTTAAATTCTCCAGAGAGCTCCAGTTCCTGTAAAATATCACTCATGTGTTTGGATGTTGTTTTCTCCAATAAGCAGGGAATCAGGCCCAACCAAGCACATGATGTGCTTGAAGCCTCAAAATGGTAGCCTTCAGAATAGTCCAAGATATTGCCAAATCCTCAAATTTCCAACAGCTGGTGGACACAGATGATTGGAATTGAGAAGCAGTTTCAAATGAAAAAATCCTCCTCAATCTTCCAGTTGACTAGATGATCTTGGCTTATGTATCTCCCACTATTTAGGATTTTGTCTAAAAGCCAGAAAATTTTTTACTTCAGTTTTGCAATAGAGATGACACAGCCAAAGAAAATGCCTCTTCAATATAATGCTTATGGCATTATATTTAAAATACTAGATTCAATGTCATTTTAATTACAGTAGTAATAATAAATAAATGCCACCTTAACATAGATTACTGCCTTGCAAACACATCCATGTTTTCATCTATTACTCATCACAACAGTCTTGTAAAATTAGAAAGGAAGATATTATTAAAGTTATCCTATAGATTAGGCCTTATGAAACTTTTAAACCCCTTTTTGCCTAACATATTAGTTTTAAAATATACTACTTTAACCACTAAACTGACTGGTTTCTCTTTACCAGTGTAATAATCCAGATGCGCACACATACACACATACTACCAGTATATTTTATGGTCTTTGCTAACTAAAAATCAATTGATTGGGGCAGCTAGGTGGCGCAGTGGATAGAGCACCGGCCCTGGAGTCAGGAGTACCTGAGTTCAAATCTGGCTTCAGACACTTAACACTTACTAGCTGTGTGACCCTGGGCAAGTCACTAAACCCCATTTTCCTCACTAATAAATAAATAAATAAATAAATAGATAGATAGATAGATAGATAGATAGATAGATAGATAGATAGATAGATAGATAGATAAATAAATAAATAAATAAATAAATAAATAAGTAAATAAATAAGTAAATAAATGAATGAATGAATGAATGAATGAATGAATGAATGAATGAATGAATGAATGAATAGACAGATAAATAGATAAATAAATTGATTAATATTAAATGTTTACTATGTGCCAGCACTGTGCTAAGCATCAAGTATAGAAAGAATCAAGACAGTCCCAGCCCTCAAGGACCTTACAATCTGATGGGGGAGATGACATGCACACAAATATATATGAAACAAGCTATGTGCAAGATAAATAGTTAATGATTAACAGAAGGAAGGCACTACAATTCAGGGGAATAGAGAAGACTTCTAGTAAAAGATGGGATTTTAGTTGAAAATTAAAGGAAACCAGGAATAATATAAGTCCTAAGCAACAGTTCTAAAAGCTACTAAATGAAATAAAAATGGGGTGGGGAGAGAAAAGTTGGAAGAAGAAAGAAGATTTTTTTTGATCAATTTAACATTTTCAGATAACCTAGGGATAGTCACTATTTTTTTCCAACAAAAAGTACTAAAATTTCATTCATTGCCTTAATAATTTTTTAATTGTAAAAAGTAAACATATATATAAAACATATATACATATATACATACACACATAAATGTGCATATATACATATACATGTGTGTGTGTATATATATATATATATATATATAATATATGGAGAGAGAGAGAGAGACGTGCGTATTATAAAATCCTAGTTGTGCCTTTAACTAGTTATTTGGATTTAGGAGATTCACTTATATTCTCTTGGTCTCGGTTATCATCTATAAAATAAGATGCTAAACAAAATGATCAGTCCCTTTTAGCTGCTATTTTTTCCAATTCCGTAATTCTATGATTATGAATGGTCTATGAGGTAAAAATACAAAAAAATATATCCAAGAGTAAGAATACAGAATAATAGAGAACCACTCAAACTTGCTTTAAAGTATTTTACAAAAGCTATTTCTATTATTGTTATCAGTACATTTTTTTTTCAAAACACATTTAAATGGTTGTGGATCTCATCAAGGAGATTCTGTGATATTCTGCTGATTATTGCATTATCACTCATTATAGGCACTTAATAAATGTTTGTTAATTTAATCCTTACAAAGCTGAATACTACAAATAAAAGACAGAATTATTTTGGACATGCTTAATCATGGAGGAGAATTTTGAGTTGATTTTTAAAAGGAGGGAAAGATCAGAGCCTGGTATAGTGTAGGAGTAAACAAAATAGCATTGGAATACTTCCTTAAGTATTGCAATCAACCTTTCAAAATGTTTTAAAGTGAATTGGTCATAGAGACAAACTGTTTCTTTGACCCTTTTTTTAATTTCAAAGAGTATTCTATTTTTAAAAGGAGCCATGACAAAGCAGAAAGTGAGCCAAACTTAGAATCTGAAAGACTTGGGTTCAAGTCCTGCCTCTTATTTATTTATACAAGGTATGTGACTATGGGCAAATCATGACCTCTGTACCCCCACATAGCTTCATAAAGCTGTCTTACAGAAGATTTCCTGGGTTTCATTGGGGAAGAAAATTTCTCTACCTAAAATTCTGTATACTCATGAAATCACATTTGGACTAAAAAAACAAAAATACAAAAAATTCTGAATTTACAGAGATATAACATCACATTCTTTGGTACTTTGAAGAACCTTACTGATTCCTACCTAAATAACTAAAGTTAACAAGGATGCATTAAGTACTTGCTACGTAGCAGGTATTATAAACAAAAATAAAATGGGATAATGTATATGAAAAAAGTTTGAAAATTATGCCCTACACAAAGAAGGGATTGTCATTTCTTTAAATAAAAACAAAAAGATGTTAAACAGAATAATGCATCATATCCTTTGGTGAAACCCATGTAAAAGATATAAACATGAGAGATAAGTACTACCATTCTCCTTTACGTGAATAGTTTGAAAATCAATGTCAAGATGCATCATATCCAGGCCTGGTCAGTTGTCAGGCTCATTTCACTGCTGTTATTGTTTAATAACTTTGAAAAAGCAAATCTGTAACTATCCCATACATCCTTTTATTCAACCACTTCTCAAAGATGAAATTAAAGCAAAAAAAAAAAAAAGCCTCAGGCAATTTTGTTTCAATCATCAAATTCTCCAGAGATTCTGTGATGTTCTGGTTACAACATTCTGATACTCTTCCCTGATACACTGCAAAGGGGAAAAGTCTCTCTAGAATCAGATGAAATCCTGTTCTAGCTATATTATATTTTCTTATCCTTTTAAAGTACCTGATATGAACTGACATAGTCATAAATACGCTTATAGGTATGCCTGGTTTTGCAGTCAGGGGGAGAAATGTAGAGCATGGGGAGGGAAAATGTTTCAAATTTTGTTCAAGTACCGTTAGCTTCAATAACTATAATTCCACTGAATAGCACAGAATATTTTTTAAAATGAATGCAGTGCCTACAGATTTAGTGAAGGGTGGGTTATTTGATAAAGTGTATAAGTTTTTGTTCAGATAGCACAAAAATATTTGAAAGTACATTTCTCCAAGTTGAAATATTTAGATCTGAGTCTTGCCTAGGCTGTTATATTTATAAAGATTTCTAGAGCTGATCCCAACATCTTTCCCTTTTGGGGCTGGTGGTGTGCACTTTTGGGTGCTCAGTTTAGATGGAGGTCTTCAATCTGTGGAGGGATCATCTGGGACTAGCCAGTGTGGTGGGGGCTCTCCAGGAGGAAAAGCTGGAGCCCCAAGGGTCAGGGTCAGAGCCAGGCCCAGGCACTGGCCCCAGCCTAAGGCAGGAACTCCTGCCCCCAATGCACCCCCAATGCACCCCCTCTGCAACTTTGCAAGTACAATGGGGAGTCTCAGAACATCTACTAATCCCACATGCTGATGAACGAGGAAGGCCGGGTGATATGCCCCATTCTGAGGAAATATGTGCCCACAGTGCAGAGCCACCCAAAACAATGGCTACACCAAGTACTTCTTCCTGCTCATCAGCAAGGGCTACATGTCTGTGTCTAGCTACATGGCCCACAATTTGGCTGGCAAACGGGCCACACTGCAGTGGCCCACAGAGGAGCCAGGCCTGGTCAAGGTCAGGACCAGGAGGATTCCAGAAATCCCTAAAGGAAAACCTCCCACCCAGAATCTGGATGAAAGCAATGTAGGCAGTGACACAGGTTCAATAGCCTCCAGAACTGTTTTTCTCACTCTGCAACCATGACTTTCAGCTTCTGCCTAAGAGGAGCCTGGGGACCCAGACACTTGCTTTGCTGAAGAGCAAGGAAAAGAAGAGCCCTCCCACAGGACATCCAGGGCTCTCTCTCTCCAGAGAACAGCTCGGCTTCATCTCCCTGGACTCCTGGCAACCTTCCTCACTGCACAGCTCCTTTATATCAGACCTGGCCTCAGAATGGGGCATATCACCCGGCCTTCCTCGTTCAAGTAGGGCTAATTATAAACTTTCTTTTCCCAAATAACATAATTTTCCAAAATTAAAGTAGATAATCTACTGTCCTGCGTGCTTTTTTTTTTGGTGAGGCAATGGGGGTTAAGTGACTTGCCCAGGGTCACACAGCTAGTAAGTGTAAAGTGTCTGAGTCTGGATTTGAACTCAGGTCCTCCTGAATCCAGGGCCAGTGCTCTATCCACTGTGCCACCTAGCTGCCCCCACATTAATAATTAAATTACCATTTGTACACAAAATTAGAATTGACATTCTTAGCATCCTTTGAATGAATGAGTGAAAAAGTATTTATTATAAAATACTTTTATTTTTTAAAAAATTATTTATTAAGCCACAATGATGTGTGTTGTGTGCAAGGCACTGTTCTGAGCACAGAGGCTACAAGCAGCGAGAAGAAGCAAGAAAGCCCCTGCCTTCAAGAAATTCACATTCTAATGGGATTCCAACATTGCTAAGTAACTGGAAAGAAACTATAGAGGACTGATGTCTATCTTGTATTTTTATACATTTTGTGGGTCTTTACAATAAAAAAAGATTAATCTCATTGCCAACCTTTATTTAATGAATTTCTAAGTACTTACCTTGCTGGGGTCTTAGGCAACAAGAACAGTTTGCTCCTAGGCCAGAATTAATACTAATGGTTGCCATTTACATGGCATTTGAGGACACAGTCTGGGAAGGTTGGTAACATAGATATCATTTTCCTCCTTTTAAAGATGAAGAAATAGAGACACTTGAGGCCTTTTAACTTTGTAGAACTAAAGAAGCTGTGTTCTACATATGATAACACAATGATGCTGTGAATAACCACATAGTCTACAGTAACTCCTTAGTCCCAAAGGTGCACTGCAGTAGATCTTTAGTGAAAGAAACTAAGAAAAAGGAGCTTGAAAGAACTGCTAAATTTTCTGCTGCCTTCCTGATCTTAGGAAAGTCATTGAAAGTAACTATCGAATATTAGTTCTGGAAAGACCTAGGAAAATATCTACTTCAATCCCCTCATTTTGTAGATAAAGAAAGTGAAACCTAGATAAACTTATTAATTTGCCTAAACCCACAAAATTAATCAATCGCAGAGCTGTTCTCCTAGCTCCTACACCAGTGCCCTTTCTAGGATTGGCAGAAGGAATTTTGGACTTAAAGTCAGAAAACATATATTTAAATCCCAGTTAGGCTAAATGCTAATTATGACATTAGTAAAGTCACTTCATGGATCTGAATCTCAATCTCCTCAAATATACAATGAGAGAAAAAAAGATACATTATCTCCACGAGGGTCAGTGAGACCCTCATATTGCATTAATAGCACTTTATTCTGTTATGAGATTAGAATTAGCTGCACTGAAACTGAAAAAGCAACCTTTCATTACATTTTATTTGAAATGCCTTAGGCATTTTTTTGTTATGAATTAAATCTTAGACTTATATTGTGCTCATAACTCTTTTATATTTACTAGAATATAAAAAGAAGAGAAATGAAACCGTTATCTAAATAATGAAGGCCCTAAATATGACATCATTTGAAATATAAAAAGAAGTCAAAATAATTTGTATTTACATTATATATCAATGCTTTAAATTTTCCATTCAGTATAGATATAGTTTGACCAGTTCTTTAATGCTGTATGCCAGAACTTGTCAACAATTTCAGAAATTGTGTAGATAAAAAATTTCAGTCTCTGATACATGTACCTTTTAGCAGTTTCAAAACAAATTATTTCAGCATCAGTAAGTATTCTTTTTTTGATAGTATGTCTTTTTTTCTCAGCATTTGAACAGTTTACTTACTAATATTACACGGTAGCATGTTATTGATAATTCACATGTCATCTTTGACATAACCATCCACAGCAAAAGGTGAAAACAAAATCATTAAGATTTACTACCAACTGTTTTGTGTGTATGTGTGTATATATGTGTGTGTGTGTATACATATATATATATTTGTGTGTGGATATATTATATATACATACGCATATACATCTATATACACATGTACATGTCTATGTATATATGTGTGTTTGAATATAACGCATCAGTAGTAGGGACTGATAAAGTATAGTGTGTTTTTTTTTTTTCCCTACAGTTGGGAGATACTGAAAGATCATGGGATACAGAAACTTCTAAGACAAGGGAAGCCCAGATTTTATGCCCTAGAGGAAAGAGAAAAAGGAGATGATGGACATAATGGTAAGCCAATGGCAAAAAAAGAGTTGGGCTATTACAAACTCAAAGTAATCATAACTA
Source organism: Dromiciops gliroides (assembly GCF_019393635.1). Taxonomy (NCBI): domain Eukaryota; kingdom Metazoa; phylum Chordata; class Mammalia; order Microbiotheria; family Microbiotheriidae; genus Dromiciops; species Dromiciops gliroides. The sequence continues at coordinate 84,561,821 of NC_057864.1, forward strand.
TGAAAGAATAGCTTGATTCACTAGTCTTGATCTTGGAATAAGGAAGATCTGAATTCATAGTCAATATCTGACACTTCATCTGTCAGAGACACTTATTTATAGCATTCTGGGCATGTCATGTGACTTAACCAAAACACTTCCTTGGACTTAGCTATTTTTGCTTAGACACTGTTTATTTTTTTCTTTGCTTTTTTCCCCATGTTTCTAGGCACATAGACTAGGGTCTTACAATGAATTTCTTACATATGATTATTGCTTTCTTTTTTTTCTTAAAAAAATAAATGCTAGCTTAAAGAGAGGTGTATGAAATGGACAGATAATATAGTATACTGGATAATACTGGATTAGGCATCAGAAAGACCTAGATTCAGATCCTGTTCTCACTCTTACTAACTGAATCTGGGCAAACTTACCTATTATTCTCAAGGATATCACTATCCTCCCACTTACCTAGGCACACAAAGCACAACTCAAACCTCTCAGTCTTCTATCTATCTCCATATCCAATCTGCTGCCAAGTCTTATCAATTCAATCTTCTCTACATCTCTCATATATTCTTCCTCCTGTCCTATAACACTGCCAGCACCCTTTTCCAGGACCACATCACCTTACAACTAGACTTTTAGATAGCACCCTGCTTGGTCTCTCTGCCTCAAGTCACTTCCTACTCCACTTCATTCTCCCCAAAGATACCAAAGTTATCTTCCTGAAGCGCAGGTCTGACCATGTCACTCTCCTTATACAATAAACTTCCATGGCTCCCTATTACCTTTACACACAAATATAAATTCCTCTTTTTATCTTTTAAAATGCTTCATAACTTAATTTCTTCCTAACATTACATTCTTCTTAAAATTTACTCCTCCACCGTCCACATAAATACATTTTCTATGTAGCTTAATGGTGGAGTGAGGAAGAGAGCTGGACTTCATAGTTGAGAAGACCCGAGTACAAACCCCACATCAGCCACCAATTAGCTATGGGACCCTAAGCAAATCACTTAACATCTATCTTAGTTTCTTCAAATGTCATATGGGGTTAATAATAGCACCTGCCTTATAGGGTTGTTATGAGGATCAAATGAGACAATATATGTGTAGCACTTTGTAAACTTTAATGTTCTATAAAAGTAGTAATATACAATAGTCTTTTCCTATTATACTATAATAATATCAGTTATTAACTATTATGATTCAGTGACACTATTTCCTTGCTGTTTTTCACAGAACACACTCCATCTCTGGACTCCATTAATGTTCTCCGCCTTTTCCCTATGCCTGAAACTAATTTCCTTTTCATCTCTGCCTCCTGGTTTCTCTGGCTTCCTTTAAGTCTCAGCTAAAATTCCACTTTCTGCAAGAAGCCTTTTCCAGTTCTCCCTAATGCTAGTACTTTCCTTCTAAGATTATCTGGTATTTGGGGTAGTTAGGTGGTTAAGTGCCCTGAAGTTGGGAGGACCTGAGTTCAAATGTCACCTCAGATACTTACTAGCTGTGTGACACTGGGCAAGTCACTGAACTCAAATTGCCTTAAACATCTGGGATCATCTCCAGTTGTCCTGGTGTATATTTTGTCATTGGATCCAGATGGCTCTGGAAGAGAGAGTGATGTTGGTGATCTTGCATAGCTCTTCCTCACTTAAATCCAATTTGTTTCAAGTCATTACATGTCATGGTCCTCTTCGAGAATGAAGAACAAAACAACAACAATCTGAAACTTATCCTGTATATATCTCATATGTATATAGATATCTAGATGTTGTATTCTTTAGAATCTGAGCTCTGTGAATATAAAGACTATTTTTTTGGTTTGTTTATTTTTGCCTTTCTTTGTCCTCAACACTTAACACAGCATCTGATAGACAATAATTGCTTAAAAATATTTATTGACTACCTGAGCAAGTCACCTAAGCATCCTGAGCCATAATTTCTTCATCTATAAGTCAAAGATAACAATAGCACCAACCAAATGGTTAAGATATAGATGAATTATATATTTAAAGGGTTTTGAAAATCTTTAAGTAACATATACATTTTAGTTATTATAGGTAATATTAATAAGGATAATAATAAAAGGCTCTTCAAGATATTTCAATAGACATTTGTTAATGCAAGATACTGTACAAGATTTGGGAAGATATAATAATATATATTTTTAATATTTCCTGCCCTCAGGCAGCTTCCTACATATTGCCCTCTGACTTTGCTAAGTCCATAATAATGTATTGAAGAGTATTTTGCCACAGTCAAAAAATCTTGAGAGATAATATGGAGTAGTGTATAGAGAGTTGGCATTGAGATCAAGATGCTCTGATTTAAATTCCCATACATTGTGGTTGTATGAACCTTGATAAGCCACTTAACTTCTCAGACAAACTAAGGAAACTTTCTGAGAGTATTAGTTACAGAACAGGAATTAATCTGCAATAGCAGGAGTTTTTTTACAGCAGAAATATATATTCCATTAGTCACATGTCTGCATAACAATAACAAAAAATAATATTTTAATGTCTAGAGTTATAAATCATTTAACTCTCAGATGATTCTTGTGTTTATTATAACATCATATTATGGATATTTACTGTCACTTTGTGTGGACTCTATCCCCTCCTAAGCAACTTCCTTTGCAATAAAGAAAAATTTTGTCCCATTCACAATACAATATCAAGCCTCATGCAGTTGTTTTTTCAATAATGCATCATTGGTAATAACAACAACAACAACAATAATATTTTGAAGTTGGTAAATAGGTCACATAGCTAGTAAATGTTGGAAATAGGATTCAAACTCAGGTCTTTCTAAAACTAAATTTAGTAGTCTTTCCAATATACCACTTAATAAGGAAATACCCTATGAGACTGTAGAATTCACACATTCTTTCAGAAGAAAAAAAATCACATCATTTTATGGATTCAGATGTCCTTTTTGTTTCTTTAGTTGTTGGTATATACTGATAAATTCTGTAACTCTTTACAGTGCTACATTCCTTATTAATTGACTCTTATACATTGATTAATTCAAACTGCAAATAAGAAATTTCAGCCTTCGTGTGATGCTATATAAATCAGGTTGTCCTTATGGTGTGGAAATAGCAATGTTCATAATCTTGGTCAATGCTGGCATAGAAATATTAAGTCTTAATAATATGGTCCTAAAAGCCCAAATGTTGGTGAAGGTGACAAGACAAAGTGAGGAGGCAAAATTATGTTCTCACTGAAGGAAATAAGTGAAGTTCTGCTAGGCACACAATAGGCCACTTCATAGTGAATGTTAGACATCCAGCATTGAACATCTAATCAGTATCATTTCCAATTGTAGACAGTTCAACCTGTGCCAACGTAATGTTCCTATTATAGTTAGACATAAACAGGAGAAAGAGGATGGCCTTACTTTTATAAAAGCATATATGCATTATGCATGCTACATTGAATACAGTCATCTTTTGATATCCACTATTTGTCTCTTCCCAGCCAAGGAATCATACCCACTATTGACTATTCACTAGTCAATGAATGAACAATAGATCTGATTGCCAGTGGTTTGTCTGGTCTAACCATTTAAAGTACAAAAATAAGCAGACATTGCTGGATTGATTATTTGCGATTCTATCCATTGCTCCATCATCAGCTGTTCTGACAGTAAAAACACCTAATCATACATAATAATAGCCAATATAACCCTTCATGGATACATGTATTGAGAAGCTTCATATTTTCTCAGATAAAAGGACTGATTTTTATTCTCAAAAGTCTGAACTTTTATACAATGTGCTTTTTCATATCTTATTTTAAAGGTAAAAAGTTTATTCTTTTTTATTATAATCCTTAGAGATTGTTAAATGTACTGAAATTCCCTCCCAAAAGGAATTAATGCAAAATGAGGCAGATTATATTATTTAGAGAATAAGTTCTTTCAAATATATAGTTTAAGGTTGTTTCTTTAGATGATGATCTAAAAAATATTAAGTTCAAACTAAAATATCCTGGATCATGGGATGATGCTTATTCAGACTTGAGTGTCTACTAAAATGAATAATTGTAAATTATTTAAATTTAAATGAATTCACAAATAAAGGTATACATTTAAAATTTTTGAAGCTTTTTGCATACATTATCTCATCTGATACACCAAGAATAATTTGAGGTAAGTGCTATTATTACTAACAGCTGAGGATGAATAAGGCTCAGAAAGGTTAAGAAAGTTGTCCCCAATCCCACAGCAAATATGTATCTGAGATAGAATATAAACCTGGGTATTCCTAATTCCCAGTTCAGTAGTCTATCCCCTATGTCATACTGTTTCATACATGTTAGTAGAATATAAATTGGTTCCACAGCTTCATTTAACAAAAACGGAATATGGGAGTTATAACTTTTCAGAGTTGCTATGATAGAAGATTTAAAAAGTCAGTCTCATCAAACAAAGCAATGTGGGTTTTAGATTTGGGTAGTATTGCTCTTCATTTCCCATCTGGCTACACTCCTCTAGACTTCTCCATCATTTCCCCCCCAAAAAACTCATTACCATGATAGACCACTTTAGCTCTGGAATTCATAGTCCTGCCAGAATCCACAGTTAAGAAAGGGGCCCAGACTAGCCATCTCTTCATTTCCCATCCTGCTACATTCCTCTGCACTTTTTCATCATGCCCCACCTCTAGCCCCATACCTAGTTTCAAATCTCCTTCTGTTTTTTGTCTTGTCCCATTAGAGTATGAGCTCTTTGAGGACATTGAATTTGTATTCTCAGGGCTTAGAACAGTGCCTCACTTAAATATTTCTTAAATACTATGAATTTTAGATACCTGTACAAGCAAGGAATAAGAGCTTAAATTCATGTGGGTGATGTCTTTTGACTCACATGTAAACTGGATTCAAGTGGGACAGAGTGTAGTGAAGTTGTCAGCTTCACTCTCTTTTTCAGAGTTATCAGTGTCTGGGGATAAAACAAAAATCTAGAGTGGTGGCGGATGACCTTGTTGTCTTCTATGTCTGACCCAGCTTTAAGTATTCCACAGAGCCTGCTTAATCCACTTTCATGGCCTGTGGAAACGAATTGTTCATATCAGCCTTATTCTCTTTAGTGAAGTAAAATCTTCACATAGTTGGGGTAGACACCTCCTTAACTCACTGATGGGTTTGTGGACCATTGGTTTACCCTCAAATTCACATAAATTCACATAGCACTTTACAAAGTGCTGTCATTTGTACTATTTCACCTTTAGAGTTGCTGTAAAGAAAAGTCTTTGTAAATTCATAAGTCCTACATATATGCGAGTTATTATTGTGTCTATATCCCTTAGGGACAATATGTGTAATTTATTTTTATAACTTTTTTTACATAAAAAGAAACTGATGCTCAGGGAAATTAGGTGACTGGCACACTGACATAATGTGAAGTTGCTCTCCTTATCTTATAGACCTATGCTTGAGATACCCCCTACATCTCTCTTCCTGGGACAGTTAGGTCCTCACATCATGTCCTCCTCCAATGATATTCTCTGTCTCTGTCTTAGTTTTTATCTTCCTACTGGATTGCTTCCCAAAATGTCTAAAAACATGCTCAAATCTTGCTTCTTTCAAACAAAGAAGTATGCACACATATAAGTAAATAAATCTTCCCTAGAGCTTGCCATACACTCAAAGCCATCATCCTATTTTTTTTGGGGGGGGGGGTTTGGGGTTTTTTTGCGGGGCTATGGGGGTTAAGTGACTTCCCTAGGGTCACACAGCTAGTCACATCATCCTATTTTTGTCTTATCTTTTATGGCTGAACTTAGATCCTGGTGTTTGTTTTGTTTTGTTTCGAACCCAGTCTCCATTTCATTATATCCCACTCATTTACTACAACCTTTTTGTTATCTGGTTTCTGACCCCAATTTACATATACTGCTCTCTTAAAAGTTATGAACTATTTGATCAAATGACAGTTTCTCTATCATCATGCTCCTTGACATTTCTGCAATTTTTAATGCTGTGACAACTTCCTTTGCCTCCTAGATAACAGTTTCAGTGAAAGTTTTCTTGATTCTTTTCTTGCCTGTCTTATTTTCTCAGACTCCTTTACTGGTTCATCATAAAATTCTTGTTCTTAAATAGTCAATTAACATTAATTGTTTACTACATGATAGGGACAATTCCAAGTGCTAGGAATGCAAAAATATCAGTCTTCCAGCCCTCAACTCCCTCTTACTCCCCACATCCTCACCCTTGCCAAATGTTCATGATCTTAGGGATTTCACAGACTGCTGGAGTGTCATTCTATCTCTCTGTTCTTGGCCTCTCTCCATTATCTCTCCCTTAGCAATCTCACTTTTTCTTGCACATTTAAAATCATCTAAATGTAGATGTTTCCCAATCTATATAAATCCCATAATCTCTCTCCTAACTCCGGACACATATTTCTACCTGTGTAATAAAAGTTACCATCTAATTATACAATAAAAAATTAGAAGTCAACAAATCTAAAAAAAAAGTTAAAATTTCTCACTAACCCTTTTCCTCCTCCACACTTTTCTATTTATTTTCAGTGACTCATCATTCATTTTCCCATTAACGCAGGATCAAAATCTTAACATTGTCTCCCTCAGCCCTGCTTCCCATATCTTGGCAGCTCTTTCTTCACAGTATCTTCACAAACCTTACCTTTTTTCTTCTCACTTGGCCAAGTCCCCATTATCACTCATCAGAACTGGTTAAAGTAGCCTCATAATTGGCCTCCTTCACTCTCGTCTCTCTTCCTGCAATCTTTTCTGTATAGATCTGCCAAGATAATCTTCCAAAGATATGACTTTCACTGCACTGCTCAAAACACTTCAGTCACAGGTGTGCCCAGACACACCCTAATGTCTGAAAAAACAAAACCAAAAATAAATGGCTTTGCATTATAATCTCATAATATTCACTTTTAGTTATAAAACATGGGTTATTCTCTTTAGTATAATGATTAAAATTAGTTATCAGACTATTACAACATTATACTGGTGAGTCTGTCTGCCTCAAGTCTCTCCCTACTCCAATCCATCCTCCATTGCACTAAATAAGTGATTTCCTAATGTATGGGTCTCATCACATCACCTCATACCCTACTAAGTAAAATCTAATGGCTACCTATCACTTCCAGGATCAAATATAAAACCCTGTTTCATGTTCAAAGCCCTTTATAACCTTGCCCCCTCCTGCCTTTCTAGTGTTCCTTATTCCCTACAATGTACTTTTCCATCCACTGACCCTGGCCTCCTGGCTATTCCTCAAGCAAGACACTCCATCTCTCAGCCATGGGCATTTTGTCTGTCTATACCCCCTATGTGAAATGTTCACTCCTCTCATTTTCACCAACTGGCTTCCCTACTTTCCATCATGTCCCAGCTAGAAGTTCATCTTTTATTGGAATCCTTCCTCAATGCCTCTCTTGCTTTATGTATTTCTCTTGCTTTTTTCTATACTGGGTTGCAGGTTCTCTCCCCCTTCATATTATAAACTCCTTGATATCAGGGACTATTTTTTTTCTTTTTGTTTCTCCAGTACTTAGAACAGTTCCTGATATATAGTAAGTGTTTAATAAGTGTTTCTTGGTTCACTGATTGAAATCACATGTTTTTCCCAGTACTTTCTTCAAGATCTCAGCAATGATAGGCAATTCTTGTTTTGTAACATCGTCTTGTGGACATCTCAAGTTATGAGACATTGCTGTGGAAAAAATAATGTTCTCAGAAATATTAAGTTTAATTAACTTGAAATTATAAAATGCAAATATTCAATGCAATGTTTTTTAGGAAGAGGGGCATTGTGAAATGAAACCAAAGAGAGAAAGGCTCACAGAGATAGAGATTACACAGACCTACTAGTTCAGTGAGAAAACTAAATATAAGTGTGGGCACCTTAGCTTTGTACATCCATGTGAGGAAATCGAATTTGTACATAGCATGACTGGGTGGCACAAAACCTTTGTCAAAATTTTGAGGTTATCTATCCATTGTTAATCCCACTCAGAAGAGTTCTGATGGTGTTCCCTTAAGTTTCTTGTGTTTATGCACCTTTTACTCAAGATAGAAACTCCTCTGGGCACATCCTAATTTAGTAGATTGCACATTTTTGTAGAGCTGGAATTTCAGTTAATTCTTTCCTACTCCCTCCTTCACTGACCTCTTGTCTATTGGAAAACTACTTCTGTGCCTTGCTCTGGCACCACCTTAGTGGTCTTTCCTGGCAAATTTAAATATATGCCCATAGAAAATTATCTCACTTCCCTGCCTTCTGGCATCACCAGCCCCCTGATATTCTTACTAGTGCACTGAAAAGAGTGCATAATTTGTGGTGTGAATGTAGTAATATGGGACCTGAATTCAAATCCAGAGTAACTTAGTACCTTAAACAAGTATTCTTTCCCTACTGTGAAACAAGGAAAGTTGAATTATATGCTATGTAAGGTCTTTTCTAGTGGAATATCTATGATCCTATAAGTCCATGATTAATTACAGAGCACTAGCATTGTCCATAGTAAGTGTTCAAAAGATTCTTGTTGACTAATTATTAGAATGTAAAGGACAAAGTTAACTTATTTCAAGAATCTGTGATTGCATTAGTGTCTGTTTGTATTCCTGCAAAAACCCTTTGTGACTTAGAAGATGACCTTATAGAGTTGTGGTGACAAAAAAAACCAACACAACATAGATAACTTGGTGGTCAGCCTCTCTAAAGTTAGTTACAATAGCTATAATCCATTACTAGGCCCAAGTCTTTCTAAATTAGCAGGTCAAGAAAGTGTTTTTAATGTATAACAGGATAGTCAGACAGAAAGACAGAGCATTAGACTATTTGATAACCACTTATTATGTGCCAAAATAGGATAGCTAGGTGGCACAAAGGATAGAATACTGGGCCTTGTGTCAGGAAGACTCTTCCTCCTGAGTTCAAATCTAGCCTCAGAAACTTACCACCTGTGTATCCATGTGCAAGTCACTTAACCCCGTTTGCCTCAGTTTCCTCATATGATAAATTAACTGGAGAAGGAAATGGCACACCACTCTAATATCTTTGCCAAGAAAACCACAAATGGGATCAAGTTTCTCTGATAAAGGTCTTATTTCTCAAATATAAAGAGAACTGAATCAAACTCATAAAAATAAAATCCATTCCTTAATTCATAAATGGCCAAGGGATATGAACAGGTAGTTTTTAAGAAATAAATTTAAACTATAATTTTATGAAAAAGTCTCTAAATCGCTATTAATTAGAGAAATACAAACTAAAACAACACTGAGGTACCACCTCACACCTATAAAAGATGACATCTTGGAGGGGATGAGGGAAAATAGTTTCACTAATGAACTATTGTTGGAGTTATTCTGAAGAATATTTTGGAACTACAAACAAAGGTCTATTTGCATACACTTTGATCCAGCAACACCACTACTAGGTCTACTTCCTCCCCTCCCCGCATCAAAGAAAAAGGAAAAGGACTGCTATGTATAGAAAATATTTATAGCAGGTATTTTGTGGTGGCAAATAATTGGAAATTGGGGCAATAATCATCATTTGGGGGCTTTCTGAACAAGTTATGAGATGGGATTATGATGGAAATGAAGAGGGAGGCAATTTCAGAAAAAAGAAAAACACACCCACCCCCCCCACACACACACACACACAAAGCCCTATGGGAACTGATGTAATATGCAGTGAGAAATATCAGGAGATCTTTGTGCACAGTATCAGCAATGTTGTAATGATGATCAACTGTGAAAAATTTGGCTATTCTGACCAGTGCAATAATCCAAGACAATACAAAGGACTCATGATGAAAAATAATGCTATCCACCTCCAGGGAGAGAACTGATAAAATTGACGTAGAATTTTCTTGCTTTCAGTGTGCATGTATGCATGTATGTATACATATATAAAAGTTGTTTTTAATAATATGGGTAATATGGAAATATATCTTGTGTTATTTCACATGTATAATTGATATATTTTTGCTTGCCACATCAGTGGCTAGAGAAGGGCAGGGAGAGAAAGAATTTGGAGCTCAAAATTTTTTAAAAGGAAAAGAATGTTAAAATAAATAAATATTTTTTAATGAAAAAGCATTCAAGGAGGAAAAAATAATGGAAGAGGGAAAGTCCTCCATAGTCAAATTCCTTTCTGTCCATTTCCAAAATATCAATTGTGACATGTTTTCTCCACCTCTTACCTCCCACCATTGTCTTTAACAGAATGTAATCTCCTTGAGGGAGGGACTACTGTTCTTTCTTGTGTTTGTATTCCCAGTACAGTGCCTGCAACCTAGCATTCAGTAATGTTTAGCAAGTGCTTGTTCACTGACTGATTTATCATCACCATCATTAATAAAAGTCTTCCTCTTTCCTTCTCTTATTTTCATCAGACATTCCAGGTTTGTGTGTACATTGTTCTCATCAAAGTTTCAGAGATGAGGAAATAGATGTGTTTGATAGTTAACTGATGTGATTGATATAAGACAAAAATTGATCATTTCCAATACAATAAGCTTTCATGATGTTGTTTTGTTTTTGGTAATTGCCATGTCCAGTGATTTCAGACTATTTTCTTGAAGAAGGAATTCATAATATGCATATAATGAGTAGTCTACAATTGTATTTTTGAACTCCTTTATTGCTTAATTTTAATCATATTTTCAAAGACACTTTTTTCTCCTGTGTTTGCATTAAAGAAGCAAAATGGAGATAGAGTATGATAGCTAAAAATGTCATGACTATCTTGACATAACTGTAGGTAGACAATGAACTGGGTTCAGAATTTAAAGGAGGGGGAAAGCAGCCTGGATTTCCTTTGGGAATTTGTTGAGTTTTTAACATTAACTTTCTTCCTAAATCAAAGGCTCATATTTCAAAGATCAATATTGTTCCCAAAATGAGTGGGGTGAAGCAATGTAAAGAATATCACCAAAAAGATAAATGACCAGAAAGGGAAGTATATTGGTTGTTTAATTAGAGTGAAAAATGACAGGTATCCATTGGTTTTCACGCAATGTCAATAAATTTTAAGGAATGCCCTCATTATACTGTGTGGATTTTTTGTGAAGTCAAGTCAACAAACCAATTATTAAGTGCTCACTATGGGCAAGGTATGGTGCTAAGCATTAGGTCTTTTTAAAAAGGCAAATTATAGTAGTTCCTACTTTCAAGGAGTTTACAGTCTAAGATGGGGGAGGGGGGTGTCAGTAAGACCAGCACCAGATAAAAAGGCATATTTGCCTTATCATATACTGTGTCTATATCAAAGTCATTACAGAATTTCAAATTGATTTTCAGTATCTGATTTCAAAGGTAACCAGAGCTTGAAGCTGGATAACATCCTCTATTCAGAAAGCAAGTTATTTGAAAAAATCTTCTAATACCTGACATTTTGAGAAATTCTCCCAAATGAAAGATTAATTCAATTTAAATTGTAAGGTTCTAAATGAAATATATAATAGACTTTAAGAAAAGGCCTCCTTCATATATAAATTTACCCAAACAAAACCCCAAATTAAATATAGTGAATGAATCATAAAATCTTAAGGTTTACAGCCAATAATGTGGAAATATTCATGTTTCAAAAGCTTAAAAGCATCAGTGATGAAAAATGTAAGTGTATGAGAACTTTGTCATCTTAACTTATCCTTTCTAGATTTTTTTTTACTAGAAATTCCAGCATTTGTTTAAACTAGGTTAACTAAAGTGTAGGTGTACATCTAAAGGTTGATTTCTCCCACAGGAAGTCAGCAAGACCAATTAAGGTCCTTACATTTAGAAAAAATACTTTTTTAAAAAAAAGCCTATCTAGCATAATTTGCTTTTTCTGTAGATAGAAAATAGGAGATTAGAAAAGTAAAATGAATAGAATCCCAGTATCATAGATTTAAGGCTAAAAGAAATCTCATAAATCATCTAGGCTCTTTCCCCTCAATTTACAGAAGAGGAAACTATGGGCAGAGAAGTGACTTGTCCAAGTTCATATAGGCTATTAGTATGATAGGGAATGACTCATGCCTTGAGTCCCTCTGATGGTGTTTCCCCCTGTGGAAGTTGAGGAATCTGCTTTCTAGAGAGTCCTGATACCTTGTATTGATTATTCATTGGAGATATATTTGGGCATTTGTAGACATTCTATAAATGATTCTGGCATGCTAACACCATGGTGAATATCGGCCTTTTGATTGTTTGCACAGTCAGAGGTGATGTGTCTCGAAAATACACTAGTGGTTAGTACTTTGGCCATTTTGCTGTTCAGCTGCTTTTTCTTGGTTTAATTTCTGGTGACATTATCCAAGGCATTCTGGAAATGTGAAGGTTCCTGTCACTATAGTAATAGAAATAGGATTTGAACCCAAGTACCCTGGTCCTAGTGTTAGTATTTGTCCCAGTACATCATGCTGCTTTCATAAAGCTGCATATCAAGGTAGTAATCAAGACAGTGAGGATCAAAATTCTGGCTTACTGATTGTAGTTCTTATTCAACTACATGATAGCTGTCATTTTTTTTTTTAGAGATCACATTTTAGAGTAAATTAGCATAAATTCAGAACCTTTTATATAACAATTTAAATAATAAAATAGATACCTTTTGGCTTTGATTTCTTTTTATATTCAGAGAGCAATGGCAACATTCAATGAAGCATATAAATAGAGGGAGAAACAGATCAGAGACCTTTATTAGTCCAAAGAACCCAAAATAACAACAGCAGCCAAAAAACCAACAAAAAACCCACAAGGCCATGAAAAGTAAGGATTCCCTACCAGAGTAATGAACTGTAAAACAGTGATTTTAAATAATTAAAATATTTTTCTATCTGACCCTAGAAACTTTTATAACAAATATGTCTGTAAACCAACTAAACTAGCAAGATGTTTATGGAAGCTTCAAGAATGGAAGAAACCTTGGTAATTAAGGAATCTAATGCCATCTTTTGAGAGACCTTGGAAAGAGTGTAGCAATCTAGTTAAGATAGTGTCTCATACAATTCATCTGCATTAGATTTTTCTCAAAATGATTAATGTTTCTTGGAGGACTACATTTAGTTCTAAACTGAACATGAATTATACTTTAGTCATGAAGATGTGGGTTCAAATGTCACTTCCGATTTACGAGGTATATTACCCAAAGCATGTCTTTTAACTTCTTTGGGTCTCAGTTTCCTCAAGTCTATGTAGAAATGAAATCATTCTTATAAGCATAAAATGAGATTATTTTTCTGTGAAATGCTATGCCAACTCTGAATGATTATATATACAGCTTTTTTAAAAAAATTAGGAGACAGAAACTCAGTCCTATCAAGGAGCAATATGACTTACCCAAGATCAGATATCTTGACTTAGAACCCAGGGCTTCTGCAACAAATTCTATACCTCTAATCCTTAATTCATGATATCTTTTTTGGTAGCACTGGAGCGTAAGATGTGAAACATTTTGCTAACAATGCCAGGAACTCCCTGCAGGTAGGTAATAATGATTTTCTTTAATGTTTGTTTTTAAAATATTCTTTGTGGCTTGAAGTTCAAATGTTCTTGAATTGTTCCATGAATAAAAGTGATGTCAAAATTGTCTTTGATTACAATTCTTCATAATTCATAGAAAGCAGTGCTTTCCATTCAGTGAACATTGTAATCAATGATAATTCTTTTCACACAATGGCACAGCAGCCAAATCACATCACCAGTCACATGGGGAATGACTTTAAAAGGGGATTGTGAAGAGTGAATGAATTCAATAATCTAATCTTTTTTGGTTTCTTTGGTATGTACATTTTGCTCACAGAAATGTTAGAATTTAACAATAAATGGGACTTTATAGATAATTTAGACAATTTTATTTTACAGATAAGGAAACTGAGGCCCAGAAAAAGAAAGTGGCTTATTCATAGTTACAGCACTACCTATAATTTTGGAGGTAAGGCCATCCTTGCAGTAGCTGAATATATTCATTTATTCAAACTATATGAATTTGGATAAGTACTTATTATGTTCTTGGCACTTATATTGTTCTAAGCACTGAGAAAAGGATATTAAAAAAAATACCAAAAAATGGTACTTGCCCACAAAGAACTTACATTCAAAGGCACAAATTTTATCCTTGTGCAATTTCTAAGAAAGATGCACATGACTTTGTGAAGGATACTAAGGTTTAAAAAATACAAACATTTGTAAAATTATGACACAAAAATGCTACAAATGTCTATGTTACTAAATTAGAACAGAAAGTAAATTACTACCATCTTGATGCTAGGATAACCTTATCTAATCTGATCTTCCAAATAGATTTTGAAATAACTGCCTTAAGAAAACCATGAAATTATTGAAACATTGACAATAACTAGAATATTCATATCAAAGTGTCTTTCCTCATGAATATTCATGAACGAATGGACAATCTAAACTATCAGCCAGGAATGTCCAAATTTGAATAGGCTAATCAAAGAATTGTTTCTTTGTACTTAAAGCATGAATATTCTGATTCAATGTAGAATTATCACATGAAAAAGGTAATTTGGGCTATAAATGCTAATTCCTTAGGGGTGAAGCCTATCTTTTCTTTGTAATTAAACTTTTATAATGGAACAAAAAGATATTTTAGTGGGAGAACCTACTAAGGTTGGAAAAAATCATGCTTTGAACTAGTTTGTATCTTAATAAATAAATATTGCTCAAAGTCTGCTAACCCCCCCCAAAAATTGTCTCTTTTTGAAAAGACTGTATAAAATTGCTTGATTGTAATAAAAAATGAAAATTTTCATATAACTTAAAAAATACCTTCTCTTCATCATATAAAATGTAATAATTTCTTACATCACCATAAGGGAAAGCAATATTTAAAATGGAAGTGATTCAGGACAGATTGCAAAGCAGTAGGAGCCAGTTCTATTAAATAAGTAAAAGTTATAATAGAGATATTTCTTGTGCAAAGGAAGAACTACACTACCAGTTCTCTTCTCAAATTCACTTAAAAAGAAAACAAAAAAAAAATCCCTACCATGCAAACACTGCATTTCCATAAATCCGCATGTTAAATATTGACTTTAAAGATGAAAAAAGACATTTTTTTTTCAAATCTCTGCTCCCCACTCCCACCCTTGTAGAAGTAATCACTCCTCAACCAAATGGATTTATTCTTAAAACATTAGCTAGAAAACAAGTTTCTGTTTATCAAATTGCCATCAAGAAAGAAACATACAGTGATGGAAATTCCTAGACTCTGATAGAGATTGTAATTTCCAAATAAATATGTATGAAACTGATATACCTGTACCTTTCAGGACATGTGAGAGGTCATATACTCTCAGATTTAAAGCTAGAGGGATCTTCAAGGTCCATCTGGGTCAAACTGTCTCTTTTATAGATGAGAAAGTGGGACTAGAAGAACAAAATAACCTGATACTCCTACACACAGAAAACAAGGAAAATCAGATTATCTGACTAAAATTGAGGACTCGTTCTACCATAGCAAGTTATAACTTTAGCCTTCCAAAAGTATATGTATCTACCATGGATGGTGGGAGGGGAGGGAAAGGAAGGCTGAGAGAGACTAAGAAAAGAAATAGGTAGGGACAGAGACTGACACAAAGATTGAGAAAGAGTTGGTAGAGAAACAGGAGACAGAAAAAATTTAGACAAAAATAAAAATAGAGAGAAAGAGAATGCATCAGTAAAAGTTATAATATCCCTAAACCCAGAAAGATAAATTTGATAATTGATTAGAATAATGCATTTTTCATTAAAGACCTAATGACTTCTAGAGAACTCTTAATCTGTGAAAAAGATTGAGAGTAACCTCCCAAGGAAGAACTTGTATAACTTCATAAAGGTGAAATGCAAACTTTCCCTCTTCTCATGGGAAAGCAAGATCCAAAATATACTGAGCAATCAGTTTCAACAAGCATGCTTTATTTGTACTCTACTGAGGTGGTCTGCCTTATTTTCCAGGGTCCATGTAAACCTCTTAAATACTTACTCAACTTACAATCCTGGTCTCAGTTTCTCCTTATTACTTGCTTCAACTCAACCAACATCCTTGATTGCTCCACTTCAAATCTACTTGACCTTTAACATCCTGGCTTTTCCTTCATCTTTGTCCCCTCCAATGAGGAAAATTAAGGCCCAGGGAAGAGTTAAATGACTTGCCCAAAATCACACAGGTGGTAAAAGTCAGAGCTGAATTTAAACTCAATTCCAAACTGCAGAATCCAAGCACTAGGTTGTGTTCTCTAGTAGGACTGGCTGTAGAAAGTGAAACTAAATATGTGAAGGCAGCTGCTCCCACTCACCCTTAATTTTCAGGTATCCCTCAAGAAGTAGTAAAAAGTCTTTGATTTGTCTAAGAATGAACTAAAATTACTCAGAATTTTGCACAAACATATCTCTTTTCTTCACACTAGTCTGTTAATCATAACTCAATAACCTAAGGGGATAGTTAATTCCAAGTCTTGTGTTCTTTCTCTGCTTGATGAGGTACTCATAAGAATTAAACCTAGAAAAATCAAAACCAAAAGATTCTCTCATGCTTATTCCAGAGTCCCTACACTAAGATTATATGTGTATGCATATATGCATGTGTATATAGCTATATCTATATGATGGAAGAGGCAAAAGGGAGTTAACAGATAAATTGAGGTTTGAGTTCTTATTAAGAATACCTAAAAGGGTTAACAGAGATACTAAGGGATTTTTTATTTTTGTCTTTTAAGTGAGGCAATTGGGGTTAAGTGACTTGCCCAAGGTCACACAGCTAGTAAGTGTTAAGTGTCTGAGGCTGGATTTGAACTCAGGTACTCCTGACTCCAGGGCTGGTGCTCTATCCACTGCACCACCTAGCTGCCCCTGATACTAAGGTTTTTGATCTTACAGTAACCAAGAGGATTCAAGTCCCTATCATCCCTCACCATCAACAGAAACTGCAAATAGGGACCATTGATAGCCATTAATAATCCTAGATGACAGGACACTTAGAAACCAGATCTTAAGTAAAGAGATATCAAAAACACAGTGACCCTCCTTAAGTATGTATGCCTTTAGGAACATGTGCAGAAAAGACCAAATATGTCCTTTGATTCATCTTATGACTTGTAAACCCCAAAAACACACCTCCAAGGAAAAAGGTACCCACCTTGGAGGTTGTCTTAGGACCCCAGGAAGTCCAAATTAGGATATGACCTCCCAAGAACCTCCCACAAAGAGGAGATTAAGATAATATGGAGATAATCTACTTTTTCTCACTATAAAAATAATTATTTCTATCTCCCAAATCAAGACACCTATCTCCTTTGGGTGATTCTCCCTGTGGTCAGCACAGTATTTCAATAAAATTTGGGAAACTGAGTCACTGTCTCGTAATTTTGGGGATGCCTCACCATCAGTTTGATCAATTAAACCCACACCCCACATCAGATAGATAGATACATAGATGGATAAACTATGTGATATGCATTTATTAATTGAAAACAGAGGGATGCAGTGGAGGAGGTCAATGAATGATTTATCTATAGAACAAGGCAAGATTTGAACTTAAATTGATAAAATTTCTAGGATATACACACATATACACATATAAACATACATACATAATCCTAAGAATTTTATTAATTTAGGTCTGTGAGAAAATACTTACTAATAATGGTTTTTTGGGGGGACCCAGGGACCCCACTTTGGAAAGCATAGTTCTTAGAAACTTTAGCTAATCCACTTTAGGACCAACCCAGGGGCCCAGGGGTGGATCAATAGAAATGGAGATTGAATAGATGAGATTAGCCACACCTAGACTTTATCTGCCTTAGTCTTCAGAGATGGTCTTTTTGCACACTTCCCTATTAAGTCATTACCTCATTAGGTCATAGGTAAAACTATTTTTAATATGGGCCACTGTCAGGTCACATCAACCAAAGTGTTATGGGCCCAGAGTACCCCAGAAGTTCTCTGGGACACATCAAAGAACCTTCTCCTTGAAAAACTAAACCAGAGGACAGATACACCTAGATTGATAATTGGAACCAGTTCAGACTGAGCTAGTTTCCAGATCCCCACCCTTCATTCTAGTCTCCCTCAACCCTGGGGCAATAAGATTAGGTGTGGCTGCTTCCTTTGTGTCCTGAAGAGATGGCCTGGGAGATCTGCATCCACCCCTCACCGAACTCCTCCCGCCACCACCAGTAGGGGATGGTCCTCCCTCGCTAAAGGAACTTTCCACAGGCAGATGGTCACCCCCATCAGTCCTCTATAAAAGTACCCGCCAGTCTCCTGCTCGAGGACATTGGAATCTCAGAGTCACACTCTGTGCCCTTCTCCCCATGAGAAGTCCAAGGATTTCTTTCATGGTTTCCCTTCCCCTCCCTTCCCTTGCTCAGCCCTGAAATAAACTACTATCTTATTCTACCTAATTTTGTGCGCAAGAGGCTGTAATTCTTTAAACAGGCATTCCTAAGGATCCCAACTCCTATCCCCCAACCCCTACCCCTTACCCCATTTCCCCCATGACAAATGGAATTGAATGATTCTAGCCAATTAGCTTTGATCAGAGTGTAAGAGCCACTTCTATCAGAAGAGGAAAAGAGACTGAGATCATGCTCTTCTGGGTGGATGCTAGCTGAGAAAGGCTGAGCTCTCTCTAGGTAATGTAGTTTCTGAACTCTGCTTGGAGCCATGTGCTCTCTCAGAGACAATATGGTGCTGGGGTTGTGTGTGTGTATGTTTTTTTTTTTTTTGGCTTGTGTTAAATGCAGTCAATGCTCTCCTAACATTTAATATGATTTAATATATGCTTAATACCTAAATGGGTGCAATAGCCGTTAATTTATAAGTAGCAATATCTTAGAAACCCCAGCCTAGTTCCCCAATAATTTAGAATAGAAACAGGCATAGCCTGCAATATTTCAAATGACACAGGTTTAAATATTGTCTTCTATAGACCACAAATCATCCATTGACCTCCTCCACTGCATCCCTCTGTTTCCAATTAATAAATGCAGATGACATAGAAATTATCAGTTGCAGTTTCATATCTAGATAAGATAGCCCCTAAATACTACCCTTATGAAGGAGTATGATCAACTTAAAGAACAAAGGAGAAATCTGAAATTAAAGGCCAGCCGTCTTCAGGCAGGGGGAAATAAGGGGATTAAACACTCCATTGTCTTTTTGAAGCTCTAAGATCCTATCTGTTCTAGCCATAAACTACTTCTCCTGAGTACCTACAGGTAGAATACTGAACCTGAGAGAGCTCTAATGGCACTGACACCTCAGATTTCTTGTGTATTTAAGCCCTCCATGGTATTGAGAAATACAGAAGTCAGAAACTAGAGGTGGTTTGGGAGTTATATCATTTTTAGTCACAAATTTGAAGTTAAAATAGGAAGACATCTAGTTACATCTCTCCACCAGAGTGTAAGTTTATTAACATTGAATTTTGTCCTATTCTGCCTGTCCACATTTCCCACTTCTACCACCACCACCACCACCACCTGAACTTCTACTCACTGTAGTAAGTTTATAAGTAGCCCAGTATAAAATGGTAATAGCAGGAAATAAGACTTCAAAGAGGAAACTAGAAGCCACATGCAAACTGTCCCAAAGATCAAGGGAGCATAATTTACAAATATTATCATATAGTAACAAAAGATAACATCATGATAATATGTGCTGAATCAGAGGAAGTCCTCTAAGCTTTGTTGTCAGGTCCCTTTGGTACTATGATATGTAAATCTCAAATAAATTCCACACATTGGTTGTGAGATGAAGGACCCCAACCCCCAAGGAATACTTAAATTTTGCCCAGGGAGAAACAGCTCTGCCTCCCACCTCAGGAATGCAGTGCGGTCAAGCAGGACCCTGGTATGCTGATAAGCAATACTAAGGTCTGCAAGATAATATGCAAGATATAGATGGGTGCTGCATATCTGATGCTCTGTTATTCAAAATCTCCTCACAGTTGTTTTGCCCTTACCAGTTTTGCATTTCCTTCCCAGTTGCTTTGTAATTTCTTCCCCTATCTTGTTTTGTAAACATACAAAAGAGTAGCTCTTCTCTTACCCAGCAAGACAGTTTTCCATAGTGATTAGGTCTCCCAACTATATATTACTGTCTCCTATTAAATCTCTTTATTTTATAAGATCCATGGTGAGCCTCTAATTCTTTATGTGAGCTAGTTATCCCTTCCACCCTACCAATCCAGGTCACAAGTCCTCAACACATCCACAAGACCAGCACATCACCAAATGGTGCTTATAATTTTGAGATAATGTGGACAAAGCTAACTTTAAAGTTTTACTGACAACTTTGAAATAATTTGGGTATGATAAGGAAGCAACATTAGTGTTATTCTATTACTCAAAAAACCCTACAAAAATTAGACATCAAACTCCTGCCCAAACAAGAACTCTTCCATTTCCAATGGGTCAATGTTGTCAAGTATTCTCAACTCTAATCCATGTTTATATGGGCTATTATTTGTGCTTCTCCCCATCTCCATACTTTTCCTCCTGCTGCCTGCTTGTCATCCCCTATTCTCATGTCACCTACTTCTGAACCATCCCTTCTTTTTCAGCTTGTCTCTGTACTTTCTGTGCCATTTCCCCCTACACTCTGTGTGCCTCATAAAATTGTAATTGCAGTCCTGTTTCCTGCTACCATCATGATCTTTCCCAAAGAGTACCCAAAGTGCCAGGTATGCCTGCCTTCATTTCATAATTTCATAAGTAAATTATCAATTCATTAGGAAATTTGGAAATGAAGATAAGGGCAAAGTCACTGCTAAAGTATGGACTTAGGAAATGTCTTTGTCAAGGTGAGGATCAATGAAATTACAAGAATAAGAATATGGAGAATGAGGAGAAAAGAAAGGAGAGGTTAGTAAAAACTTATATTTAGGGGTTCTAGGGAGGAAGGAAAGCCAATGAATCAAACAGGGAAGGAGTGATCAAAGGATGTTAGTATCAGAGTATAAGGACTTTAATGTATTATAAAGAAAGTCAAGAAGTATTCTGGGCCTGGGTACCTGATTTGAATGGCTCTGGGTACCCCAGAAGTTTTGTGGGGTAAATCAAAAGAACCTTCTCCTTAAGAAACTAAACCAAAGGACAGACACACCTAACCAGTCTCCCCAACCCCTCAGGGAGATGAGATTGGGTGTGGCTGCTGCCTTCTTGAGGAGCAGAGAGATGGCTTGAGAGATCCAGAGCCACCCCTCACCCAACTTCCCATAGCCACCACCAGTGGGGAATGGTCCTCCCCCAATAGGGGAACTTTCCACAGTCAGATGATCACCTCACTGGACCACCACTGGACCTCTATAAAAGTATCTGCCTATCTGCTGCTCCAGGAGAAAGGTATTTCAGAGAGCCACGTCTCTGTGCCATGCCTTCTCCCCATGAGAAGTCCAAGGAATTCTCTCTTGGTTTCCTTTCCCTAGTACCTAAATAAAATATTATTTTAATCTAATTGGATTTGTGTTCAAGAGGGTGTCATTCTTTAAAGGGGAATTCCTTAGAACCTCTATCCCAAACCCCTACCCCAAACTCCCACGAATTTTCTCCATAACAAGAAGGATAGATTTTAACCGTATTAATGAGGAGGCTAATAGTGTCAAAGTGGAAGACCTGAGAAAAGATCATTAATAATAATTCCTCACATTAATATAGAGTTTTGAGGCTAACAGAACAATTCCCCCCAAAAAAACCTTTGTAAGATAGTGAAAAAGATCATTATTATACCCTTTTACAGATGAGGACAATGAGATTCCAAAATTTTATTGACTGGTCTACCATTTTTCAGGCAGCTAGTTGGAACAATGGATAGAGTACTAAGCCTGGAGTCAGAAGTCTTGAGTTCAGGCCTTAGACACCAGTTGTGTGATCCTGGGCAAGTCACTTAAGCCTGTTTTACCTGATATTAGGAGGTGATATCATGACTTGTGGGGAATTTAATTTAAGTGATGGAGGGCTATGCAAAGTCACCAGCCTCTCTCTCCTCCATAGCCATCTGGGTCCAGTGGAAAGACATACATAAGGATGACTGGAGATGGCCTCTGATGTTTGAGGTGATTAGAGTTAAGTGAATTGGCCAGGGTCATACAGCTACTAAGTGCCAAGTTTCTGAGGTTGTTTTTGAACTCAGGTCCTCCTGAGTCCGGGACCAGTGTTTTTTCACTGTGTCACCTAGCTAACCCCCCAAGATATAATACTGGTATATAATAAAAAGATTCATGTCCAGTCTACTTCCTATACACTTATGGTTTATATAAATGTAATTTATATAAAGATACTATATAAATGCAAGCTATTTTTATTATTAGAAGTTTGCACAGCTCTGCATCAGGAATAGTGTCTATGGGAGTGAAAACCTGTAGATGCATTAGCATTTCAGGGGTGAACAGTGATGAGGAACCAATATCTAGATGTACCATTTTTCATGTACAGCTGAGGGCTGATATTATCCATTCCCCCCACCCCCTCCACCCCAGTGTTTGGCCAGATTGACAGCAGTAGCAGAGGACCAGGTCTGGACTCAGACCTTTCTGCTCCCAGGACTGGGAGGTAGTTCAAATTGAAAACAAAAATTTAGAGTATTTTAAGTGAATGATATTTTTCCTTTTTTTCTTTTTTCTTTTTCTTTTCCTTTTATTTGGGGGGGGGCAGGGCAATGAGGGGTAAGGGACTTGCCCAGGGTCACACAGCTTGTAAGTATCAAGTGTCTGAGGTCAGATTTGAACTCAGGTCCTCCTGATTCCAGGGCCAGTGCTTTATCCACTGCACCACCTAGCCTCCCTGAATGATATTTTTTTTCTAATTTTATCTTGTGCTCCTATTTTCAGTAAATTATTCTATTTTGCCATTAAAATATGATATCTTATGATACATGAATATATTTACTGGTCTTGGGGGAGAAATTCAGAGTGAATAAGGAATCAGAGCTCTAATTCAAATTGCTACCCAAAACAGGTCCCAGTAACAAGGAACTTAGATTGGCAATAATAATGGATCTGTGATTCCATTAATATAGGGAACTTCCAGATTAGGAAATTCCATATGCCATTGTATTTTGGCACTTATATGTATTTTTAATTTTAATCTCAGAAAATTGCCCAAACCACTAATAGGCTAAGAAACATATCCAGGATCAAATTGGCAGTATATATCAGGGTAAGGACCTGACTTTGGCCCTTGATCTTTATCCACAATGACATGCTTTGTCTCAACAATAACAATTATAATAATAACATGACCCTATCCAAGTCCAATCCATGTGGATGCAATCCAGGGGATGTAATATGGATACTATAAAATAAGCAGGGACTCTATACCCCAGAGATTGATATAGGAGTTATGAGATCCTAGGAAGAACCCCAAAACTTGAGCAATTTGGAATCTGACAGTACAACTGATTTGGGTTAATAACCTGGCTAATGTGTTCAAACCTTGAATCTAAGAAAAACAGGGGGGCATAAAGTTGTATGCTGTAACTACTCAGAAATCATGATGAGTATTAGCTTGGCATAAAGGACAAAGGAATGAGTGGCTTCCCTTTTTGTTCTGATATGAAAAGAAGGCAAGACACATGAGAACAAATAAGACATACTAATACCCACCTGCTAGAAATGCTTCAGTGTACATCATGACCATTAAAGTAAACAAACCACAAGTGTGCACGAAATGGACTGAAGACATGAATACTTTCATTATGCACCAGTACTATCTCATTAAAAAAATGGAAACAGGTCTCACCATGTGTAGGCAAAGGTTTCATCTTGCTTTTTGTCAACAGTATCCTTATCTCCAGGTCACCAAACAATGTATTGCTGAACTTCAGTTGCATATGTGGTAGATATTGTCTCAGTAATGATGAAAATAGGAAAAATGAGACTATCAAAGAATGTTGCTAAAGAAAGGTGTCAAATACCATTATGGCAGAAGCGAAGCAAGAGGACTGTTGAAGATCTGCAGAGAAATGTTGAAAAACTACATCAATGTCAAGCTGATATATGAATAGAAAAAACAAATACCACATTACCAAGAAAGAAAGAAATAATGTGGAAAGGACTCTAGAAAGCAAAAGCATATTGGAAAATCTAGATTTTCTTAATTAGCATTTAAATGGAGGCAAAAATGTTAATAAAAAAGAATCAAAGCAACACAAAGAACAAAATAAATGTATATATGTGTGTATATGTATCTATCTCTATATATAGCTATATGTATATCTATATGCCTATCTATATGTATATGCATATGTATCTCTACCTCTATCTCTATATTTAAATTACTGCAGAGGCTTGAGAAGTACAGAAATAGGTACAGAAATAAGAGGGGGGGAAATCTAGCCACCTATATGGCCATAAGAACTATAATAAAATGCAAGTTAGATCAAATGAAAAAAAAAAAACCACATCCACTGTTGAAATAATGAAGGATGGAAGAGTTCTATATCAAGGGAGGTGAATAAAATAGCATTCTCTTACTCAGAAAGAAGGTGGACTGGATAAGACTTAATCATTGGCTCGAATGTTTCACATTGCTGCATGAATTACTAGCAGAACATGTTATCTTTCTCCCTGACATGTCTTATCCAACTTTTCTTAACATAAGGTGCCACTTATTAATGACTCCTCCAAATATGGACCATTTATGTGTTTATGTAATTTGTTCAAAACATTTGCAGTTTAGATGAAAAAAAAAAAACCCAAATCTACAAACACACAGAAATATTGGCTGAAGAGCAAAAAGTGTGTATGAAAATGTCTTGGGTGTTAAGAATTAGTCATTATGAAACAACCTGAAATTGTGAATTAATAATCATGAAAAAAGCTACCTGGAAGCCCTATAACACTTATACTACCTTTCTTTCTTTTTCACATTGTCTTTGACTCAGTTTTACTCTCATGGCTTATTCTTATAAAAATATAAATAGACCCAGAAGAATATGAAATATACTCAAGTATAATGTGAATGCTGGGGTATATTTAATGTCCATATGGAAAAATATCCTCTCTTTAGAGCATAACACTAAAACATTTTAAAAATGATATAAGGGGGCAGCTAGGTGGCGCAGTGGATAAAGCACCGGCCCTGAATTCAGGAGGACCTGAGTTCAAATCCGGCCTCAGACACTTGACACTTACTAGCTGTGTGACCCTGGGCAAGTCACTTAACCCCCATTGCCCCGCAAAAAAAAAAAAAAAAAAAACAAACAAACAAAAAACAAAACAAAACAAAAAAAAGATATAAAATTAGTATTTTTCAGAAAGACACTTTAAGCCTATTGTGGTTCTCCCTAGTCTTAAATCCAATAGAATATCTTTAAAACTGAACTAAGTATGAATTCCCTATTAGAAGGGCATTAAGACCAAAATACAAGCTGGTCCCAAAATCTTAGAACAATTTTGTAATCCTATAATTTAGTATCTTAAAGCTGTACTAAGACCTTTAGAATGCTCTTTATTTTACCAATCACTTAATGAGTGAATAGAGATGGCATCAAACTCTAAGGCTCCATGGAAAAACACATTAAATAGCCCTTTCATCATATGTGCTCATAAATATATAATGTGTACTGTCCACAGATATCAGAATGTCATTTGTACTTAGTAAGTGAAAATATTTTACTATACCAAGAGGGGGAAAAAACCAACAACACACAAATGAAGCTTTAAACTTGAATCCAGAAGCCACACTGGATGAACCAATGGAGGAAGATGATAATTACAAATTCTTGAGTATTCTTCTGACAAAACTAATTGAGCATAAAGATATCAAAGAAAAGGCTTTAGTATATACTTCAAAAGACTTAGCTGCTTGTGTCAAAGCTTAATGTAAAAAATTAAATTAAAACAATTATCTTTTTTTTGTTTGTTTGTTTGGGGTTTTTTTCGGGGTTTTTTTTTGGTGAGGCAATTGGGGTTAAGTGACTTGCCCAGGGTCACACAGCTAGTAATTGTTAAGTGTCTGAGGCCAGATTTGAACTCAGGTCCTCCTGACTCCAGGGTCAGTGCTCTATCCATTGTACCACCTAGCTGCCCCTAAAACAATTATCTTAAAATTACAGTCTTAATGTACATATTCTGATATATAAAACTGACTATAACAGATATAGAAAGCGATCTAATAAGCACCCACTCAACAGTGATACAAGAGTGTCTATCACCCTAAGGCAGTTACTGAACCCCATAATAATAATAATACCATAATAACATTAACTAGCATTTATATAGCACATGAGGGTTTACAAATCGCTTTATAAGTACTACTTATTTGATGCTGACAACAACCCTATAAGGTAGGTGCTATTATTATCTCCATTTTAGAGATGGAATAACTGAGGCTGAGAGGTTATGGTCCAGAGTTTTATGGTACAGAGCTGGTAAATGTCTGAAGAGGGACCTGGAGCAAAGGCTTCATAGTGACTAATTCAATACTTTTTCTACTCCACCATGCTTCTTCCACCAAACATATCCTACTTCTGCCACATAGAATGCATATCTTAGCTTCATGGATTGCTATGTCAAAAAAAAAAAATGATCACCTGCTGATAAAACTTATGTCACGGAGCCTCTCTGAACTCTAAGACTGAAAAAAAAACAAAAACCCTACATATGAAGCCTTTCCAATTTGATGGTACTTGACAGAAATTACACCACATAGGCATGCCTTCTAGAAAATACAAATGGTTCCATACTGCAAGGAAATGTACCAAAGAAGATTTTTAGGGAATTTACGACATAGGAAAAAATAAAACACAAGTCTGGATATATACATTTAGATTGAATGAATTGTCATTGTCACTGGATCTCAATATAATTCACAAAGGTTCTTAATGGTACACCCAGAGGGGATGCTACATGTGTCATTTCCCTCACAGTAGGGGTTTGTCACCTCCTGAAATGAAAAGGGAAAAAAAAACTCTTTATCAGCATAAAGACATTGTACAAAGTAATTTAAGAAAGGAAGTTTTAATAATTCTAAGTCACCAAAAACTCTAAAATTCTGGTCAAACTTTCTACTGATTAACACCCAGTCTTTTTAAATTTCCCTCTCATCTGGGTTACAGCATACCCACTCAAGAGGGCAGCTAGGTGGTGCAGTGGAATCAGAAAGGCTCATCTTCCTGAGTTTAAATCTAGCCTCAAACACTTACTAGCTGGGTTATCCTAAGCAAGTCACTTAACTCTGTTTACCTCGGTTCCTCATCTATAAAATTATCTAGAGAAAGAATCAAAAACACTCCAGCATCTTTGCCAAGGAAACCCCAAAGGGGGTGATGAAGAGTTGGACATGACTGAAACAACTGAACAACAATACCCACTCAAGAGATCTTGTGGTATTTTTTGTTTTGTTGTGTGCCCAAATTCAGCTATGTGCCATGGAAATGTGTATTTCACTGAATTTTCTTTGGAAATATTTGGTTTACACCATTACAGAAAACATATCTAAGCACTTAGTATGACTTTGTGTGTGTGTATATAACTCACTGAGGTTGTTGAGGGGATGCACAAACAAAATAAATGCAACCAGAATTTGTCTTTTATTTCCATGTTATGTCCCAAAGTTTCATGAGGATGAATTGAAAAACAATGAAAAAAGCTTGATTACTTCTTGAAGCAATATATGGAACTTTTGGAAAGGACACCTCAGCTTAGGCGAGTCAAAAGTCATCTTGATCATTTGGTCAGTGATAATCATAATTACTGACTTTTAGATATAGCTTTAAAGTCTGAAAAGCACTTTACTTTCATTATCTGATTCCAGCCTTAAAACAACCTTGTGAAGGGGACAGCTAGGTGGCACAGTGTTCAGAAGGACCTGAGTTCAAATCTGGCCTCAGACACTTGACACTTACTAGCTGTGTGACCTTGCTCAAGTCACTTAACCCTCATTGCCCTGAAAAAAAAAAACAAAAACCCTTGTGAAGTAGGTGCTATTAGTATTGCCATTTTACACATGAAGAAATTAAGGCTTAGAGAGTGTTAAAATGACAATGCAGTAATACACTGAAAATAGCAAAGCACTTAGAGTTATGGAACCCACATTCAAATCCTGGCTCTGCCATTTACAATCTATGTGACCAAGCCACTTAATACTCTAGAGCCTTCATTATCTCATCTGCAAAATGAGAAGATTGGACTAGATTACCTCTAGAGTCTCTTACAAATCTAGTTTTTTGATCCCATGATTTTCCTATGGACATATGTCAGCTAGTAAAGGTTAAACTTGGGATTCAAATTCAAGTGTTCCTGATTCCAAGTCAAGGACTCTATTTCTAACACCCCTCACCAATTAGTGTCCCTGTATGTCCCAGTTAAGGTTCCATATCTATTGCAATGGATCACTCTGAACCTAAAGATTCAAATAAACATTCCCTTTAATAAGAATTTATTCAAATAGTCCCAGGTAAAAACAGTTACAAGGAGATTAAAAGGAATCCAGGAAAGTAAAACCTACTGGAAAGGAAACTAAAAGGAATAGGCAAGGAGGTTCCCTGGGGTCTCCAGAACTCCCTGACAATGTTCCATAAACCTCTTTTACATTTTTCTTTCCCAAAGAGACAATAAATGAGTCCCAGATCAATCTCCCTCAAGGTACAGTTAACCAAAACTATTTCAGATTTGCACCATAACCTTTTCACTCACAGCAGGCCTGACTGGTGTTGTGGGAATACAATGTAGTGATTGTTACCTCCTTAGGAGACACACATACTTTGTCTTCTTTGATGCCTCAGTACTCAGAATATGGCTTACCATGTTCCTAAAGTCAATTTAGGGGTAAGCATTGGGATAACCTTTGGAAAAGAAGACCCTGAAGTATCACATTTGCAAAATATATATTCCTTTAAAAATTTTTAATAAACAATTTTATTTAAAGTTTTGAATTCTAAATTCTATCCCTCCTACCTTTCCTCCTTTCCCTTCCTCCTCCCCAAGGCAGTAAGCAAACAGATACAGGTTATACATCTGCAATTGTGTAAAACATTACCATATTAGTCACTTTAAATAAGAAGGCTAAAATAAAAGGAAAAAATAAAAGAAAGCAAGTGAAAAATAGCCTGTTTCAGTCTGTGTTCAATAAATCAGTTCTTTCTTTGGAGGTGGATAGTGTTTCATCATTGGTCCTTTGGGATTGTTTTGGATGACTGTATTGCTGAGAAAAGTTAAGTCATTCACAATTCTACATCAAACAATATTGCTATCAATGTGCACAGCATTCTCCTGGTTCTGCTCACTTCATTATAGATTAGTTCATATAAGTCTTTCCAGGCCTTTCTAAAATCATACTTTTTCATTTCTTATAGCACCGTAATATTCCATCACCATCATATACCACAGTTTATTTAGCCATTCCCCAATTAATGGGCATTCCTTTGATTTCCAATTCTTAACCACCACAAAAGCAGCTGCTATAAATACCTTTATAAAGATAGGTATTATTTTTCTCTTTATTGGAGTGTCTTAGGGAAATAAACCCAGCAGTGGTATTGCTGGATCAAAGAGTATGCAAAATTCTATTGCCCTTAGTTCCAAATTGCTCTGGAGAATGGTTGGATCTTTTAACAACTCCACCAACAATGGATTAGCATCCCAACTTTCCCACAACCACCCCAACTTTCAATATTTTCCATTTTTGTTATATCTGCCACTCTGATAGGTGTGAGGTGATACCTCAGAGTTGTTTTAATTTGCATTTCTCTGATCAATAATGATCTAGAGCATTTTTTCATATGATTATAGATAGCAGTGATTTCTTTGTCTGAAAACTGACTGTTCATATACTTCAACAATTTATCAATTGGGGAATGACTTTTATTTTTACAAATTTGGCTCAGTTCTCTATATTTTGAGAAATGAGGCCTTTATCAGATATATTTGTTTGAAAAATTCTTTCCCTGTTTTCTACTTTCCTTGTAATCTTGGTTACATTAGTTTTGTTTCTGCAAAAGCTTTTTAATTTTATATAATCAAAATGATTGGTTTTACATTTAATTATATTCCCTATATTATCTTTGGATCTAAATTCTTCCCCTGCCCATAAATTGGACAGATCAATGATTCCATACTCCCTTAATTTTTTTTTTATTGTGTCATCCTTTATGTATAAATCGTGTATCCATTTTGACCATATTTTACTGTAGGGTGTGAGTTGTTGGTATATACCTAGTTTCTGCCATACTGTTGTCCATTTTTCCAGCAGTTTTTGCCAAATAATGAGTTTTTGTTCCAAAAGTTTAGGTCTTTGGGTTTATCATATATATATATATATATATATATATATATATATACTAGATTACTATAGTCATTTTTTTTTTATTTTTTTTTTTTTTTTAGTGAGGCAATTGGGGTTAAGTGACTTGCCTAGGGTCACACAGCTAGTAAGTGTTAAGTGTCTGAGGCCGGATTTGAACTCAGGTACTCCTGACTCCAGGGCCGGTGCTCTATCCACTGTGCCATCTAGCTGCCCCACTATAGTCATTTAATATAGAGTAGTTTTTATCTATTCTATTCCACTGATCTACCTCTCTATTTCTTAGCCAATACCAGATTGTTTTTGATAATTGCTGCTTTATAGTGTAGTTTGAGATTTGATACTGCTAGACCATCTTCTTTCATAGTTTTTATTGATTCTTATGATATCCTTGAACTCTTGTTTTTGCAGGTTAATTTTGTTATTATTTTTTCTAGCTCTATAAAATATTTTTGATAGTTTGATTGGTATAGCACTAAAGAAATAAATGAACCTAGGTAGGATTCTCATTTTTATTATATTGGCTCTGCCTACCCATGAGCAATTAATATTTTTGCAATTGTTTAGATCTGACTTTATTTCTGTGAAAAGTGTTTCATAGTTCTGGTCATATAGTTGCTGTGTTTGTCTTGGGAGATAGACTCCCAAGTATTTTATATTGGTTTCAGTTATTTAAAATGGAATTTCTCTGTCTCTTGTTGCTGGGCTTTATTGGTAATATATAGAAATGCTGATGATTTATGTGGATTTATTTTGTATCCTGCAAGTTTGCTAAAGTTGTTAATAATTTCAGGTAGCTTTTTAGTTGATAATCTAGGATTTCCTAAGTATAACACCATATCATCTGCAAAGAGTGATAGTTTTGTTTCCTCATTACGTATTCTAATTCCTTTAATTTCTTTTTCTTCTCTTATTGCTATAGTTAACATTTCTAATACAGTATTAAATAATAGAGGTGATAATGGGCATCCTTGCTTCACTCTTGATTGTGTTGGGAAGGCTTTTAGGATATCTCCATTACAGATAATGCTTGCTGATGGATTTAGTTAAATAGCACTTATCTTTTATCCCTATGTTCTCTAGTGTTTTTAATAGGAATGGGTAGTGTATTTTATCCAAGGATTTTTCTGCATATATTGAGGTAATTACATTGTTTCTGTTGATTTTGTTATTGATATGGTCAATTATACTGATAATTTT
The DNA here is from genome assembly GCF_019393635.1 of Dromiciops gliroides. Classification (NCBI taxonomy): domain Eukaryota; kingdom Metazoa; phylum Chordata; class Mammalia; order Microbiotheria; family Microbiotheriidae; genus Dromiciops; species Dromiciops gliroides. The sequence continues at coordinate 84,593,243 of NC_057864.1, forward strand.
CCTAATACTGAATCAGCCATGCATTCCTGATATAAATCCCACCTAGTCATTGCATATGATCCTTGTGATATATTTGTGTAATCACTTCGCTGGTATTTTATTTAAAATTTTTGCATTAATATTCATTAGGGAAATTGGTCTTTAATTTCTTTTTGGCTCTTCCTGGTTTGGGTATCATCAGCACCATATTTGTCTCATAAAAAGAATTTGGTAGGACTCTGTTCACCTATTTTTTCAAATTGTTCATATAGTATTAGGATTAATTGTTCTTCAAATGATTGGCAGAATTATGAGAATTCTATCCTCTTGTCCTGGTGATTTTTTCTTAGGAAGTTCATTCATGGGTTATTTAATTTCTTTTTCTAAGATTGGGTTATTGAAATATTTTATTTCTTCGGTTAATGTGGTTAATTTATATTTTTGTAGGTTTTCATAAATTTCATTTACACTGTCAAATTTATTGGCATATAACTGGTCAAACTGTTTTAATTTCTTTTTCCTTGGTGGTGAGTTCATCCCTTTCATTTTTTGAAATGTCATTTGTTTTTCTATTTTCCTTTTTTAGATCAAACCAACCAATGGATTATCTATTTTTTTTCATAAAACTAGCTTTTAATTTTATTTATTAGTTCACCAGTTTTCTTCCTTTCAATCTTATTAATCTCTCCTTTGATTTTTGTAACAATTGGAATGATGCCACCTGCTGGAGAGTTACTGTAGGAAAGCTTCTCCATGAGGAGAAGGCATCATGAGGCTTTCCTTGGCATCAGGAAGTTACGTTTGGTTGTGGGTACTGTCAATCAAGGCTACTAGCCAATTAGCTTGGAGCTGTGTATGTGAGTGGGTGGGATGTTCCCAGTTTCACAGGAGGCTTGTGGGATGAAGGAGGTGTGGCTCACTCTTTTTTGTGAGGACTCTCATGGAGAGTGGAGCTAAAATGCACTCTCCCTTTGATAGATCAATCTAGGCCTCTCTCTTCACCAAATTCTTATTCTCCGTAATAAATGCTTAAAAGCCTAAACTCTTGCTAAAGTTTATAATTTGTTGGCAACCACTCATTAGATATTTTAGACAGCCTAGCTAGAATTTTAGCCCCTTACATTTTTGATATGTCCAATTTGGTGTTTAATCAGGGATTTTTAATTTGTTTATTTTCTAGTGGATTTTTAAAAATTGCATACCCAATTTGTTGATCTACTCTTTCTAAATTTGACTGATGTAAGCAGTTACAGTTAAAAAATTTTCCCCTAATACAATGTTAGCTGCATCCATTAAATTATGACATGTTGTCTCATTATTGTCATGTTCTTTAATGAAAATATCTATTCTTTCTATGATTTGTTATTTGACCCACTTGGTGTTTTGTTTTTGTTTTGGGTTTTTTTTTTGGATTATATTATTTCACTTTTAATTAATTTTAAAATTTCTTTCCAGTGTTCATTATTGAATATAATTTTTATTGCACTATCATTTGAAAAGGATTAAGTTACTATTTTTGCTTTTCTGATTTTTATTGTAAGGCTTTTATATGTTAAGGGCTAAAATTCTAGCTAGACTGTCTAAAATCTAATGAGTGGTTGCCAATAAATTATAAGCTTTAGCAAGAGTTAGAATTTTAGGCATTTATTAAAGAGAATAAGAATTTGATAAAGAGAGAAAGAAAGGCCTAGATTCCTATCTATTAAAGGGAGAGCGCATTTCTAGCTCCACTCTCCACCAGCGTCCCCAGGAAAGAGTGGGAGACCAAGTGCCAGTCTCTTCTTTCCTCCTCCCACTAGCCTGCGTTACTTCCTGACGCCAAAAAAAAAAAAGACTCCTGGTCTTGCCCTCAAAGACCTTTGCTTCATGGGTGGAACTCTTCTACAGTAAGTCTCCAGCAGGTGGCATCATTCCAATCATTACAGTTGTCCTAAAAGATGGTCAAGTTTTGTGATGGTGTCATATGCCATGGGAAAAAACAAATATATCCCTTTCTATTCCCATCCAAATTTCTCCAGAGATCTATCATATCTAATTTTTACAGAATTTTATTCACTTCCTTAACTTCTTTCTTGTTTATTTTTTGGTTATATTTATTCAGTTCTAAGACAGGAAACTTAAGGTCCCCCACAAGTATAGTTTTATTATCTATTTCCTCTTGTAACTCATTCAACTTTTCCTTCAAAAATTTAGATGCTATAACCTTTGATGAATTTATGTTAAGTATTGATATGCATTCATGGTCTATTGTACCTTTCAGCAAGATATAGTTTCTTTCTTTATTTTAATTCATATATTTTTTTTTTACTTTGTATGAAATCATGATTGATATCTCTGATTTCTTTGCTTCAGCTAGAGCATAATAAATTCTATTCCAGGCCCTTCACTTTACCCTGTGTGTATCTCTCTGCTTCAAATGGGTCTCTTGTAAACAACATATTGTAGGATTTTGGTTTTTGATCCATTCTGCTATCTGCCTGCATACAATGGGTAAATTCATCCCATTCACATTTATAGTTATGATAACTGTGTCTTTCTCTCCATGCTATTTTTCACTTAGCTCTGACCCTTTCCATCATTAAAAGTGTTTTAATTCTGATCACTACCTTCCCAAATGTTCCCTCCCTTTTATCAATTATCTCTGTTCCTTTTTTAATTCCTTATATGGTAAGAGGGATTTCTGTATCCAACCGAGTGCATGTTATTCTCTCTTTGATCCAATTTTGATGAGCATAAGGTTTAAGCTTTGCCCACCAACCACCGCTCCCCCCATCCTCCTCTCCATTATAATATCTCTTTTTTTGTGCCTCTTTCATGCTGGATAATTTACCCTATTCAATCTCTTCTCTTCTTTCAGTGTAATTTCCTTCTCACTCTTATTTTGTTCTTTTTGGGCATCATCCCATCAATGTCACCTTATATGCATACTGTCTATATATACTCCTTCTAATTGCTCTAATAAGTAATAAAGTTGTTAAGAGTTATAAATATAGGGGCAGCTTGGTGGCACAGTGGATAAAGTACCATCCCTGGATTCAGGAGGACCTGAGTTCAAATCTGCCTTCAGGCACTTGACACTTACTAGCTGTGTGACCCTGGGCAAGTCACTTAACCCTCATTGCCTGCCCCCCTTCCCATAAAAATGAGTTACAAATATTATCTTGCCATATAGAAATATAAACAGCTTGACCTTATTGAATTTATTTTTGTGTGTGTGTTTTTTTCCTTTCTTGTTTCCTTTTTTCTTTTTTTATGTTTCTCTTGAGCCTTGTATTTAGAAGTCAATTTTTTTATTCAGCTCTGGTCTTTTTTTTTTTTTTTTCAGAGCAATGAGAGTTTAGTGACTTGCCCAGGGTCACACACAGCTAGTGAGTGTCGAGTTCAAATATGGCCTCAGACACAAGTCCTTCTGAATCCAGAGCCGGTGCCCATCAGCTCTGGTCTTTTAATCAGAAATGTTTGAAAGTCCTCTATTTAATTAAATATTAATTTCCCCCCAAATGATTATATTCAATTTTACTGAGTAGGTATTTCTTGGTTGTAAACATAACTACTTTGCTTTCTGGTATATCATATTCCAAACCTCAACGTTCTTTAATGTAGAAGCTCCCAAATCATATATAATCCTGACTATAGTTTCAGAATATTTGAATTGTTTCTTTTTGGCTGCTTGTAATACATTCTCCTTAAACTGTGAGCTCTGGAATTTGGGCTATGATGTTCCTGGGAGTTTTCATTTTGGTATCTCTTTCAGGTAATGCTCGGTGGATTCTTTCCATTTATATTTTGTCCTCTAATTCTAATGTATCAGGGCAGTTTTCTTTGATAATTTCTTGAAAGATATTTTCCAGGATTTTATTTTTTTAACATGGCTTTTCAGTAGTGTAATAATTATTATATTATCTCTCATGGATATGTTTTCTAGATCAGTTGTTTCTCCATTGAGAAATATCAATTTTCTTCTTTTCCTTTTCTTTTCCTTTTTTTATTTTGTTTTATCATATACTGATGTCTCATACAGTCAATAGTTTCCACTTGTTCAGTTCTAATTTTTAAGGATTTATTTTCTTCAATGACTTTTTTTAACTTTCTTTTCCATTTTGTAAATTTGGCTTTTTAAGCAGGTATTCTCCTCCTTAATTTTTGCATGCATTTTCCCATGCTACTGACTCTTTTTTTTCACAATTCTATTGCATTACTCTCATTTCTTTTACAATTTTTCTTTCACTTCTCTAACATGCTTATTAAAAATCCTTTTAAGTTCTTTCACTTCTCTAACATGCTTATTAAAATTCCTTTTAAGTTCTTTCAGGAATTCTTTTTGGGCCTGAGACCAAATTACATTTTTATTTGAAGCTTCACCTGTAACCTGAGACAGGGAGTTACTTAACTTGAACAATTCTAAAGTTAATATTTGTTTATAAAAACAGCATTAAGAATCATACTAGCCATAGTTTCAGGCTAAAGAAAGCAATACTGCCAAACCATGCAGTGTCATTTTTGGCAAAGATAAAGAGATATCATTTTTGACAGTTATACAATATGTTGATTTTGTCTACCTAAAATTTATGGTTGGAATACTTGGGTCACAATTTTGTGCTATGTCTTCTGTTAGCTGAAAACACAAGCACATTTTCAATATATTATATATCTCTATTATGACTATGAAAAGATAGGACTTGAGAGGATAGGAAGTGAGCTCTCAAATTCACAACACCATCACTCCAAAAATCATCCAAATAATGCCATAGGACAATCCCTGGAGCAGCAAAATCCACAGAAGAAGGTGCTGAGATAATTTCCAATGAAGGACAGCTTGGAAGATCAGAAGGAGGGAGCTTCTGTGCTGAGACAGGAGTGGGGCCTAACACCACAGTCACACTGATACAGATCCAGTCATAGGAAGGCCTCTTCAGCAAAAGAGACCCCCAGAGTCTCTGAATCAGCAGCAGCAACAGTGTCATCTGGAACTAAGCTCACAGTCTGGTGAGATGGGGGAGATTACAAGGGTCTCTGCTGGTGCTGAGGCTGAACTTGGGTTTTTCACCCCTGCTGGGAACCAGGAGGTAGGCTTGAATAGCAGTTGCACAGGTGGGGGAGGGGCACAGGCTCATCAGAGCTGACAACCACAGCACACAAAGCTGGTTGATTAGCAAGTTTGTCTGGGGTCATCTATGGACCAGGAAACAGGTCAGATGAGTGAAGAACCTGCTCCTCCTTAAATCATACCACCTGGGACATCCTGAAGCTTAGGATATTGCAGCCTGGAAATAGTGTACCACTTTAAGGAGCTAAAAGTCAAGTAAAAGAAAAGCAAGATGAGCAGACAGAGAAAGGTGAGGGCCATAGAAACATTTTTAGTGACAAGGAAGATTGAGTTGTACCCTCAGAGGAAGATGCCAACATCACGACCCCTACATCTAAAGCTTCAAAGAAAAATATGAATTGGTCTCAGGCCATAGAGGAGCTCAAAAAGGACTTTGAAGATAAAGTTAGAAAGGGAGAGGAAAAAATGGAAAGAGAAATGAGGGTGATACAGAAAAGACATGAGAAAAAAGTCAACAGCTTGAAAAGCCAAATGGAAAAGCTCTCTGATGAAAAAAATTGCCTAAGAATTAGGATTTTACAAATGGAAGCTAGTGACTTTATGATAAACCAAGACACAATAAAGCAAATCCAAATGAATAAAAAAATAGAGGGCAATATGAAATATTTTCTTGGAAAAACTGCTGAACTTGAAAATAGATCCAGGAGAGATAATTTGAAATGTATTTGTATAACTGAAAACCATGATCAAGGAAAGAGCTTAGACATCATCTTCCATGAAATTGTCAGGAGAAATTGCCCTGATATTCTAGAAGCAGAAGGTAAATTAGAAATTGAAAGAATCCACCAAGCACCTCCTGAAAGAGATCCCAAAACAAAAACTCCCAGGAATATTGTAGCCAAATTCCAGACCTCCCAGGTGAAGGAAAAAATATTGCAAGCTGCCAAAAAAAAAAAAAAAAGAATTCAAGTACTGTGGAACCCCAGTCAGGATAGCAGAAGATCTAGCAGCTTCTATCTTAAAGTATCAGAGGGCATGGTATAGGATATTCCTGAAGGCAAAGGAATTGTGATTACAACCAAGAATAACATATCCAACAAAATTGTATAGAATCTTTCAGAAGAAAAACTGTGACTTCAATGAAAAAGAGGACTTTCAGGTATTTGTGTTGAAAAGACATGAACTAAATAGAAAATGTGACTTTTAAATACAAGACACTAGAGAACCAAAAATAATTGGAGTTGGAGGACATACCTGGGAATGTGCAGTGGGTGACTGTCTTATGTCTGAGGCTGGGCTTTGGCTGGGGTCCCCCTGTGTCCGGGGTGGATGCTTTGTCCACTGTGTCACCTAGCTGCCCTATGATGACATTTTTAGGGTACAATTGAGGGGTGAGAGGAATATACTGGGGAAGCAGAAGGGCAGAGGTAGCATGGGGTAAAATCCCACATGAAAGAAACAGGAAAGGGCTTATGGAGTGGGGGAAGAGATAGGGGAGAAACAGGGCAGTAAATGAACTTTATACTCATCAGAATAGGCTCAAATACCTTGATCTCATCCGAGTTGGCTCAAGGAGGGATTAATACACACACCCAAATGGGTGGGGTAATCTATTTAATGTGGGCAGTAAATGAGCCTAACCTTCATCAAAATTGGTTCAAAGACCTCAATTTCATCAGAATTGGCTGAAGGAGGGAATAACATATACACTCAATTGGGTGGAGTAATCTCTCTAACCCTTCAGGAAAATAGGAGGAGAAAGAGATAAAGAGAGAAGGGGTAAAATAAGAGAGGGCAAATTGGGGGAATGGACAGACAGAAGCAAATACTTTTTGAAGAGGGGTAGAGTGAAAGAAGATAGATAATAGAGTAGATAGCATGGGGAAGGGAATAGAATGGAGGGAAACAGTTAACAATAGTAATTGTGAAAAAGAGAAAAGGGGTGAAAATTGTACTAAAAATATTTATAGCAACTCTTTGTGGTGGCTAAGAATTGGGAATCAAGGAAATGTCCATCAACTGAGGAATGACTGAAGAAGCTGTGGTATATGATTGTAGTGGAATGTTATTGTGCTGTAGGAAATGACAAATAGGATGATCCCAGAAAACCCTGGAAAGACTCATCTGAATTGATGTATAGTGAAGTGATCAGAACTGGGAGGACATCATGCACAATGACAGCAATATTGTTCTATGTTCAGCAAAACAATGATCCAAGACAATCCCAAGGGACTAATGATGAAGCATACTATCCACTCCCATAGAAAGAACTGATAAAAAGAGCACTTGTGGATTGTACAAATATAACCTATATCAGATTGGTTGATGTCTTGTGGAAGGGGAAGGAAAGGGAAGAAGGGAGAAAAATTTGGAACTCTAAAACTTATGAAAATGATTGTGGAAAACTACTCTTATGTGTAACTAGAAAAATAAAATAAATGTTTGTTGCACTAAAAAAAAATAGGACTTGATGTTTCTTATGACTTACTTCCTCAGTCAATCAGAAATGAACAATCAATGAATGACTTTTGAGTCCCACTTCAACTGTCCTGCACTCTAGGTTTATTGAATGTATTTTGACCTGACACAATTAGACAGAAGAACTTATCATAATGCTTTTTGTTCTGAGAATATTTGTTCTTAGATAGGATACTACATGTTGAATTCTGTCATGAGGAGGAAAAATATTACATCAACCTAAGTCATGAGTCTAGAATCTTCAAGGTTTCTTGTTGTTTTGACTTGCCATTTTCTGCCTCTGTTCACATCTAATCACCACAGCTCAATTTCTGGTCCAGTACACTATTTTGAATAAGAACAAAAGAACTTTGCAAATTGGGGGATGAAAAGGGTCAATCTGCTTATTTTCTTATTGTAAACTACACAAAATGCTGATTCCTGGATCATTTTTCTTCATAAGAATATTTTTTTAAAAACTGAAACAGTTTTATTAACATAACAATTATTTTCTAAGGTTATCTTCTACACCTTTGCTCTTAATCTTACCATAGAATTTATGGTAGTCCCTCTATTGTCCCCTATTTTTCTGGCATCAATTATCATAACTTCTTTCTCTCTACTTACACATATAGTTTTTATAGATTATATTTTTTGTTCTATCATGTAACATATGGCATCACTAGCAGAATAATGGTATTAAAAAGATGAGTCATTGTTTCAGGAAAAGATTGGGGTCATTAGGGAAACTTCATAATTTCCTGAATACAATCTATCCTGATCACCTTCTCCTATGTAATCTTGAGTGCACTTTATTGTCCAATTATTTTCTGTTCCAGATTTGTATATACAGGGACAAGCTTTATAGATAGTCTATTCAAATTCATGTCATAAATAATTGTAGTAATAAAGCCTGCATTTATATAGTACCTACTATGTGCCAAGCACTTTGCTAAGTGTTTTACAAATGTTATTTCCTTCAATTCTCACAACAACCCTGGAAGGTAGGTGCTATTATTATTCCTATCTTCCAAGAAACTAAAATAAACAATGCCTTGTTAAGTGACTTGCCCAAGGTCACATAGTTAGTAAATGTCTGAATCTGATTTTAAACTCAGTTTTCCTGACTCAAGTCCTGGCACTTTTTCCGCTCTACCACACAGATGTCATAATACAGGCAGTAGACTTTCTTTATCTACTTTGTCTTTTATGGATGATCAGACCAAATTATTTTGTATGATTATAGACTTCTTCCTAGAGACATGATATTTTTGGTCTTGATGCAAATAGAGCAATGAATTCTACAAATAAGAATGTTTTGATAAATTGTCCATCTTCAGGAAATGCCTCAATATTTTCAAAAGAAAGAAAGAAAGAAAAAGAAAATCCTGACTATCAGGATATCCAGCAATTGAAGAATAGCTGAACAAATTATGGTGCATAAATATAAAAGGATATTGTTACAAGAAATTAAAAGAGAAAAAAGTTTTAAAGACACCTGAGAAGACTTGTTTAAATTAATTCAGAGTGAAATGAGCAGATCAAAGAACAATTCCTACTACTTTAATAATATTGTGAAAACAAACAATTCTGAAACATAAGAACTCTGATGAATACAATGGACAACTGTGTATCCAGAGGATTAAACAGTGAATTCTACCCACCTCATGACAGAGATGTCATGTACTGATGTGCCGAATGAGAAACACACACACATGCACACACATACACATATATGTATATATATATATGTATATATATATGTGTGTGTGTATGTGTATGTGTGTATGTATTTGTTTTGTTCAACTTTACTTATGTAATACCAGGGTTTAGTATTTCTTTTCATTCTCCCAGTGCAAGGAGGTGGGGGTGAGGTGAGGGTTGGAAAGAAGAAGAAAATAAATGCTCAATAATTAGAGAGAAACAAAGAGACAGAAAGACAGCAGCAAGGTGAGAGGGGGACCTTTAGCCTCAAAAGAAAGAATTGATTCCCCCCCCAAAAATGTGATAAGCCAAACCAGTGGTTAATCCTAAAAAGTGTCACCACCTTTACATCTTAAGCTTTTTACACTGAAAAATTTTTATCAAATTGATGTTTTTAAATGATGTTTTCTTTATTGGAAAAATTAATTTCTAAGAATCAGGGAGACTAAAAGTGAAGTTGGGATATTTATGTTTCTTCCTACAAGAGAAGTGAGGAAAGGAACATTTTTAAAGGAGAGTTAAATGAAACTAAAAGATCTTCATAGAAATCATTTTTTTAAAGTAACCAAAAGCTCTCAGGATTAAGGTAAAAGTTTGCCATGAAATTGTCAGAAGTTTTCTCAAAGTCTATGACAAAAATGGGGAACACTTCCATCATGGAATCTTCACAATGGAAAATCAATACTAGTGGAAGTAAAGTATTCAGGTAATCCTTGATAGAAATTTTCTTGAATAGTTGCTTTTTAGATTTTTGTATTCTTTTTTTTCCCCTGGCAAATCACTGATTGCTGTTGTTTCATGGGGATGGACATTCCACAGATTATATGCAAAAAGAAATCATCAATAGCTACATTTTAATCTGAGCTTTAAAATACACTATTACTGAGTATAAACCATTCCATCTAATTTAACCTTTTTGGTTGAGAGGAGGAGGATATGAGAGAAACAAGACCTTTGAAATCATCGATATAGAGAATACCTAGAGAGGAAACTCCCACCAATGTAGAATAGCACCTCTTCTGAAATTTGTAGCCTCAAGAAGTCACTTTTTGGGATTGCACAATTTAATGATTTTTGCAGAGTCACACACCCAGATTAAATGATTTGTGCAGGGTCACACACCTAGCATAAATCAGAGACTGAACTTGAATCTGGGTCTTCCTACTTATGATTTCACTAGTCAAAATGCTTTTTTTCCTCCTGGAAAAGAAAAAAAAGCAATCAAAATAAATAGTAAAACAAAATAAAAATATTAAATTATGTATATGTGTTTATATATACGTATGTATATGTAATTGTGATTACTATAAAATATCAGATGACAAATTCTAATCCTCATAAAAACTATTAGATTCACCTCTTTATTGATTTAACCAGAAGAAAAAAAAAACTTTTAACCTGCTTTGGTAAAACAACCCAAGATTTTATTTGCAAACAGGCAAAGATCATGCCTTTATTAGGGTAGTCTTTCAGTTACAGTTCTATACTATCTCTTGCCAGTCACTGGGTGTAAGACTTTCCCCAGACAATATCCTATTACCCTATACACCAACACGAGATTGATCTAAAAAAAAAACAACCCTCTTTATGTGGTCCTGATACAAAATGTTCAATGAATTTCCTTTCTCTAAATAATAAAGTTCCAAATCTACATTGCGTTACTTAAAGCAACCCTGCCCCCCACCCCACACACATACTTTGTCTGAATCCAATCTCCCTTTGTTTGTTTCCCAGACTGAGTCACCTTCTCTTTCTTAACCTGGAATTTCAGAGGCCAATCTCTGAGCCAATCTCACTATTTTTCAGCATAGGAACTTTGACCTATTCCATTGCCCATACAAATTCAGTGTAGACACCCAATTGGCATAGCCCAAGGAAGTTTAAAACTCCAAAGCTCAAGTAAACCATCAGCCTCAACTATTTGGATAGTTGGCATTCCTCTCTTTAAGTCTCCCAACATCCCTTTAGTATCTATCATTTGTAAGGATTAAAGGATTAAATGCTGAAAAGAATAGAGATACTCAAGGTGGCTTTTTGTTGTTCTTGTTTTTATTTCAGAACCTATATGTACTTAAAAAAAATATTGAGAACTTCAAAGAGCTTTTGTTTATATGGGCTACATCTATTGATATTTGTAATATTAGAAATTAAAATGTCTTATTATAATTATTATGAAAATAGTTATGACCTTTACTTGGGGTCCCATAGCAGTCCCTGGACAGTCCTTTGTGAAGTGAAGATCTAGCAAAACAAATCAACAGCTTGGCAATTTTTGAAAATGTGTATTGATTCATTTTGCACCTCTAGTCCATCACCTTTCTGACAACAGACAGGAAGTATTTTCTTTCTCTCTCTCTTTCTTTCTCTCTCTCTTTCTTTCTCTCTCTTTCTTTCTTTCTTTCTTTCTTTCTTTCTTTCTTTCTTTCTTTCTTTCTTTCTTTCTTTCTTTCTTTCTTTCTTTCTTTTTTTATTTTTTGGTGAGGCAATTGTGTTTAAGTGACTTGCCCAGGGTTACACAGCTAGTAAGTGTTAAGTGTCTGAGGCCAGATTTGAACTCAGGTCCTCCTGAATCCAGGGCTGATGCTCTATCTATTGCATCACCTAGCTTCCCTGACATGAAGTATTTTCCATCATTATCTTCTAAAGTCATTGTTGTTCATTAAATTGATCAAAATTTTTAAATAAATGAAACTTATTTTCCTTTATATCATTTCAGTTGTATATATTATTTTCCTGGAATTGTGTACTATATTTTATATAACTTTATACATATATTCCTAGGTTTTCTGTAATCTATAATATTCATCATTTCTCAAATGATAATATTATATTCAGAGTATATATCACATGAGAACATTTTATATATTTTTGGTATAATAGAAAAAGTGCTTATATAAATGCATGTATATATGTGTATATACATATATATACATACATACTTATACACATGGATATATACTCATAAATGTACAAGTGTGTATATATATGTATATACACATATATGAGCATATACATATGTTGGCAGCTAGGTAACATATTGGATAATCAGGCATGAAGATAGGAATACTCATCTTTCTGAATTCAAAGCTGGCCTTAGAAATTTATTAGCTGTGTGACAATGGGCAAGTCACTTTACCCTGTTTGCTGAAGTTTTCTCATCTGTAAAAATGAGGTGGAGAAGGGAATGACAAACCACTCCAGTATCTTTGCCAAGAAAACCTCAAATGGGATCATTAACAGTTGGACACAACAGAAACAACTCAAAATTTTTATATGTGTGTGTTTGTGTGTGTGTATGTATGTATGTATGTATACATATGTATGTCTATCATCTATCATGTTTGTCTTTTTCCTTTCTGATATTTTTGGTCAAAGATACCAGAAATACATGCCTAATAGTAGTATCATGGAGTCACTCTCATTAGAATGGCTTGATTTAGCTTCGTGTCTTCAGAACTTGAGAGTTTCCCATCCTTCCTGTGTTATCTTTCCCTATAGAATTTTCTTCCATAGGATTCTACCTATATTTTCTCTGAAGTCTCAGATCCCACAATCTATTATGCATATCAGAATATTCCAGACTTTCCTCTTCTATTATGAAATCTTAACATAGAGCATTCACTTTCTTATAATTCGAGTCATTTGCATACTGGACATAAATTCCTCACCGTTGGTGAGAATCAGATGCTGAATAGAATTGACTTGAGTTCCATTTTTTGGGAGAAGTAATCACACCCACCTTCAATAGATGAAGATTTATTACTTTCCTTTGATATTGTTCAAAGGAAAATGCAACTCAAAGAAATTTCAGAAAAATCATTTCCCAAATAGTTCTTCCCTTCCCCTCTCACAACTGACAAATATAATCACTGGGGAAGTGCACCTATAGAGATATTTAACAATGTTCTCTGGAGTCCTTCTGTTTTTAAAGGTAATGGATGCCACCTGAAATGATTCAAGGTTCTCTGGATTCCCCAAAGTGGCCAGAATAATAAATATATTTTATTTATTCTAAATTGTTTAACATTCTTATAAATGTAAATTAGTAAAAATGCAAATCTTCTGGCCCAGAACAAGGTTCATTCAGGCACTTGTAGTCACCCTGGAGCAGCCAGCCAGTAAGGGTCAAGGTCCAGACTGGGCCGCCATGAAACCTCTTTGCTTTGGGACTCATTCCATGAGCTTCAGTCTCTCTCCCTTTCTCTCCCCATCCTTCCCTCACCCTCCTGTCTCTGGCCACAGTGTATATTGGGTATCTAGCCTCTGTCCATCAGAAGAGGCTGGGTAGTGAGGCCTGTCCCGGAACCTGTGTCACAGAGGTCTTTCCCTCCCCACAGACCTATTACACATGTTCTTCAACACATTCTATGATAAGGATGTGATCAAAGAAGAGGCCTTCTACAGATGGGAGAGAAGCAAGGATCCTGCCAAAGAGCAGGGCAAGGGTGTGGCCCTCTGACTCTCAGCTGGGGCATCCTTGAGGAACTGTTCTTCCCCCTTGTGTGTTTTATCTTTACTGTCAAAATGAATTACCCTTGAGGGTAGGCCATGTTATTCTTTTTGTTTATATTTATTTGTATACCCATTGCTTAGCACAGTACCTGTTGCATGGTGAGCTCTTAATAAATCACTAGTTCTATCAATATTTCCATTAAGCTAGAACATAGAGTAAATGAGGAAAAATAGTATGAGATGAAACTGAAGAATCAGGATGGCATCAGATGATGGGGAGCTTCAGATGCCAGACAATGACTGAAATTTTTTCAGTAAGCAAAAAATGACCATGTTCTCAGTAAGCATACAAAAAACCTTGTTGATCAGAAATCAATACCCTTTGAAGAAATGCCAGCAGGGCTTGCAAAGGATAGTGACTGTGAGAATTTATGCAAAATGTGTCTGCTTGGCCACACTGTGAAGGTTGGATTGCAAGGGGAAGAGAGTAGAGATGGGCATACCTATTAGAAGGCTATTATTGCAGTGTGGGTGAGTGGTAATGATGTGTCTGTATTAGTGTAGCATTAGAATAGAGAGGAGTCCATGAATGTAAGGATATTACAGAGCCCCACTTGACAGGACCTAGTAACTGGCTGTTGAAGGGTGGCAAGAGGAAAGGAAAATTCAAAAATAAGACAGGGATAGGGAATACAACTCTGAATATAGATATGAGAGAATGGGTGAATGGTGGTGTCAATGAAAAACAATGAATTCAGAAGGATAGAGGCTTACATGGAAAAAAATCAACTTAACTGTTGGCATGTTGAGTTTAAAGTAAAAGTTTCATATACAGAAAGAGATGTCCTATAGGCATTTGGAGACACAGGGCTAAAGGCGGTTTGTATAATTCTAAAGTGGTGTCTGATGGAACATATTTTTACATGGTACATTTTGGGGGGGAGGGCAGAGCAATGGGGGTTAAGTGACTTGCCCAGGGTCACACAGCTAGTAAGTGTCAAGTGTCTGAGGCTAGATTTGAACTCAGGTCCTCCTGAATCCAGGGCCAGTGCTTTATCCACTGTGCTACCTAGCTGCCCCCCCCCAAAAAAGTGATTCTATATTAGTTCTATTGACATGATTCTGACAATTTTCATAGCAAATCCATAGTGGTTTGTCTTAAACCCCTTCTTAGTTGGGCTATGCTACTGTCTTCTAACTTGCCACACTGCCCTTCAAAATTTTCATAACACCGTTTTTTTTATGTATAGGGTTAACTTCATTTTCAATAAGCTCATAGAGCGAACCTACCTCCAAGGGTTATTGTGAGGATAAAATAAGATATTTATAAAGTGTATTGCAAACCTTAAATTATTATATAAATGCTAGGCATTATTTTAAATTATACTCATAATTAATCTATATTTAGAAGGTGACATTATTTTGCCATTAATACTATCAATGTCACTCAATAATGCCAGTATTTCACCAAATAACAAAAAATACACTAATTGACCAATAATTTAGTAAAATTTGATATAGTTCAATAATGATAATAAGCATCACACAGAGTGATAAGTAAGTGACACACTAACAGCAGCTATAGTATTAAAGATGGTCATAAAATAGATACATTTTCACTGATGTTGCTGAATAAAAGGTATTAATATTCATAAATGCAAAGTCAGTCCAGGTAAGTCCAATTAGTTCCAAATTAAGTAGCAAAAAAAAGTTCCACTCAGAAGGAAAAAAAGCACATTACTTGTGCTCATAACTTTCAAAATAAAATCATTCCCAAAGTTGTACACTATTAGATTTAATTTTGTTTCCAATTCAAGTTATAAAATAACTAATAATGTGATAAAATATAATAATAACAATTTGAATAACAGATAAAAAATGAATGAAGAAAGAAAGAAAGAAAGAAAGAAAGAAAGAAAGAAAGAAAGAAAGAAAGAAAGAAAGAAAGAAAGAAAGAAAGATAGATTACAATTAAACCCTGGAGTACTGATATGAATTCTTAGGGAATACTCAGAAAAACAAAAATACTGACAAGCAAAAAGCAAACCAAGAAGAAAAATGATCCAAGGAAGAGATTCTCATTTATAATATGGTTCATTCTGTCATGCTTTCTTAGGACCAAGTCTTTCACATTTTTAGCCTTCAGGGTTCCTAGGAATCTTGGAGGTTTGTCTCTCTGTTATGTAGCTTGAACCTGTATTATCTGTCTTCCCTTGTCCCAATATTTTAGGGGACTAATAATGCATAGTCTCCCACTTCCATTTAATCACTTAACCCAGGGTTAGCTTTTGCAAAGGGATATTTACTTCCCAAATAGAATAACAATAACAATACAATTTAAGGGTTATAATCGCCCCTTCACTACCTTAATTTGGGGTTAGGGAGGTATTAGGTTCACAGTTTAGTTGAATTCCTACATAGAATTGGCTGCACCAAGTTTAAATCCAAAGGCAGTCCTGCTTCTACTTTCTATAAGTCCAGGAAGCCTTCTCCCTCAAGGCCTAATTGCTGGGCTAGCTCTGGAACTGATCCAGGATTCCTGGACTCTAGAATCTCTGTGGTTTGAAGTCCTGGGCCTCAATCTATCACCACCAGAGGTACTTACTCACTTTTGGTGTCCACCTTTCACCCAACTCTCACCTATGGCTCCAAGAACCTGTAACATGAGCAGTGACAACACTGTTAAAACTATCTCAGCAGATGGGCTATATCAGGTTGAGGGTAACCAACAGGCCTCAGACCCATTGGTGTGTTTTAAGGATAACTACCTCAAGTATGTGAAGACTTCTCCTGGGGGAATGGGCAGATGAAAACAATTTGCTTCAATGGCCATGAAGGCAGCTGAATCAGTTACATAGAGCTTAGTCAGACATCATAGACACTAAGGTTGTCCACTGTATCCTGGGTCATTTCCAGTAGTCTTGATTTTTAATGACTCTGGAAGAGAATGAAGATGATGACTTTGTGCAACTCTGATTAACTTAAATCCAACTCATGTGCAAATCTAAACATCATCTGGTGATTTCATTGGTGCTCTTCCAAATGAAGGATGAACAACATATTGGGGATGTTACTCCTTGAACTTATAATGGAAAGCAGTGAAAGAAAAGGCCACATTTCCATGGTGGTGGTGAATGAGGTAACTTTATGGTAATGGTGTGAGTAAAACATTCAAGTAATTTACTTTTAGGCCCAGTTAATTGCAGAACTAAGGTTTTAATCCAAATTTAACTCTTTTTTAATATTACAAATTTAGAGATGATCTGTCTAACCTCAGAAGGTAGGGAAGCTGAATTCTAAAAAGATTGAAATTACTTTTCTAAAGGAAGAGAGATAAATGAAAGCAGAGTTAGGACTAAAACTAAGATATCTGATTTTCAGTACAATAATGGGTCAACCACAGATTGCTGCAGTGACAACAGTCTTACCCCATAGTTTATAACCAAAATTCAAACACGATATTGCAGAAACAACAAACTATTTTGTATAAATAGAAATTCAGGGAGATGAATAATTAGAATGAACTTTATATGTGAACAAAAAATAAAAAAGAAATATAGTAGAAAAGATTTATCAAGGACAACAAAAGACAACTAAAGATAGAGAAATGAAGGGATTAGAGAGAAAATGCCAAAAATAATAATAATAAAAAAATTGAGAAAATGAAAGTACAGAAAAAAGGTTAGGAACAAAAATGGAAAATAGGTCTTCCCAATTAAAAAAAATCTGACAACTATTCAATTTGCACAAATAAAAATTTAAATTAATATGCAAATCAGGTACAGATCTCAAGCTTTTAGAAATTCATCAATGCAGTTCTTGGTGTCACAAAATTTAGCTGCCATCATCTATTCTCACCACTGGAAGCAAAATGATAGAGTTAGTTCTACAGAGACTCTATAAACCATATCTGGGAAATTTATTAATATCTCACTAAATATGTATCATCTGTATCTTACATTGTTGAGATTGTTAAAAAGGTAAATGAAGAGTAATCTGAATGTTATCTTTTGGTCAAAATGGACAAATGTATGCTATTGATGATTTTCCATAAGAATTTATATGATGATGCTTTTAGTAGCTGTATTAATATTATCTTCCTTTGAAAAATTTAGCATTTCAGAATGTGCAGCTTTCCATCCATAGATAACCCTATCAAAGTCTGAGTCAGAGCATACAAAAGTGAATGGCTAAACTAGAGACTCTCTAGATTCAGTACTCCAATGGAGCTATGACCTCATCAATGTGGGTATTCTATTCATTGATGCAGATTATAGTCCATCCATACCCACTCATTCTGTTACTCTTTTTCTATGTAATCCCATAAATTTGTCAAAGGGGGCTCCCTTAATGTTTTGGGATTCTCCTTACTTTCTAGATTACACTGAATCCTGTATAGTAATTACTACTCTCCATTCATGACCAGCCTATTTTCTCCTTGTCATATATTTCTTTAATGGTATATTTAACATTTATTATCCTACATACTTCCTCTTTTGTTATTGTTTGTTTTGTTATGTGTTTCAGCTTACCCACCATGTGTATTTTTTGTGAGGCAATTAGGGTTAAGTGATCTGCCCAGGGTCACACAGCTAGTAAGTGTCGTGGATTTGAACTCAAGTCCTCCTGAATCCAGGGCCGATGCTTTATCCACTGTGCCACCTAGCTTCCCCCACCATATACTTTTCTGTTGCCTTCAGTTTTTGTTCTTCAGACATTGAATTCACCAGAACTCACAGCCATTCAATATCACTGAGAAAAATATACATTGATAGTGACAAACCAACTAATGGGAGGAGGCGGACCACTTTGGATCAGATTAGGGAGTATCAAAAGGAAACTTTAAGTAATCAAGATGGTAGAATAACTTTAAAATTTACAGACATTAAAAAAATATAGTTTATATACACATTTCCTTGTAGTTAAAAGCCTTTTGTAATTAAATATATGTATATATATATATATATATATATATATGTATGTATGTATGTATGTATGTATGTATGTATGTATGTATGTACTAAAACAACAAACACTTTCTGGGAAAAACTTGTAGTTATTTATATTATACTCTCTTCCAGATGTTTTATACCATGCTTCCCTAATAGGCAAGAATGGCATCCATAATTAATTACAGTATAAAAAGATACATGATAAGTATATAAAGAAGTACAAGGTGTAATATGAGTTCCAAAGGGGGAAAGGTCTGACTGAGGGGTGATAAAAGATTTTCTGCAAGAATTGCTGCAAGTGGGGGGTGGAGCCAAGATGGCGGAGAGGAATCAGCAAGCTGCCTGAGCTCTCCTGTTCCCTCAAAAAGAACATTAAATCAAGCCTCTGGATGGATTCTGAAACTACAGAATCTGCAAAGAGACAGAGAGACACAGTCTTCCAACCAGAGATAATTTAGAAGACTTCAGGAAATGTTGGTCTGACTCAGGCAAAAGGGAGGTGCAGTACATGGCAACAGCCCAGCACAGAGGGGGTCGGTCAAGTCAGCAGGAAGCTGCAGGCCACAGCTGAACAACTGAGGCCCCTGGATCCTGGCTCAAAAATCTGGTGGCCCAGTAGGACAGTGGAAAAACCTACCTGCACCAGCCAAGAGGGCAAGTTGCCAGCTAGAGGGCCACAAACAGGATAGGAGCAACTAGGCCCACTGATCTAGCATGCTCAGACAGGAAGTGCAGGGGGGCAAACTGCACATACTATAAAGGCCTCAGTGAATAAAGTCGGTCACACAGCACCTATACCACTGCACAAGAAGCCCAAAACAGGGACCCTGGTGCCCCCAGAGCAGACCTCAACTTAAAAAATAAATAAATAAGCTCCAATAATGAGTGAGAAGCAAAAAAGAGCTCTCTCCATTGAGAGTTTCTGTATCAACAGGGAAGAGGCAAACACAAACTGAGATGAGGACAATACCCTCAAATTGCCTACATGTGAAGCCTCAAGAGGGAAGGTGAATTGGACTCAAGAACAAAAAGCCTTCCTGGAAGAGCTCAAAAAGGATTTTAAAAATCAATTGAGAGAGGTAGAAGAAAAAATGGGGAGAGAAATGAAAGCAAAACAAGAGAACTATGAAAAAAAGAATCAGCAGCTTGGAAAAGGAAGCACAAAGATTGACTGCAGAAAACAATTCCTTAAAAAATTCAGCTGGCCAAATAGAAAAAAAAAAAGGTCATTAATTTATCTCATGGAAGAAAACAATGCCTTAAAAATTAGAATAGGGCAGTTGGAAGATAAGGAATCCATGAGACACCAGGAATCAGTCAAGAAGAATCAAAAGAATGAAAAAATAGAAGAAAATGTGAAATACCTCATTGGAAAGACAACTGATCTGGAAAACAGATCCAGGAGAGACAATTTGAGAATCACTGGACTGCCCAAAAGCCATGATCAGAAAAAGAATCTAGACACCATATTCCAGGAAATTATTAAGGAGGACTGCCCTGATATTATAGAATCAGAGGATAAAATCATCTTTGAAAGAATCCACTGATCACCTCCTGAAAGAGACCCCAAAAGGAAAACCCCAAGGAAGATTGTAGCCAAATTCCAGAATTATCATGTGAAGGAGAAAATACTCAAAGTAGCCAGAAAGAAGCAATTTAAATATCATGGAACTCTGGGGTCCTCTAGGATCAGGAAATAGGCTGGGCGATAGAAGAACCTGATTCTCCTTAAATCATAACACCTGGGACTTCTTAAGCTTGGGATACTGCAGTCTGGAAACAGTGCCCCACTTTAAGCAGCTAAAAGTCTAGTAAAAGAAAGGCAAGATGAGCCAACAGAGAAAGGTGAGGACCATAGAAAGTTTCTTCAGTAACAAGGAAGACCAAGGGGTACCCTCAAACGAAGATGTCAACATCAGGGCCCCTATATCTAAAGCTTCCAAGAAAAATACAACTTGGTCTTAGGCCATAGAGGTGCTCAAAAAGGACTTTGAAGATAAAATTAAAGAGGTAGAGGAAAAAATGGAAAGAGAAATGAGGGTGATGCAGGAAAGACATGAGAAAAAAAGTCAACAGCTTGAAAAGTCAAATGGAAAAAGAGATACAAAATCTCTCTAATGAAAATAATTGCCTAAGAATTAGGATTGAACAAATGGAAGCCAGTGACTTTATGAGAAACCAAGACACAATAAAGCAAATCCAAATGAATAAAAAACAGTGGGCAATGTGAAATATCTTCTGGGAAAAACTGCCGACCTGGAAAATAGGTCCAGGAGAGATAATTTGAAAATTATTGGTCTACCTGAAAACCATGATCAAGGAAAGAGCTTAGACACCATCTTCCAAGATATTCTCAGGGAAAATTGCCTGAAATTCTGAAAGAAGAAGCTGAAATATAAATTGAAAGAATCCATCGATCACCTTGTGGTAGAAAAGTACGCCAGTTTTTAAAGGATCACCCTTTCAGGGAGGAGACCGATGGCTGTGCATGGGCTATGCATGACAGCCCGGCTGCTAAGCACTCTTTTCGGCTCTCCTGATTCACTGGCTGCGCGGCACCAAGAGACGCTGACTGGAGTTGGACTCGGCCCGGCTCGTCGTTAGCAGCACGTGCCTGATGCGGCTCTCCCCCCCCAAAGGTGGCCTTGGGCTTTTGGTGAGTTTTATAGGGAATATAGGCTAAGCTTAGACTTAAGACTATTTGTTTTGTATTTCTACTTTCTTATCCCTCTAATTAACATGACCTTGTAACTACCAAACAATAAAAGCTCTAACTAGAGACCAGAAGCTTCTTCCATTTGCTAGTCTGGGAGATAAATTAAGGGAAAGGTTAAAGAGGGGAGATTAATGCTCTAGTATCCAATTTTAAATCTCACAACCTTCAGAAAGAGATCCCAAAAAGAAAACTCCTAGGAATATTAAAGCCAAATTCCATAGCTCTCAGGTCAAGGAGAAAATATTGCAAGCTGCCAAAAAGAAAGAATTCATGTACTGTGGAGCCCCAGTCAGGATAGCACAAGATCTAGCATCTTCTACATTAAAAGACTGGAGGGCATGGAATATAATATTCCAAAAGGCAAAGGAAACGGGATTACAACCAAGAATCACCTACCCAGGAAAACTCAGCATTATCTTTCAGCGGGGAAAAAATGGAACTTTAATGAAAAAGAAGACTTTCAGATATTTGTGATGAAAAGACCTGAACTGAATGGCAAATTTGACTTTCAAATACAAGATACTAGAGAACCATAAAAAAAAAAAAATTGGAGCTGGGGGACATAGCTGGGGTAATACAGTGGGTGACTCTCTTGTGTCTGAGGCTGAGTATTGGCTGGGATCCCCCTGGGTCCAGGGGTGATGATTTGTCCACTGTGTCACTTAGATAGATGATAACATCTTTAGGGTTAAATTGAGGGGTGAAGAGAATTCACTGGGAGAGGGGGAAGGGCAGAAGTGAAATCCTACATGAAAATAACAGGAAAAGGCTTATGGAGTGGGGGAAGAGATGGGAGAGGAGCAGGGCAGTAAATGAATTTTACACTCATCAGAAAAGGCTCAAAGATCTTAAACTCATTAGAGCTGCCTCAAGGAGGGACTAACAGATACACCCAACTGGGTGGAGTAATCTATTTAATCTGGGCAGTAAATGAGCCTAACACTCATCAAAATTGGCTCAAATACCTCAATCTCATTAGAATTGGCTCAAGGAGAGAATAATGTACACACTCAATTGGGTGGAGTAATCTCTCTAACCCTACAGGAAAATAACAGGCGAAGGGGATAAGAGAGAGGGGCAAAAGAAGGAAGGGCAGAGTAGGGGAGGGGACAGACAGAAGCAAATGCCTTTTGAAGAGTGATAGGATGAAAGAAGATGGATAATAGAATAAATATCATGGGAAAGGGAATAGGATGGAAGGGAAACAGTTAATAATAGTAATCATGAAAAAGAGAAAAGGGGGGAAAATGTACAAAAAATATTTATAGCAACTCTTGGTGGAGGCTAAGAATTGAGAATCAAGGGAAGGGGGTGGTGCAGTAGATTAAAGCACTGGCCCTGGATTCAGGAGGACCTGAGTTCAAATCCAGCCTCAGTCACTTGACACTTACTAGCTGTGTGATTTTGGGCAAGTCACTTAACCCCCATAGCCTAAAAAAAGAAAGAAAAAAGAGAGAGAGAATCAAGGGAATGTCCATCAATTGAAGAATGATGGAAAAAGCGGTGTTATATGATTGTAGTGGAATGGACTTGTGCTAAAGGAAATGACAAACAGGATGATCCTGGAAAACCCTTGAAAGACTAATGAACTTCGATGTATAGTGAAGTGAGCAGACCTGAGAGGACATTGTGCCTAGTGACAGCAGTATTATTCCTTCGAGCAATTGAGAATGACTTAACTACTCTCAGCAGTGCAATGATCCAAGATAATCCCAAGGAACTAATGAGGAATCTTACTATGCACCCCCATGGAAAGAACTTATAAAAAGAACACTTGTGGATTGTACAGATATAACCTGATTGTGATCTTGTGGAGGGGGGAGGAAAGGGAGGGAGAAAAATTTGGAATTCTAAATCTTATGAAAATGAATGTTGAAAATGACCCTTACATGTAAATGGAAAATAAAATAAATGTTTGTTGCAAGGAAAAAAAAAGAAGCAATTTAAATATCATGGAGCCACAGTCAGGATTGCTCAGGATCTGGCAGCTTCAACATTAAAGGGCCACAAGGCTTGGAATATTATATTCCAGAAGGCAAAAGAGCTTGGATTGCAGCCAAGAATCTATTACCCAGCAAAAATGCATTCTCTTTAAGGGGAAAAGATTGACATTCAGTGACATTGGGGACTTTCAATATTTCCTGATGAAAAGACCAGAACTGAATAGAAAATTCGATCTTAACATACAAGACTCAAGAGAAGTTTAAAAAGGTAAACAGAGGGGAAAAAAATTACTCGATTAGGTTAAACTGTTTATATCCCTACATGGGAAGGTAATACTCATAACTCTTAAGAATTGTAAATGTATTTGGGCAGAGAGAAGGAGTTTATACTGTGGGTTTAAATATAAATTGCCTTTGATGTGATGATACAAAGAAAATTAAGGGGTTAAAAAGGGAGTCTATGGGGAGGAGAGGAAAGGGGAGGTGGAATGGGGTGAATTACATCATATGAAGAGGTGGAAAAAAAACCTATTACAATAGAGGGAAAGAAAGGAGGGGTGAACGTTGTTTCAACCCTACTCTCATTAGATTTAATTCAAAGAGGGAATAATATATATGTTCATTGGAATAAAGAAACATAGCTCATTTTTAGGGAAGTAAAAGGGGAAGAGATGGGGGGGGCTGATAGAAGGGAGGACAAAAGCAAGGGAGAAAAGCGTAAAGAAAAGGGAGGGGGTGATAAAAAGGGAGGGCAGGTTGGGGGAGACAGGGGTAAGAAGCAAAACGTTGGTGAGGAGGAATAGGGTGAAAGAAGGGGGGGAAAGTACAAAGGAGGTAAATAGAATGGAGGGGAATAGACAGTAATAATAACTGTGAATGTGAATGGGATGAACTCTGCTATAAAATGGAAGTGAATTGTGGAGTGGATTAAAAACCAGAATCCTACACTATTCTGTTTACAAGAAACATATTTGAAGCAGAGAGATACAAACAGAGTAAAGTTAAAAGGCTGGAGCAGAATATATTATGCTTCAGCCAAAGTAAAAAAAGCAGGGGTAGCAATCCTTATCTCAGACAAAGTACAGGCAAAAATAGATCTCATTAAAAGAGACAGGGAAGGAAACTACATCTTGCTGAAAGGTACTATAGATAATGAAGTAATATCAATATTAAATATGTATACACCAAGTGGTATAGCATCCAAATTCTTAGAGGAGAAGTTAAATGAGTTACAAGAGGCATTAGACAGTAATACTATACTAGTGGGGGATCTGAATCTCCCCCTCTCAGAATTAGATAAATCTAGCCAAAAAATAAATAAGAAAGAAGTGAAAGAGGTGAATAGATTACTAGAAAAGTTAGACATGATAGATGTCTGGAGAAAATTGAATGGGGATAGAAAGGAATATACCTTTTTCTCAGCAGTACATGGCACATACTCAAAAACTGATCATGTATTAGGGCACAAAAACATCATAGTCAAATGTAGAAAGGCAGAAATAGTAAATGCATCCTTCTCAGACCATGATGCAATAAAAATTACATGTAATAAAGAGCCAGGGAAAAGTAGAATGAAAATCAATTGGAAACTAAATAATTTCATTCTAAAGAATGAATGGGTCAAACAACAAATCATAGAAAAAATCAATAACTATATCCAAGAAAATGACAGTAATGAGACAACATACCAAAAACTATGGGATGCAGCCAAAGCAGTGCTTAGGAGAAAATTTATAGCTCTAAATGTTTACATGAATAAAAAAGAGAAAGAGGAGATTAATGAATTGGGCATGCAACTTAAAAAGCTAGAAAAAGAACAAATTAGAAATCCCCAATTAGATACTAAACTAGAGATCCTGAAAATTAAAGGAGAAATTAATAAGATTGAAAGCAAGAAAACTATAGAATTAAGCAATAAAATTAAGAGATGGTTTTATGAAAAAAAACCAATAAAATAGATAAAATATTGGTTAATTTGATTAAAAAAAGAAAGAAGAAAACCAAATTACCAGTATCAGAAATTAAAAAGGGGATGTTACCACCAATGAAGAGGAAATTAAATCAATAATTAGGAATTATTTTGCCCAACTGTATGCCAATAAATTTGACAATCTAAATCATCTAGATGAATATTTACAAAACTACAAACTGCCCAGATTAACTGAAGAGGAAATAAAATCCTTAAATAAGCCCATATTAGAAAAAGAAATTGAACAAGCCATTAATGAACTCCCTAAGAAAAGAAACCCAGGGCCAGACAGGTTTACAGGTGAATTTTCTCAAGCATTTAAAGAACAATTAATTCCAATATTACACAAATTATTTGGAAAAATAGCTGAAGAAGGAATTCTGCCAAATTCCTTTTATGATACAAATATGGTGGTGATACCAAAACCAGGCAAAGCAAAAACAGAGAAAGAAAATTATAGACCAATTTCCCTAACGAATACTGATGCTAAAATCTTAAATAAGATATTAGCAAGGAGGTTATAGCAAGTGATCACCAGAATAATACACTATGACCAGGTGGGATTAATACCAAGAATGCAGGGCTGGTTTAACATTAGGAAAACTATTAACATAATCAAGTACATCAATAAGAAAACTAACCAACATCATATGATTATCTCAATAGATGCAGAGAAAGCTTTTGACAAAATACAGCACCCATTACTAATAAAAACACTAGAGAGCTTAGGAATAGGTGGAGCTTTCCTTAAAATAACAAACAGTATCTACCTAAAACCATCAGCAAGCAATATATGCAATGGAGATAAATTAGAGGCCTTCCCAGTAAGATCAGGGGTGAAACAGGGATGTCCATTATCACCCCTATTATTTAATATTGTACTAGAAATGTTAGCTTTAGCGATCAGAGAAGAAAAAAGGAATTAAAGGAATTAGAATAGGCAAGGAGGAAACAAAACTATCACTCTTTGCAGATGATATGATGGTATACTTAAAGAATCCTAGAGAATCAACTCAAAAATTACTTGAAACAATTAACAACTTTAGCAAAGTAACAGGATATAAAATAAATCCACATAAATCATAAGCATTTCTATACATGACCAATAAAGTCCAGCAGCAAGAGATAGAAAGAGAAATTCCATTTAAAGTAATGATAGATAATATAAAATACTTGGGAGCCTATTTGCCAAGACAAACCCAGGAACTCTATGAACATAACTACCAAACACTCTTCACACAAATCAAATGAGATGTAAATGACTGGAAAGATATCAATTGCTCATGGATAGGCAGAGCTAATATAGTAAAAATGACAATACTACCTGAATTAATTTACTTATTCAGTGCCATACCAATCAGACTACCTAAAAATTATTTTATGGAGCTAGAAAAAATAATAACAAAATTCATCTGGAAAAACAAAAAAACAAGAATATCAAGGGGAATAATGAAAAAAAAATGTACAGGAAAATGGGTTAGTGGTACCAAAACTGGAGCTTTACTATAAAGCAGCAGTCATCAAAACTATCTGGTACTGGCTAAGAAATAGAGTGGAGGATTAATGGAACAGGCTAGGCACAGGAAACACAGTAGTAAATGACACTAGTAATGTAGTGTTTGATAAGCCCAAAGACTCCAGCTACTGGAATAGGAACTCAGTATTTGACAAAAAGTGCTGTGAAAACTGGAAGATAGTACGGGAGAAATTAGGCATAGACCAACATCTTACACCTTATACTAAAATAAGGTCAAAATGGATACATGATTTAGACATTAGAGGTGATACCATCGGAAAATTAGGAGAGAAAGGAATAGTCTACCTTTCAGATCTTTGGAAAGGCAAACAGTTTATGACCAAACAAGAGATAGAGAATATTATAAAATGCAAAATGGATGATTTTGATTACATTAAATTAAAAAGGTTTTGTTCAAACAGAAGCAATGCATCCAAAATTAGAAGGGAGGCAGAAATCTGGGAAACAATTTTTATGGCCAGTACTTCTGATAAAGGCCTCATTTCTAAAATATATAGGGAACTAAATCAAGTTTACAAGAATCCAAGTCATTCCCTATTTGAGAAATGGTCAAAGGATATGAACAGGCAGTTTTCTGATGAGGAAATCAAAGCTATCTATTCCCATATGAAAAAATGCTCTAAATCACTAATGATAAGAGAGATGCAAATTAAAACAACTCTGAGGTACCACCTGACAACTATTAGATTGGCTAAAATTACAAAAAAGGAAAATATTACATATTGGAGAAGCTGTGGAAAAATTGGAACACTAATGCATTGTTGGTGGAGCTGTGAACTGATCCAACCATCCTGAAGACCAATTTGGAATTCTGCCCAAAGGGCTGTGAAACTGTGCATACCCTTTGACCCAGCAATACCACTTTTGGGTCTTTTTCCCAAAGAGATCATGGAAAGGGGAGAAGGAACCACATGTACAAAGATATTTATAGCTGCTCTTTATGTTGTGGCAAGGAATTGGAAGTTGAGGGGATGCCCATCAATTGGGGAATGGCTGGACAAGTTGTGGTATATGAATGTAATGGAATACTATTGTGGTGTAATAATCGATGAACAGGAGGAGTTCAGAGAAACTTGGAGGGTCTTTCATGGCCTGATGATGAGTGAGATGAGCAGAAACAAAAGAACATTTTACACAGTATCATTGATCTACTGTGATGGACTATATTCTTCTCACTAATGCAATGGTACAGAAGGGTTCCAGGGAACTCATGATGGAGGAGGATCTCCAAATCCAGGAAAAAAAAAAGAACTGTTGAGTATAGATGCTGAATGAACCATACTATTTATTTTGTTTTTGGTGCTGTTGTTTTTCTTTTTTGAGGTTTTTCCTCATTGCTCTGGTTTTTCTCTTATGGCATGACTAGTGCAGAAATATGTTAAATGTTATTATATATATATATATATATACATATATATATATATATTTATAAATACACACACACACAAACACACATATATATAAAAAACCTGTGTCAGATTGACTGCTGTCTGGGGGAGGGGGGAGGGAGGGAGAAAAGTCTGAAATTGGAAAGCTTGTATAAATGAAGGTTGAGAACTATCTTTACATGTAATGGAAAAAATAAATAAATAAAATATATAAAAAAAGAATTGCTGCAAGTACTATGTAATTTCTTAATGGTAATCCTACTTGCTTTCCTTCCTAATTAATTTGGGGCCCAGCTCATTTTCCATTTGCAATCTATGCAAGATAGATGAACTAATAGATTAGTTCTATAGGTTTTCCAGCTAATTACATATCATAGTCTACATAATAAGCATTCAACATTGATGTTCTTTTTCCTTTGGGATTATGACTATGTTTTTTAAAAAAACATTATCAGTAATGACTAA
Organism: Dromiciops gliroides; assembly: GCF_019393635.1. NCBI lineage: Eukaryota > Metazoa > Chordata > Mammalia > Microbiotheria > Microbiotheriidae > Dromiciops > Dromiciops gliroides. Next base: position 84,621,852 of record NC_057864.1, read on the forward strand.
AATTTTTAATATGTACTTAGTAATTTTCTTTTCTTTTATCACACTCATATTTCCTTCATCATAAAAAATGAAAGATATAATTAAACCTTTATCATGGCCCATGATAGGAATTAAACAACTAATAATATGTGTACTTTTGATGTATTTTTTACTTTGATGTTTATAAAATCAGGGCATTTAATCTTAGAAGGAGCATCCATTTTTCCAGATGAGGCAACTAGTTAAGTGATTTGTCCAAGATTCCATGGTAAGTAAATAGACAAAATTCCTCTGATTCCAAAGTCAGTGTTCAATCCTTTCTACAATACTTCTTAATAGAACCATAAAACTTTAAAGCTGGAAAGGACCTTATAGTCCAACATATTATTTAACACAATCATTATGATATCAATCACGATTTAAGAAAATAAATTTCTCTCACCATTTACTTTAGTATATGTAGCCTTTGTAATATCTAATCATCACTGCTTTGCTGCCTGATGCTGCATTACACAAGGCTGCTTCTGTCTATATGTTATGATTCTTTGAGCCAAGTTTCAAGACTTCAATTACTTCACTGTTGCCATTAAGCTAATTCTCTCCAAATGTGACTATCCTCTTGTTAGATATGGTTATTGTAATGGAAGTTTTTTTTTTCTTCCTTAAATGTTTTTCTTCATCATAAGGAAAGGTTTATTCCAGGGAAGTAGTGTGATTTCAGAAAGACAGAAGGCATCAATAAAATGTATGTAGCATGCCCTAGAGACTGCAGAAAACTGCTCTTCAGAGATGGATTAACAGGAATTGGAAGGCTTAGAAAATTAGAAGGGCACAAAAGCTTCTACCTTTGTTCTCTTTCACTTGGTCAGATAAAGAATGACACCACCTCTGGAGAAGGAAGAAGTGCAGAAAAAAGATCAAGAAAGGAGTGAAATGTTGGTGTCTTGATCAGTCTGGAACCCTACCTTGCTCAAGAAAAGCAGCAGTTTATACATTTGGATAGGGCTTGATGCAAATTGCCCCTCATGCCATCACCACAACCACTCCCAACTCATGATAACACCATGTTGCTGATTTTTGCTATTTATTTAGAATTGGTTTGTAGAAATAATCTATTCCTGTTTGGGGGCTTTCCCTTTGCCTTTATTGAGAAAAAGAAAAACATAGCAAGATAGGAAAGGAGAGCAAAAGGGACCCAAGTTACCTTCCTTATGGCTGAAAAACTAATTCAGCCAGCAATTTGGAGCATTTACTTTTAAATGTTCTTTTCTTTATTTCTTTTCTTGCTTATGACTCTAATTAAGTCATGGTTTATTATTAAAGTGTGTGTACCAGAATTTGAGATGAAGAGTTAAGGGGAGGTGATGAGTCATGAAGGAAGGAAGATTTGAACTGTTCATTGCTATTGTTTTATGGGAGGAATTCATTCAAATGAGAGAATTTATGACTTTATTTTAGTAGCATCCAAGAATAGAGGGAACACCTTTATCAACGTAACCCTTTTATCAAAATAGGTCAGTAATAATCTGGGAGCTGCCTGGCAAATTAAGCCTTGCATTAATCTCTTTGAAAGAAAACCATTTCCTTTGAAGAAAGGAAAATGAAAGAGTGGCTAATATGAAAGTCACCTATGCCAAAGGATTGGTGAATCTCAAAGAACCTCTGCTTGCACGCATATAGAAGAGCAAAGAAATTGATAGCAAAGTTTACTACTTTATCAGTCCAAGAAGCACTATTATATATACAATAACACACACACACACTTTAAATAGTCCTTTTCTTTCCACTAGTATTGATAAAGCAGAATGATTCTTCTTGGGAACAACTCACATTTAATTTCCAACCCAAACTCAATTTAATGCTAAAAGTACAGTTGTGTTTCAGTGTTCCCAACTTAGTTCCTTTGACTATTTTTTAACCAGTTAAAAGGTGGGAAGAAGAAGAATAAAGGAGAAGAGATCACATATGACAGGAATTACCTGCTATCCTTGATTTTTCTGTTTCAGGACAACTTTAGCACAAAGTAATCCTTTGTAATCATTTACCATCTTCAACACCCTTATCCATTTTGTAACTTTACTATCTTTAACACCTTTATACATTCATCTAGGGAATTCAAGAGAACAGCATTCAAACTAGGTGATACTGATAACAATTACATTTTAAAGAAATCTAGACTTCTTTAGGAATATACCATGTACATACATTTGGAAATTTATAATTTTTAAATGTTTAGCCTACTAGAACTATTTTCCCTTATTTAATCTAGAAAACAGGAAATCATTGCCTATAGTACAGGACCATTTATTAGTAGATACAGCCAGCAGATTGGAACACTAGAGTTGGAATTCAGATGACTTAAGTTTTAATCTTGGCTTAGCACTCTTTTCTAAATATGGGATAATTTAGCAGTCAAGAATAGTATGACATCAATAAACATATACCTGAGTATGCTCCAAGATGCTCAATAAAAAGTTTGTGTGATGGGCAGCTAGGTGGCACAGTGGATAAAGCACCGGCCTTGGATTCAGGAGTACCAGAGTTCAAATCCGGCCTCAGACACTTGACACTTACTAGCTGTGTGACCCTGGGCAAGTCACTTAACCCCCATTGCCCCGCAGGGAAAAAAAAAAATTGTGTGCCACAACAGTTACTGAAGTCCAATTTTAATTAATAAATAATTTAGAAAGAAAGAAAGGGGGACTTCTCACCTCTGTGTTCATAAAGATAACCTTATTCCATTCTGAAAAGGCAGAAAGAGAAAATTGCCTAAAATATAATCTTGATATACATCTCATTAAGTTTGAGATATATTTTTTAAAGTAGCACGTAGGAAAATTTACAAAATCCATATTTTAACTTGGATAAATATAAATAACACATTAATTAATAATTTTCTTTCAATATGTTGGAAGACAAATATGATTGAAAAGCAGAAATATAATACTATTACCTTTTGACTATCAGTATTTAATATTAATGAGTGTTAAGCATCTGTGTGTATCTATTTGAATTTACTTAAAATATTTAAATAAATAGAAATACATATATTAGAAGATTTATTGGAAACAGTGGGATTTTTTGGTAAATTATTGTTTAAATAGTTTCTGATTTTGTCTAGATTAAAAATACACAGCTTTTCTCTTACTAAAATAGTCTATAATCTAAACCCATAGAACATGTCATTTTAAAATTATTTTAAAATATATTTACTAGGGGCAGCTAGTTGGCACAGTGGATAGAGCATCGGCCCTGGAGTCAAAAGGACCTGAGTTCAAATCCGACCTCAGACACTTAACACTTACTAGCTGTGTGACCCTGGGCAAGTCACTTAACCCCAATTGTCTCATTCAAAAAAAAAAAGGAAGAAAGAATAAAATATGTTTACTTATTATCTGTGAGACACTGAGCAAGTCACTTAACCTCTGTCTGCCTCAGTTTTCTCATTTGAAAAATGGTATAGGGAGCCAAGATGGCAGAGGAAAGTCAGTGAGCTCTCAAACTCACAACACCATCACTCCAAAAATCATCCAAATACTGCCATAGGACAATCCCTGGAGCAGCAAAATCCACAGAAGAAGGTGCTGAGATAATTTTCCATCCAAAGGCAGGTTGGAAGATCAGAAGGTGGGAACTTCTGTGCTGAGACTGGAGTGGGGCCTAACACCACAGTCACACTGATACAGATCCAGTCATAGGAAGGCCTCTTCAGCAAAAGAGACCCCCAGAGTCTCTGAATCAGCAGCAGCAACAGTGTCATCTGGAACTAAGCTCACAGTCTGGTGAGATGGGGGAGATTACAAGGGTCTCTGCTGGTGCTGAGGCTGAACTTGGGTTTTTCACCCCTGCTGGGAACCAGGAGGTAGGCTTGAATAGCAGTTGCACAGGTGGGGGAGGGGCACAGGCTCATCAGAGCTGACAACCACAGCACACAAAGCTGGTTGATTAGCAAGTTTGTCTGGGGTCATCTATGGACTAGGAAACAGGTCAGGTGAGTGAAGAACCTGCTCTTCCTTAAATCATACCACCTGGGACATCCTGAAGCTTGGGATAGTGCAGCCTAGAAATAGTGCACAATTTTAAGGAGCTAAAAGTCAAGTAAAAGAAAAGCAAGATGAGCAGACAGAGAAAGGTGAGGGCCATAGAAACATTTTTAGTGACAAGGAAGATTCAGGTGTACCCTCAGAGGAAGATGCCAACATCAGGGCCCCTACATCTAACTCTTCGAAGAAAAATATGAATTGGTCTCAGGCCAGAGAGGAGCTCAAAAAGGACTTTGAAGATAAAGTTAGAAAGGGAGAGGAAAAAATGGAAAGAGAAATGAGGGTGATACAGAAAAGACATGAGAAAAAAGTCAACAGCTTGAAAAGCCAAATGGAAAAGCTCTCTGATGAAAAAAATTGCCTAAGAATTAGGATTTTACAAATGGAAGCTAGTGACTTTATGATAAACCAAGACACAATAAAGCAAATCCAAATGAATAAAAAAATAGAGGGCAATGTGAAATATTTTCTTGGAAAAACTGCTGAACTTGAAAATACATCCAGGAAAGATAATTTGATATTATTGGTCTACCTGAAAACCACGATCAAGGAAAAAGCTTGGGTATCATCTTCCAAGAATTGTCAGGGAAAATTGCTCTGATATTTTAGAAGCAGAAGGTAAAATAGAAATTGAAAGAATCCACTGATCATATCCTGAATGATATCCCCAAAGTAAAACTCCCAGGAATATTATAACCAAATTCCAAACCTCCCAGATCAAGGAGATAATATTGCAAGCTGCCAAAAAGAAAGAATTCAAGTACTGTGGAACCCCAGTCAGGATAGCAGAAGATCTAGCAGCTTCTATCTTAAAGTATCAGAGGGCATGGTATAGGATATTCCTGAAGGCAAAGGAATTGGGATTACAACCAAGAATCACCCATCCAGCAAAATTGATTATAATATTTCAGAGCAAAAACTGTGACTTCAATGAAAAAGATGACTTTTAGTATTTGTCTTGAAGAGACCTGAACTGAGTGGTAAATGTGACTTTCAAATACAAGACCCTAGGAACCAGGAGTTGGGGGACATACCTGGGAATGTGCAGTGGGTGACTGTCTTATGTCTGAGGCTGGGCTTTGGCTGGGGTCCCCCTGTGTCCGGGGTGGATATTGTCCACTGTGTCACCTAACTGCCCTATGATGACATCTTTAGGGTAAAATTGAGGGGTGAGAGTAATGCACTGGGGGAAGGGGAAGGGCAGAGTTAGCATGGGGTGAAATCCCACATGAAAGAAACAGGAAAAGGCTTATAGAGTGGGGGAAGAGATGGGGGAGGAGCAGGGCAGTAAATGAACTTTACTCATCAGAATAGGCCCAAAGGAATAGTTAAATGATTTGCCTAGGGTCACATGGCTAGTTTCTCACACAAAATTTGAACTTAGATCATTGTGACTCCAGGCCTAGACTCCACTATACTACCCAGATGCCTCTAAGAAGCATGAAGATAATATTAATGATTCAAAAGAAAAATTAGGTTGCCCCTTTATATAACTTACCTATGATGTATAGTCTGATTGTCATGTATTTAAAATAAAGCAAGATTATTTTTCAGGTCCACTTCAAGATTAGCTCCCTTTGGTCAAAGCTCATATGAATATAGGGAACATCATCCTAACTATATATATATATATATATATATATATATATATATATGTATATATAGTTATATATATATATATATATATTTTTTTTTTTCATTATGTGGTACTGCCTTGGGGTAGAGACTAAGTATTCCTTCCTTTCCCCTTCAAGAGAAGGGATGGTAAGGCCACATCCATTTGATGATACCATGTGTCTATTCAGCATAGGTTTTACTTCAATTCCTTCATTAGAGCAAACATAACGCATAAGATAGAGGGTCAACCTTTGGAATAAGAAATCCTGGGTTCTGGTTCTACTTCTGGCACATATTCGCTTTGTGATGTTGCACAAATCATGTAATTTATTAGGGTACTAAGTAACTGTTTATAACTATAAGCTATAGTATAAGTGCTAAACTACCTTGATAGAAGAGATATTCTCACTAAGAGTTTCTCTCCCAGTGAAATACCATATATAGATTAAAATAAAGTAATTTATATAAAAAGTACCCAACATTTAAATGCCCACTTTGTAGGAATGCCCCGTTCTAAGTGGAGAAACACATACGCACACACATTTGTCATACATCATATAATACATATTGTTTTACACAAATGTAGCTTTAAGTTTTACAGAACACTTCATATGTTGAAACATTTGATGTATATTTTATCTATGAATATGATGATTATAAATTATATTTTATCAATACAAATAGTTATATCCCTGCCTTAGATGCTTCAATATTAGTTAAGAAATCACTTTCACTTTGAATAATTGGGTAGGCTTGGAAGATGAGTAGAATGTCAATAGTCAGAGATGGCATGGGGAGAGCAGTGTGAACAAAGATATAAAGATGGGAAAACCTGAGATGTGTTACAGGGGACATCAAACGGGTGAGGGGAAATCAAATAACTTTTGAAAGCAGTTTTCAAATTCACCAATTTAGTCATGGATTTGTGAAGATTTTTTTTCTTTCCTTGAAGCTCTTTTAAATTTTATGTAAGTTTGGAGAGGGGAATATTTGGTTGGTTTATCAAGTGCAGGGAAAGCAACTTCTAATCTTTGTGGGTTTGTTTGTTATTGTTTTTTAATCTGGAGCCAACTCTGACCCCTAAGGTTGATATCCTTTGGTTCTTGTGATTGCTTGTCCAAACACAAAAGAGAGTTTAAGAAGTTTAGCACTTCTAATATTTCTGCAGGTTTCAAAAGCAAAAACAAACAAGAACCCCAAAACAAAAAGGAGATATTCTTTTCCTCTGAATTAAAACTCCTACACAACTATGAAGACATTACCATTAGCTTCAAGAAAAAGTCCAATAAGCATCCTCCTTACCTGAATTCACATTATATCAAGTAAGAAGTTTGACTTACTTAGTTTGGCTAATAAATAAGAAAGTAAATTCATCATATTAAATAATTCATTATAAAATTTCTTGTTGAGTCTCCACAAGGTGGACATGGTTTCTGAGAGGATAAATTGTACTCAGATAAATTTTACTGTGAGAAAATAACTATTAACTTTGAGGAGTGTGCAAGAACCACCTTTCCTCTGGTCCACAAGAGGTTTATCCTTTTGTGCATGGGAACCCAGGGGTATCAGCCAAGCATTCCTCTTTCTCTATCTATCTAGGTAATGTAGGGCTTTTGGACTCTACTTTGGAGCCATGTGCTCTCTGCCTCTTTATGATGCTAGGGGGTTTTGGCTTATGTTAAATTCAGTCAATTCTTTACTAACATTTAATATGATTTAATAAATTCTTAATGCCCCAAACTGTGCATTAGCCATTGCTACATATACATATACATATACATATACATATACATATACATATACATATACATGTACATGTACATGTACATGTACATATACATATACATATACATATACATACATATATATTACAAACCCCAGCTACATTCCCCAATAAACTAGAACAGAAACAGGCTTCCCCCCAATATTTCAAATGACGCAGTATATTATTTTTTTAAGATTAAACTCTAACACTCTTTCTAAAATGTTAAGATTAAAAAAGTTATAGCCAAATACCATTGACCTAAAAATTTTTTTTAAATTTTAAAAAAAGAAATAAAGAACAAATACCATTTACCTCTACATATGACTTTCACTTTCATTATTCAGAGAGTATAGGTATCTGAAAGAAAAATAAAGGATCTCTGAATTATATTGACATAATTTTATGGTTGGAAAAGTTCTTTCAAGATCAGACAAAAACATTATTCTGCAAAAGTTTGTATAAAGGTGGACAAACTAAAAGACATTTGATGGAATAGTTCCAGATTTCTGAATCTTTCAGTGGTTAATAGAAAATTGAGAACTATTTTTTTTTTGTTCCTTCCACATTTGCATAGCCCCTTAAGGCATTGTCAATTGACATTCCAGTGAAATGGTTGAACTTTCCCTTCTTTCAGAATACACACAGGTGTACTCTCATTGCTTCTGAGCTATACATTTCTGATCCTGAAAAGCTGATGTGGTAGGGTGCCACCAGAAAAAGAGACGACTTCCATCAGGCAAATCTCTTTGGAGTCAATTTTCTTCTTTTTTCTTTTTCATATATCATTTATTTATTTTTAGCACTAAAAAAATAGTTCGAAATTTTGTTCCTCTCTCTTCCCTCTTATCCACAGAGAAGGCAAACAATATATTAATTATGCTTATGCAATCATATAACACATATTTACATGTTAGCTATTTTTATAAAAATCATATTTCAGGGGCAGCTAGATGGTGCAGTGGTTAGAGCACTGGCCCTGGATTCAGGAGAACCTGAGTTCAAGTCCGGCCTCAGACACTTGACACTTGCTAGCTGTGTGACCGTGAGCAAGTCACTTAACCTCCATTGCCTAAAAAAAAAAAAAAAAATCATATTTCAATTTGCACTCAGAGGTCATCAGTTCTCGGTCTGGAGGTGGATAACATTTTTCACTATATGTCCTTTGCAATTGTCAGAGTAGCTAAGCCTTTCACAGTTGAATATCATTATAAGATTACTGTTACCATATGCAATGACTCTCTGCTTAAACTCACTTCACTATTCATCAGTTCATAAAAGTTTTCCCATGTTTTTTTCCCCTGAAACTTTCCCTCTTGTTATTTTTTTTATAGCACAACATTACTCCATAAAAATCATATGCCACAAATTATTTAGCAATTCTCTAATTGATGGACATCCCCTCAATTTTCAATATTCTCAATGACAAAAGGAGTTGTTTTAAATATTTCCTTTTATTTCTTTGAGGTACTGACTCAGCAGTGGTGTTGCTTGGGGAAAGGATATGCACAGTTTTATAGGCCTTTAAACATAGTTCCAAATTATTCTCCAGAATGGTTGGGTCAGTTCGTTAGTTTACCTATTTAGCCTTATCCCTTCTTGAATTTCTCACTATTGATAGATGTGAAGTACAACAGAGTTATTTTAATTTGCATTTCTCTAATCAGTAGTGATTTAATTTTTTCATCTAACTAGAATTAGCTTTGATTTCTGAAAACTGTTCATATTCTCTGACAATTTATCAATCGAGGAATGGCTGCTTTTTATTAATTTAACTCAGTTTTTATATATTTGGAAAAAAGGCATTTTTCAGAGAAACTTAAAAAAAGTTATTATTTCATTGTCTGTGGTACCTTTTATTAAAATGATATTTCCCAAGTTATTTATTCTAATTATCTATTTTTGCTTTTTTTTACTTCAGCTGAAGCATAATAAATTCTGCTTCAGTCACTCATTTGAACTGTGTTTATGTTTCAAGTGTGTGTTTCATAAATCACATATTGTTGGACTCTTGTGTCCAATCCATTCTGCTATCTACTTTCATTTTATGAGTGAGCTCATCCCATTCACATTCTCAGTAATGGTAAATTTGTATTTCCCTCCATCCTAGTGTATTATGTTTAACCTTCCCTCTTTTTAATTCTGTCCCTCTGTTTTAATCCTGACCACTGCTTTTATTAACTCTCCCTCTCTTTTATCACCCTATCTCCTTTCTCTTATGTCTTTCCCCTTCTAATTCCCATTAAATAAAATAGACATCTATAGTCAAATGAGTAGATAGATATATAGCATTGCTCTTTGAACCAATTCTTATTGAGAGTGAGGTACAAGCATTTCCTGCCACCACCACCATTATAAGTTTCCCCCTCCACTATAAAAAGCTTTTCATTGTACGCCTCTTTTATGAGATAATTTTTTTCTCATTCTATCACTTACATCCCCCTTCTCCCAGTGCATCTTTCTTTCTCTTCCCTTCATTTTTCTCAGATCATAACAACATAATTGACTCATACCCATGCCTTCTCTTATCTACACAGAATATTTCTATCTTAATAATGACAAAATTCTAGAGTTACATGTATCATCTTCCCATATAGTAACATAAATAGTTTGGGATTTTCTTGAGCCCCATGATTTCTCTTTTTTTGTTTACGTTTTTATGTTTTTCTTGAGTCTTGTGTTTGAATGTCAAATTTGATATTTATTTTTACTCTTTTCATCAGGAATGCTTGAAATTCTTCTGTTTCATTGTCCTATACCCTAGGTCCTTTGCTTTCTATAATGTCACATTCTAAGCTCTCTGCTACTTTAACATGGAAAATGCTCAATCTTGTGTGATCCTGACTGTGGTTCCATTATAATGTCTTTTTTTAATGACTGTGCTATTTTCTCCTTGACCTGGGAACTCTGGAATCTGGCTATAATATTCTTGGGAGTTTTCATTGTGTGGTCTCTTTCAGTAGGTGATCAGAGAATTCTTTCAATTTCTTTTTTCTCACTGGATCTAAGACACTAGGGTATTTTTACTTTAAGTTTTCTTGAAATATGATGTAATGGATCTTTTTTATCATGGATTTCAAGTAACTTTATAATTATTAATTCATCTTTCCTCAAACTATTCTCAATATCAGTTGTTTTTCCAATTAGTTATTTCACATGTTCTTTTTTTTTTTTTAGTTCTTTTTAAAACATGTTTCTTGATGTCTTCATGGAGACATTAGCTTCCACTTGCTCAATTTTAATCTTTAGGGAGGTTTGATCTTTAGTTAATTATTGGCTTAGTTTGCTTTTAAAGAGTTATTTTATTCAATGAATGTTTATGTGTCTCTTATTATTAAGCCAATTCTGTATTTTAGGGGTTTTTTTCATTATTGATTGTTCCTCTTTTACTAAAATGTTAATTATCTTTTCAAAATTTTCTTGTATCACTCATCTCTTTCCCCAATTTTTCCTTTAACACTTTTTTTTCTTTATCTCTTCCAAGAATTATTCTTGGACTTTTATACAATTAACATTTTTCTTTGTTGCTTTATATATATATATAGATAGATGTTTTTACTTTTTAGTTTGTCTTGGTCTTCTATGCCAGAGTAGTAGTTTTTTATGGTCAAGTTCTTTGTTGCTGTTATTTGCTAATATTTTCAGCCTATTTTTTGACTTTTAACATTATGTTAAAATGGGGCTCTCCTCACCTGGGGGTGATGAGAAACTGTCACAAGCTTTAGACTTGTTGATGCTGTTGTTTTCACTGCAAGTTTGGTGCAAAGCCAAAAGAGAGAAAGAAAAATATAGACCAATATCACTAAAGAATATTGATGCAACAATCTTTAATAAGATATTAGCAAGGAGATTACATCAAGTGATCATCAGGATAATACACTAGGACCAGGTCGTATTTATACCAGGAATTCAGGGCTAGTTCAACATTAGGAAAACTGTTAACATAATCAACCACATCAATAAGGAAACTAACCAAAATCATATAATTATCTCAATAGATGCAGAGAAAGCTTTTGATAAAATACAGAACCCATTTCTAAAAAAAAAACACCATAGAGTTTAGGAATAGGTAAAGAGAAATTCTATTTAAAGTAACAGTAGACAATATCAAATACTTGGGAGTCTACTTGCCAAGACAAACCCAGGAACTCTACAAACATAATTACAAAACACTTTTCACACAAATCAAATCAGATCTAAATAATTTGAAAAATATCAATTGCTCATGGATAGGCCAAACTAATATAATAAAAATCACAATTGCACCTAAAGTAATTTACCTATTCAGTGCCATACCAATCCGACTACCTAAAATTATTTTATAGAGCTAGAAAAAAGCAATGACAAAATTCACCTGGAAAAGCAAAAAATCAAGAATATCAAGGGAAGTAATGGGGAAAAAATGCACAGGAAGGTGGGCTATCTGTGCCAAATCTGAAACTTAATTATAAAGAAGCAGTCATCAAAACTATTTGGTACTCACTAAGAAATAGAGTGGTGGATCAATGGAATATGTTAGGCACAGGAGACACAGTAGTAAATGACTTTAGTAATGTACTATTTGATGAACTCAAAGACTCCAGCTTCTGGGATAGGAACTCAGTATTTGACAAAAACTGCTGGGAAAACTGGAAGATAGGATGGGAGAAACTAGGCATAGACCAACATCTTACACCTTATACAAAAATAAGGTCAAAATGTATACACAATTTAGACATAAAAGGTTATATCATAGGTAAATTAGCAGAGGAAGTGATAGTTTACCTCTCAGATTTATGGAAAGGAAAACAGTTTGTGACCAAACGGGAGATATAGAATATTATGAAATGCAAAATGAAAGATTTTGATTACATTAAATTTAAAAGGTTTTTTTTCCATACAGAAGCAATGTATCCAAAATTAGAAGGGAGGCAGAAAATTGGAAAACAATTTTTATACCTAGTACTTCTGATAAAGGCCTCATTTCTAAAATATATTGGGAACTAAATCAAATTTATAAGAATCTAAGTCATTCTCCAATTGAGAAAAGGTCAAAGGATATGAACAAGCCGTTTTCTGATGAAGAAATCAAAGTTATTTATTGCCATATGAAAAATGTTCTAAATCCCTATTGATTAGAGAAATGCAAATGAAAACAACTCTGAGGTACCACCTGACATCTATCAGATTAGTTAATATGAAAAAAAGGAGAATAATAAATGTTGGAGAAGCTGTGGAAAAATTGGAAGATTAATGCATTGTTGGTGGAGCTGTGAAATGATCCAACCATTCTGGAAAGCAATTTGGAACTTTACCTAAAGGGCTATAAAGCTGTATGTACACTTAGACCCAGCAATACCACTATTAGGTATTTTTCTCAAAGAGATCATACAAAAGGGAAAAGGACCCACATGTACAAAAATATTTATAGCTGTTCTTTTTGTGGTGGCAAGAAATTGGAAATTGAGGGGATGCCCATCAATTGGGGAATGTCTGAACAAGTTGTGATATGTGAATGTAATGGAATACTACTGTGCTGTAAGAAATGATGAGCAGGTGGATTTCAAAGAAACCTGGAAGGACTTGCATGAACTGATGTTGAGTGAAATGAGTGAGATGAGCTGAACCATTGTACACAGTATCAACAACATTGTGTGTTGATCAACTGTAATAGACTTGACTCTTCTCAGCAATACAATAGTCCAAGATCATTCCAAAGGACTTATGATGGAAAATGCTCTCCAAATCCAGAAAAAATAACTACAGAATCTAGATGCAGATTGAACCATACTATTTCTATTTTTTTTTCTTTTTTGGGGTTTTTCTTTTTTGCTCTGATTCTTCTTTCACAGCATGACTAATGCAGAAATATGTTTGAATCTTATAAAAACAAATGTTGAAAACTATCTCTACATGTAACTGGAATATAATAAAATACTTTTATGAAAAAAATAAGGTGTGATCCTTTAAAACCCACTTTGATTTGTTGCACCCCAAACCCCAGTGATAAGAGCATATAGACTCCCTTAGCTCTTTCTACACAGTGGTCCCTGACCCTTTGTACCAAATTCCTTACTTAGCAATTTAGAGAATAGCCTTATTTCAGTGGTCTATACTACCCCCTTGTCCTTGCTTCAATAGTGGTGAGACTGTTTTTTATTAGTGCCACATCTTCTCTTTGTCCAAGATTATAAAATTTCAACTTGGAGTTGCTTTGGTCCTTGGATTGTATTGTGAATCCTGTTGCAACTCTGGGCCACCAATTTTATGCTGTCTATGGAATTAGAAATAATGCAGGCTCCATCTTGTGCCTTTTCCCCACTGGGATTTGTTCTGTCATAACTTCCATCCCGTTCTAATACTTTCACTCTTCATGAACAACCCCCTCCCTTTTTTATACTACATTAAGACTTAATGACTCTTCCCACCATAAGTGCTGGTGTAATAGTGGCCTGCTGCATTAAGGAGAGCAAGTTTTCTACTTTGGTAATTGATTACTGGCATCATTTATACCTTTAGCTATCCTGATTATATATAAGAGAACAAATGATGCTATTATTTCATGTTTACATACTGTGGAAAGCTTTTGAAAAGTAAGAATTGTGTCCTGAATCTACCCAAGGTGGCTATGACAAGGTGGCCTCAGGATATGATTGTGTTTTTTCGTCGTTTCATATTTGAAGATTTTTGCTCAATGGAGTGTATTCTTTCTTCCATCTTATCTTGCATTAGGAAATTGTGTCCCATACATATTCTTCTAATTATGTGGAAGATGCAAAATTATTCTAAATAATGGTCTCCCATATAGTTGCCTATGTCTTTCCATCTTAATATTGTGAACATATTTAAAACTAATAGTATATAGCAAAGCAATAGTTAACAGTTAAATTTAAATATACACAGAAACCTCTGATTTCCCAGCTGCTTGACGTTTGCTCAGCATGTGGATAAACCTTATAAACAATTGGTAGCAGCTATTTTCCTGAGGGCTGCCAACGATTCTGTTGTATGTGAGCAGCTGCTGGCATTGAAGAGTTCAGTTTTCACACATTTAATAGCAAAACTAATATTGGTTTATTAAAAATGCATTATTGCTTTGTTTATTCTGCAAAATGAAAGATGCAAAACAAATACATCTTTACTTAGAATTCAGAATTTAAAAAAAGACATTGGAATTGGTGCCTTGAGTTTTACTATCAATATCATTGCTTATTCTTGCATGGAGGAAAATTGTGCTAAAATGTTGCTGTGTAGTTTGTTTAGAACTTTGTATGTGGGAGACTGGTAGGTTAAGATTCCTACTGTGTGCTATGCAGAGGGTACGTAAATTGAGATTTGAAGGAAACCAATGGTTTCAAGAGTCAGAAGTTAGGAGATATAGAATCCTAGATGTGAGGAATGAACAGTAAAAAAAGGGGAGATGGTATATATATTACACAGGAGAAAAAGCAAGAAGGCAAGTATGTCTGGATTGTAAAATGTATGGAGGGGAATAATGAATAAGACTAGAAAGATAAGAAGACACCACACTGTATAAACCTTTAAGTGCCAGTCAGAGGAATCTATATTTATGTAAATTCTATATTTAAATATTTATATAAGGGCTAGGACAATTTGATGCAGGAATTGATATGGAGTTACTAGCAGTGAGAGGACATAATATAGTCAAATTTGAACTTTAGGAAAAATGCTTCATGGAGATATATTTATATCCCAAAGACATCCCAAAAAAGATAAAAAAGACCTATTTGTACAAAAATATATAGCATGTCTTTTTCTAGTGGCTAAGAATTAAGAAATCAAAGGAATGCCCATCAATTGGGGAATGGCTAAACAAGCTGTAGTATATGATTGTGATGGAACAGTATTGTGCTATGAGAAATGACAAATAGGATAATTTTTAAAAGACCTGGGAAGACATATGAACTGATGTATAGTGAAGTGAGCACAGTGACAGCAATATTGTTTGATGAAGAGCTTAACTATTCCCAACAATAAAATGATCCAAGACAATTCCAAAAGACTAATGATAAAACTTACTATCCACCTACAAAGAAAGAACTGAGACTTAACATGGACTGAAGCACACTATTTTCCCACTTTCTTTTATTTTTTTCCTTTTATTCAAGTTTTTTATGCAAAATGACTAATATGATAATGCTTTACATAACTGGACATGTACAACCTATATATGATTGCTTACTATCTGAGTGAAGGGGGAAGTGAGGAAAGGAGAGATAGAATTTGGAACTCAAAACATCGAATAAAAATGTTTATTATTTTTTAGAAAAAAACTTCATGCTGGCAAGATGGAGGAGGAAAGACAGTGGCTCACTTGAGCTCTTCCTAAAACCATAATGCCATAAGACAACTCCTGGAGCAGCAGAACCCACAAAAGGACAAGGTGAAATAATTTTCAAGCTAAAGACAACTTAGAAGTTCAGCAGAAAAGTCTGTTGTACTGGGGTGAGAATGGAGAGGCAACCAGCACAAGGCACACCAGTACAAACCAGGCTCCAATGAACCAAGAGCAGGCCTTGGGAGCCACTGAATCAATAGCAGCAGTCACTGCTTCTGAAAATCTCAGTCCACAGATATTAGGGGGTCAAAAACTGACCAGAAGGAGATTACAAGGTTCAAATTGCTATCACTGAGGCAGGACTTGGTTGCTTTGCCCATACTCAGATTCAAGTCTCAGCCCTAGGTGGCAGTCACAGGCTGAAGAGGAGCAATAGCACACCAGAGTCTGATGCCACAGTGGAACATGGACCCTTGTCACACTTCCAAGGCAGAAAAGAGACATTGTGGTCACTTGTGGACCACAGCACAGCCCTTGGAGAGTAGTAAACACACCTCTCCTTAGATCAGATCACCTTGGAAGAACTGAAAACATATGGGTCCCTCTAAATTAATTTGAAAATATATGCAAAAAACCCCTGAAGCTTGAGACAGTGCACCCACCAGTCAGGAAGAAGAGACCTACTTTAATAAAGAGTGAAAAGTCAAGAAACAAAGTGGAAAAATGAACAAACAACAGAGAAAAATTCTGACCTTAGAAAGTTACTATGGTGACAAGAAAGATCAAAATATTCTCTCAGAAGAGGATAGCAAAGTTAAATCTCCTATATCCAAAGCCGGCAAGAAAAAATATGAATTGGTCTCAGGCCATGAGGAGCTGAAAAAGGATTTTGAAAATCAAGTAAGAGAAGTAGAGGAAAAATTTGGAAGAAAAATGTGAATGATGCAAGAAAACCATAAAAAAAGTCAACAGCTTTGTAAAGGAAACAAAAAATACTGAAGGCAATAACACATTAAAAATTAGACTATTCAAATGGTGAAAGAGGTACAAAAAGCCAACGTGGAGAAGAATGACTTGCAAAGCAGTATTGGACAAATGGAAAAAAGAGTCACAAAAAAAATCACTGAAGAAAAAAAAAACTCCTGAAAAAGTAAAATTGGCCAAATGGAAAAGGAGGTACAAAAGCTCATTGAAGAAAATAATGTAAAAAGTAGAACTGAGGAAACAGAAGTTAATGACTTTCTGAGAAATCAAGAAACAATGAAACAAAACCAAAAGAATGGGAAAAATAGAAGACTATGTGAAATACCCCATTGGAAAAACAACTGACCTGGAAAATAGATCAAGGAGAGATAATTTTTAAATTATTGGGTTCTCTGAAAGCCATGATAAAAGGGGCGAAGGGGCCAGATATCTTTCAAGAAATTATCAAGAAAAACTGCCCTGATTTTCTAGAACCAGAGAGTAAAATAGAAATTGAAAGAATGTACTACTTCTGTCCTGAAAGACATCCCAAAATGAAAACTCAAAGGCATATTTTGGCCAAATTCCAGAGCTCCCAGATCAAGGATAAAATGTTTCAAGCAGCCAGAAAGAAACAATTCAGATATTGTGGAGCCACAGGCAGAATAACACAAAATTTAGTAGATTCTACACTAAAGCATCAGAGGGATTGGAATATGATATTCCAGTGTGCAAAGAAACTGAGATTACAACCAAAAATAACTTATCCAGCAAAACTAAGTAGAATCCTTTCAGGGAAAAAGCCAGGACATTCAAGGAAAGAGAGAACTTTCAGACATTCATGATGAAAAGACCAGAAATAAATAGAAAATTTGACTTTCAAATACAAGACTCAAAAAAATTGCATGATAAATAAGTTGAAATGGGGGGGCAGAGATTTGAATCAGAAAGTTTACTTAGAAATTACTGCAATATCCCAGGTGGGAGATGAAGAGGACATTAACTAGAGTGGTGACTATGTCAGTGAGGAGAAGAAGACATATGGAAGGTACATTTTGAATGTAGATGATATTTGGCAGCTGACTCCATATGTTAGTTGAGTAAGAGTAAGGGATTGAGGATGAATATTTCTATACAATAAGCACACAACATTTGTAAAAAGGATGACATTTATCTAACTAAATCTCTGATTTTTTCCACAAAAATTTTTTCTAAGTGATTCCACTGATTTTCTGAAACTTTCTAAGGGCAACACATGGCCCCCATTATGCATAATAATCACCTATATTTGGTAATAGCTTTAAGGTTTATAAAGCGCTTCCTTTACGACAGATCTGTGAATTAGCTTGGTGAAGTATCAAGCAGCTAGGGGATCTAATATATTGAATAATGGAATTAAAGTCAGGAAGACTTGTGCTCCTGAGTTCAAATCTAGCCTCAGACACTTACTAGTTGTGAGACCCTTGGTAAGTAATTTCACTTAAGCCCCATTTGCCTCAGTTTCTTTATCTACAAGATGAGCTAGAAAAGAAAATGGCCAACCACTATATAACCCTTGCCAGGAAAATCCCAAATGGGGTCATGAAGAGTAGGATATGACTAAAAGGGAGCTCAAGAACAAAAAGTATTTTCTAGATAAGGAAACATGACTCAAAGAGCCTTAATAACTTGCCTAGGGTCATAAACTACCAAGTAGAAAAGTAGACCTGAAATTCAGGTCTTCTGACTCCACGATCAATGTTTTTTCCTGCCATTTAAATAATATACCATGCTGAAGGTAATTACAAGAGGATATCTAAAAAGTTATTGGTCAATGGAATGCCAAACACAATTGACTGAGAATTAATTGATCCTTCTCTGGTTTTGGTTCCCAGGACAATGATTTACTTGGGGCTCACCAGACATTGTCACTCAGGCCTCTCATTCATTCATAAATCTCCCAAACTCCCCCCTCCTCAGATTCCCAAGCTTTCTTTACAGACTTTTGCACAATATTAAAAAAAATTATCTGGTGAAACTGTGAGATACCTAACCTCACTCACCCTCTCTGCCTGCGTACTCTGTATAAACCCTGTTCTCAGCACCTCTCCTTGGTTATTCCAGTGCTTGCTGTTGGGTAACACCAGTTGCAACTCTTCTGCCCTGATTGAAGACCTCCAATTTGTTGTATTGACTGTTTTCATTAAAAATTTCAGGTTGACTGGAGAAATCCTTGGGAAAGGTATACAGCCATCCCAGTAACTACTGTGAAGGGGACAGCACTTCTACGAACATATAAATTCTATTTAGAAAAAAATACTCTCATTACCAAGATGGTATAGTAGAAACATTACTGGAGTAATTAATCAATAGATACGTTACTATGAGTTTGGTCCCTAACTGACTATATGACCATGGGCAAATCACTGAAATTCCCTAGTGATTATAGTAGAATCTAGTAATTAGATCAACTTTGAGGATCCTTTAGCTCTAACCTTTCTCCTACAGCTTTATAGCAACACTGTTTCTATGACCTAAATTCCCCACCCCTATTTTTTTTTTCATTTTCAATTCCCTCTACTGTCTGAAAATACTGGCCAAATTCTTCTTTTTTTCTTTTTAGACAGGGCAATGAGGGTTAAGTGACTTGCCCAGTGTCTGGCCAAATTCTTTGGATTATCATTCAATCTTTTGTTTCTCTTATACTTTATTTTGTACTTAACATTTTATTTTCCCCCAATTACATGTTAAAATTTTTTTTAACATTTCCTTTTAAAAAAAAGTTTAGAGTTCCCTCCTTCCCTTCCTGAGGCAGTAAGAAATCAGATATAGGTTATATGTTTCAATTATACTTTTTTGTTTTGTTTTGTTTTTGTTTTTGTTTTTTTGTTTTTTGGTGGGGCAATGGGGGTTAAGTGACTTGCCCAGGGTCACACAGTTAGTAATTGTCAAGTGTCTGAGGCCAGATTTGAACTCAGGTACTCCTGAATCCAGGGCCGGTGCTTATCCACTGTGCCACCTAGCCGCCCCCTCAATTATACTTTAAAGACCTAACTTATTAAACCCTCAATATGTAATTAAAAACAACAAAAAAATAGTAATCACAAGATCATGAGTCATCTCTGCTGTGTAGATACATGGTTAAGTTTGGGAAGATGGAGGTAGCACTGGTAATAGAACAAGGTCTAGTATCATAAATGTTGAAAATTTTGCCTGTTTGGATATAAAAGGTGTAAATATTTAGTATGACTTCACTTGAACTAAATGATAATTCATACATGTATTTTTTATCATAGCTTTAGATCTAGATGGCACATCAGAGGTCTTCTAGTACAAACCCATAATTATACAAATGAGAAAATTGAGGTCCAGTGAAAGTAAGTAACTTACCCAAGGTCATAGAACTAATAAATATTATAGGTAAGATTCAAACTTAAGTCCCATGACTCTGAGATCAGTGGTCTTTCCAGTGGAAAAACTTCCTCCAACAATACAGACTGACAAGTCATATGTAATTGATAATAAGTATATTTTCTTATTCACTGAGAGGTTATGAGTCATGGTTACATGGGTACTTCATGTCAGAGGCAGAATTTGAACCCAGATCTTCTTGACTCTGAGATCAGGCTTTTATCAACTATGACTCCAATTCTCACTTAACTGGGTCTTTTATAATTCAAAAGTGTCAAACTGAACTTCTTCACAGATAAGAACACTAAACATTTATATAGTGCTGGGGGCAGCTAGGTAGCACAGTGGATAAAGCACCGGCCCTGGATTCAGGAGGACCTGAGTTCAAATCCAGATCCAGACAATTGACACTTACTAACTGTGTGACCCTGGTCAAGTCACTTAACCCTCATTGCCCTGACAAAAGATACAATAAATAATTTAAAAAAACCATTTATATAGTTCTTACTATGTGCCAGGCACTGTGCTAAGTAATTTATAATTATTATTTCCTCAGATCCTCTCAATAATTCCAGAAAGTAGGTGCATTTTACAGATGAGGAAACTGAAGTAGAAGATAGATGATTTTCCAGGATCATTTAACTAGCAAGTTATCATATCCACACATTCCCCCCCCACACACACACACACCTAGTCATGTATAAAATACAGGAGAGAGAGAGAGAGAGAGAGAGAGAGAGAGAGAGAGAGCAAGAGAGAGAGCAAAAGAGAGAGAGAGAGGGAGAGAGAGAGAGAGAGAGAGAGAGAGAGAGAGAGCAAGAGAGAGAGAGAGAAAAGAGAGAGAAGGTAAGGGAGAAAAGGAATGGCCACACTTCCTGCACTCAGTAATGTTATTGTAACATGATACCACCCCCGCCCCCCCCCCCCACATATCCCTGGCACAACCACCAAAAGCAAAAACAAGATGAACAGAGCAGCAGCAAAATAAAACAAACACCTACTACATCCCTCTATGTGGTTATTTGGTGGATACACTATTTTTTTATGAGAAAGTAAATTTCCCTATCTATAAAGGATATTTTATATGCTTTATTAATTTTGTTAAGCTAATGCTTCCCCAGAACTGAGTAACATTAAGTTTCTCTAAATAGTCATATATGATACACAAAGATTATTATTATATTCTGTTGGCACATTTAGAAAGTCATCACGGCTGCGTCACTAGTGTAGAGATGGAATAATCACAGCCAAAATGGTGAAAATACAGATATCAGTAAGTAACAGAACAATTGCAGGCACAGTGAGGTTGGCTCTCAGAGTACCAAGGATTAAATGCAATCAAAGTTAAAGGCAGGAAAAGCTAAACTTTAGGTAAGCCTTTAGTTTCAGTAAAGCAACATGGTTTTGGTGGTTTGGGGTCCCTGGAACTTTATTTCCATGAAATCCAGTTATATTCTTGGGCTTTCAAGGAGATCTCCAGTAGGACTCATACTGTCTTCCTCTAAAGGTATTTAACATATCTGTTGTTGGGTTGCTTAGCTGTCCTGTTATCAGGAAAGGAAGCAATGTTCTGGAGATGTTCTATGTTGATTCTTCATCTTTGGGCTCAGACCACCCAGAATACTTATAGGTAACTTCTGAGACTACTACAGTTCCATATGACATACCATCTTTCAAAGAGAACTATATGAATGTGAGATTTATTTGTGGGTGAGGAAAGAAAGAGTTTATTATTATTAAAACATTGCATTCCAAAAGTCTGAGGGTTGTAGGTTAACCTCCAAAAGGAAGTTAGGAATGCATCCTCATTTATGAACGACATTTTCCTCCCTGCACAATCTTTATAGTTAACAGCATAACAATAATAGCAACTGCATTATCACATGTGGCTACTTTCCAGATAACTTCCTTCTTTCGTGGTCTAAAGTCTTAAGTGGCTTATAATTTGCAACATGACTTTATGCCTAAAGAAGTCATTAAAAATGTGTTTGAGATTTATGAGACAATGGGATGATATTATTTGTCTTGTTATTATTCCATAAGTAACATAATAGCTTGATAAATAAGATAGAAACAGTAGTGATTTTTGGACGATGGAAAACTATAAAATATCTCTCTTCAGGGAGTTGTTTCTCACTAGAATTTACCAAGAAAGCAATACAGCAGCAGCAGCAAAATAATACCCTTCAAACTTAGATTTATTTGATTTTTCGAAACCTAAAGAACCTTTAAAATTAAAACTTGTAATAGTGGTTTTGGTACTTAATGCCATCCTCTTGGATATTGCTTTCTCTTCTGTGTTTAAGCTGGGCTTTCCAGGCTAGCTATTCAATGCCAGTTGATTGAGGAGACAAAAGTTTAGATAGCTGTAGAATGAAGAAAAGAAAGGTTTTGTAGATAAGTAGAGATTGCACGCAATGGCATGAAATAAATGGTCAAAGGATGCTAAGGGACATACAAACAGATATTCACAAGAACAGGCAGGCATCTGGAGAAGTGATTGGAACTACTACAGCTATCCAAGTTTTGTCTTGAACATATTTAACAGATGAAATGAACATTGACATATTAAAAAGATTTTAGATGAGAGTAAAGGAACTTTTTTGAAAATCAGTTTTATGATTACAGTATGCCCTTAATTATACAGAAGGGCTTTGCTTCTCCTCTTTCACCCTCCTGCTATCTGCCTCTAGGCTAGTTCACTGCTCATTAGCACCTTCAGCAGAGAGAAGGCAGGGGAAAAGAATGGAACAGAAACACAAATCAGTCAATTATGGTTCTCATTAGCAGCTCTGGTAAAAATTTTAAGGGAGGTGGGACGGAATTGGAAACTACTGGCTAAAGTGAGGTTTGGCGATTATCCATGGATGGCTCTGGTCCTTGTCATTCTAGTCCCCCATTACCAAAGATAATTGCAGACTGGATGGATGATAACACATTTCCAGAGCACTTATTGCTGTATTTTCACAGCAGAAGCAAAGCAGGAGGGTTGAGGTAATTATATAGATAATTCAGGAAAAGTTACCAGAGTTGCTAACAAGCAACATAATTAACTTATTTGAATTCTAACTCCTTTCAATTTCCCCTGCATCTCTCTGATGAAACTATTGGGTTTTGTCTAAATCATGTGGATAATGCCTCAACCCTCATTTTGCCTCCACAGTGGAGATGGGGCCTACAAATGTTGATTAGTTATTCATCAGAAGTGTACTATGAGGTAGGTCATTAGTATTATCATTATTCTAATTCAACACAGGAGGCTATAGGGACAGAGAAAAACTAATTTCCCCTAGATCATACCCTAAGGGCTAATGGCAAAAAGAAAGTAAGAATATTCAGACATAAGTTTCTAGTCCAGTTTTCATTGTACTGAGTCATATTACCAGTTAACTCTAAAGTGTTATTTGTACTTTGAAACATTTAATTCATTTGAGGTTTTAATAATTTTACTTTTACCTAATAGAATACTAATACCATTATGTAGTCTTCCTAAATCCCATGTATTTCACAGACATTTCCCCTCCTCCCAAAATATCTACTTCAAATAAACTAAATGCTAAATTGTATGTTACAGTTTAAAACTGTGTATGAAAAGGCTTTGTTTTAAAAGAAAACATAATGTCATTATTATGACTATATTTTTATTAAATATTTACCTCATAACTCTTGAGAGGATTATTTCCATGCCCACGGTAAAATAATTAAACAGTTGGACACAGGGGCTGGTGATTAGTCTAAGCATCATGCCTAAGGCAGAAGCTCTTCCTAGGGAAATGTAGCCATAGAACAAGTCATGATCCAGCGGAAAGAGTAAAGCAGATGTCAAATTGGATCTGAAGCTATTGTTTCTTGGGAAGTTCAAAGTCCAAGAGAACATAGAGTTAAGAGCTGGGGATGAGGTGGAAGTTTCAAGCCTAACTATCCAGCACAGAATAAATAAGCTTATGCTTTCAAAGGTGTTAGTGAAATGAAGGTTTATGGGTCTTTCTCCTTGAGGTTTCACTCTTCTATGGAGGCAATAGGTGGCCCTATCTACTAGGTATTTAAATAGCTACTCAGATATAAGTTCTTTGCTTCTTCCTATTCTTTCTAGTCATGCTTACCATTATTACCTCATTTGATTTTCAAAACAACAAATGGGAGGTAGGTGTTATTATTATAACCATTTCAGAGTTGAGGAAACTTAGGCAGAAAAATTAAAGTGACTTGTCCAAGATGACATTGCTAGCAAATGTGTAAGGCAAGGTTTTTATGCAGATCTTCTGAACTCCGGGTCCAGGAATCTGTTCACAATGCCACATTGTTTCCTTTATAATGAAATGTGATTCATTAATACAACAATAATAAAAATAAAACTAATGATAGATAGATGATAGATAGATAGTTAAATCATAATAAGGGAAGATTGATGAACTAATTTGGGCCTATACAAATCTAACAAATGATAAAAAAGTTAGACCTAAATAATTTTTTGGAAAAAAAATAGTTAATAGATCTCTAGCAAATACTGAATGAGAATGGAAATGTATTTACATATTTTACTGTACATGGCAAAAATCAGAAATACTAAATAATTCATTTACTGATCACATTGCAATAATAAAAATTTTATTCAATAAAAAAACCCTAAAATAAGAATTTTAAAAATTAAAGACTAATTAAATAATTCTTAAGAAATTTTGAAAATTAAAGATGAAAAAAAGGAAGAGGCAAAAGAATGAATTGATAAATAAAACAGCATAAAAAACTAATAAAATAATTTATCTTATTTAAAAAGGGAGGGAAATTAAATCATATTAAACCTGAAAAAACTCACAACAATTGCAGAGGAAATAGTGTAAATTATTAAATATTATTTTGCTTATGTTTATGCTAATAGTATCTTATAATTTAGAGATCAATGAAGACTTAAAGTATAAACTACCCTGAATAATAAAAGAAATATAAGAAAAAAAATATTGAATAATTTATAAATTAACTTCTAAAGAAAAAAAACACCTATGAGGTCTGATGGATTTTCAAGCAAATTATATTAAATATTTGAAATTATTAATAAAGTAATAAAATATAATACACTTCCAATCTCTTTCTAAGATATTAATTTGTTCTTGATATGTAAACTATGGAGACACAAGACAAAGAAAACAAATGACCAATATCTCTAATGAACGTTGATGAATTTTAAACTAAAATATTAATAAGTAATTAGTAGTAGTAGTAGTAGTAGTAGCAGCAGCAGCAATAATAATAACTGGAATTTATGGAATTTTAAAGATTGTAAAGTGTTTTATAAATATTATCACAATTTATCCTCAAAGCCACCCTGAGAAATAGATGCTATTATTATATCCATTTTGTGAATGAATAGACTGAGTTAGATAGAGGTTAAGCGACTTGCCCAAGTTCTCACAGCTATTAAGAATAAGAGGGTGGAGTTAAAATAAGCTCTTCCTGACTCCAGGTCCAATCAAAGTAAAGCTAATAAATTTTACTTGAAGTGTCCTAAGTTCAAATTTGATATAATTTCTGAAAGAAAAAAATCTATGAACCAATTCTCTATAACTATTATATGAAAATGGAAGATTTTTAAGAACCCCCCCCCACCCTGTTTTTAGAAATGATAAGTAATTCTGGCACTTAGGACTATTGCTTGGTATGTAGTAGGCATTTAATAAAGGTTCATTGATTGATTGGATGGATGACGTTGTTTTCTATGTTGGTGGTAAATTTCTATCAGATATGAGAGATAGCATTTGGAATCGAATATAATTAATTTTAACAGAAAGTTTTAGAGTTCACCCTGTCTCCATGTGGAACCAGAGTTTGTTGCCTTTAAATTATTTTATCATTGTTTCTACTCCTATCACCACAGGGGCAAGTAAGTTTTCTGCTCCAGTTCTGAAAGCTCAGGAAAATTTGAATTAATCAAAAATTGGCAGTTTCTCACTGATACACTTTCAGGGGAGTTGTTTTTTTTTTTCCTATATCAAATGTTTGATAATATTTGGAAACAGCAGCTGTTAGCTTTTTTTGCTTTGTTTGTTGCTTTGTTGAGCTTGTGGTGTTGGATCCTTGTCACTATGCTAGAGGCTTGTTGTTTTCTTAATTGAAAGTCCAACAGCTGGCACTGTTTCTGACTTTTTCCTACTTTTTAAAAATTATTCTCAAGCACTGAATTTAAAAAGAAAATAAATGTGCAATAACAAAAACCTACAATCATATAATATATATACATGTGAAACAGAGAATTGGGATACTTCTAAAGTTTAAGTACATGTGTGCACTTCACTTTAAAACTAAATATTAAGTTTTAATGTCAAATATTGACCTAAAATCTTTTAATAGATGGGGATTATACATAATTATTTAATATCAAAATTCACCATATATACATTATATATATGCTATATGTGTATGTCTATGTGTATATATGTATGTGTATATACACATTATACATAGTGTATAGTCTCTCCCATTAGCTTGTATCACCTACTGAACATTTGTTTGACTTTGTGTTGGAGATACATCAAATTCAGTGTGTCTAAAAGAGAACTCATTATCTTTTCCTCCCCAAACCTTCACTTCTTCCAAACTTCCCAATTTCTCTAAAAGGAACCATCATCCTTCCATTCTCACAGGATCATAACATACGCATTATGCTCAATTCCTCTCTCTCCCTTATGCTATACATCCAACTAATAGTCATATTTTATATTTCTGCCTCCAAAGTATTCCTTCTCCTTAGAACTTTATCATTTCTCATCTCATCACTTATATCTGATGAAGTATCAACATCAGACAGAAGCATTTCAAACGTGCCTTAGCTCATGATTTTGTGGACTATTCTACCTCTATTGAAGTGGCCTTTTGACATTAACAGTGCCCCCACATCTATGAATTGCTCTAAAATTAGTGAGTTCATCCCTACAACCTTGATTCAATGAAGTGCCCACAATAGCCATGCTCACTTCAAACCTGGTTCACTCATGGCTCCCTGCACTGATATTCTAACTTGCCCCCTTACAAAGGTAGTGGCTTGTGCTACCACCACCCTGTCTATTCAGGTCCCTTCTATGTGTTTTCTTCCCCCATTATAATGCAAACTCTTTGAAGGCAGGACATGTTTTTCTTTTCCCATTTGTATTCCCAGGGAGCCAGCACTTCCTTTGATCTCTTTGGTAGTCTATATCTAGTAGTAGTATAGCCTGGTCAGAGAGTATGCACAGCTTAATAGCTGAAACCATAACCTTTAAATATATTAAAACACAATAGTATTTTATCATATTAATAGCTTTTGGGGCATAGTTCCAAATTACTTTCAAAAATGTCTGGATATTTAATAATTCCACCAACAATATATTAATCTACCTATTTTCTCAAAGCTCCTCCATTATTTGCCATTTTCTTTTTTGGTCAACTTTGCCATTCTTATAAATGTATGATGTTCCGTCAGAGTGTGCTTGTTTGTTTTGGGATATTCTATCTCTAATATATTCTGCTGATCCATCTCTCTATTTCTTATCTAGCACCAAATTGTTTTGATGATTAAAGCTTTTTAGTGTAGCTTGAGATTGGTAATAATAGATCCCTTTCTTACCCATTTGCTTTTCATTAATTGTTTTGTTATCTTTGAATTATACCTTCAGATACTTACTCTCAATAATATCATTACATAAACAAGATGATTTACTTGTTATGGAATTTGGGAGACTAAGATTGAAATAATAGAAAATAAAGCAGGCCGCATGAACTGATGAAAGAGGAAATATATTGCAATTATACAAAAGCCTGGAAAGAAATATTCAAAGTAACCTGAATATTAACAAAAATGAGACTTATGAGTTTTTCCATTATCAGTAATTGTTCTCTAAAATATTTTAAGATTTAATATCTAAAAATCACTTATTTAACTTCAGTTCATAATGTACTATTAGGCAAATAACTTTCAATTGGCTTTTAAAATTCTGTCGAAAATGTGCCATCAACTTTATTAGTTCAACCTCTATCATGC
The DNA here is from genome assembly GCF_019393635.1 of Dromiciops gliroides. NCBI lineage: Eukaryota > Metazoa > Chordata > Mammalia > Microbiotheria > Microbiotheriidae > Dromiciops > Dromiciops gliroides. The sequence continues at coordinate 84,649,895 of NC_057864.1, forward strand.
ATTGTAAAAATCTAACAAGCTGCTATTTTAATTTGATAATGCAAAGATTCCCTCCTAAATCTCTCAAATAATTTCTTTGTCATTAAACAAGTGACAGAGTGCTCTATACTTGCAGGTTTAGGGATTTGCCCAGATTTTGTCACTAAATGGAAATACTATATTTTATATGCATACATTTTTGTCTCTGTACATATACACATACATATATATATATACACATTATATTCTAGATACTGAGAAATTATATGACCCATATTGTTAGAGAACCAATAATTTTATAGCTTTCTGTCCAAGAAAATCAACAAAATGATATGAATTTCATTTCATCTAGAAAACACCATAGTTTTCAGGTCCATTGATTCACTCTATTCTTTTCTTTCAAATGCATATCAGAGGTCTAATTGTCTCCTCTCGGAATTTCTTAATGAAAGCAATAACCTGATAGATTGCCAGTAAATTATCTACACAAAAGTTCTTTGATCCTACTGTATAATACTTGATGTTTTCATCACTTATATTTCTCATACACCTGTTAAATGGCTGCAATTATGTTAACAGAACTATAAACAGATTGTTTTATTTGTTCTGTTGCTATTTTCAGATTCGCGTTTCCCTTTAGAAACTATGAAGTACCCAGAATCTTGGCCCTGGAAAGGACCTTTGAGATAATTTAGTCCAACCTATACTTGACCAAGAATCATTTCTCTAACAGTTCCTCCTAATTGACTATCCAACTTCTTTCAAAATAATTTAAATGAAGAAAACCTTAACGTATTTTGTGGCAGCTTATTCCACTTTTAGAGAGGTGAATTATTAGAAAAGAAAACCTGCCTGCAAGATTTAACCATTTATCCTAGTTTTATCGTATGGAGCAAGCAAAACAAGTTAAATCTCTCCACCATATAACAGGAGTTCAAATAATAAAGACTCACCCTCTCATAATGTCTTCTCCAGGCCAGACATCTCAATTATTTTAAGGAATCTTCATAAAACATTTTGTTCAATCTTATCACCACTTCTAATATAACAAGAGACTGCCTAGTAGGAGCTAAACACACCGTCTTTTCTACTTGGTGCTGAAATGAGAGAAGGCCTAGGGAAAGTACTTACAAAAAGAAGTAATGGGAAATACAAACAGGCCCTCCCTTACACTTCAAAACATGTATATGTCTTCTTTGAGTGTTCCCTGTAGTAAAGAAAAGTATATTCATTAGCTGCCAAGCTAGAAACAAGTATGCATCCAAACAAATTCTCTGTCTCTCTGTTGGCTTTTTAATGAAAATGAAAACAACACCACCAACAACATACTGCTGTAAGCCAAGAGGTGTTGGGAGGGAGGGGGTTACTTGCTTCGTCTATCACATCTCTTCACTTAGCTCACCTTGTAATCTGTTAATTCTGACCCTGCTGTTCCTTCTGCCTTTTGTTTTTATTCTTTCTTGATCTTAGATGAAGGAGTATTGTACTTGGAACAGCTTTGTGAGCTTTGAAGACCTTAAGTACAACCTACTTGACCTAGTCTAGAAGTGAATTGGCCTGACAGCTAAGACAAGATGCCAGTAACTCACCAATCAACTATGCTGAATCCAGAAGTGAACTTGGTGGAAGGAATATTTTGTAGCAACCACTTTAAGTTTAAACATATTCTTTCCAGGGACTGACATGTACACAAAGATGTCTCCATTCATAGAGCTATTTCTATAACTTGAAGATTTCTCTATCTTGTTAGCGAGTATCCCTTTGTAAAGTAACTGGTTGTCAATAATATTAAATAGATGAATAATACAGAAAAGGTCAATTGATTTATCTGATATTTAGGAAATAACATGGTAATCATATGGGGAGGAAGATACATACTGGATAGGCACTCAGAGCAATAGCATTAGTGGAAGACACCCCAAATCCTTGGGGGCACAACTAGAACCTTGATGTAAATATGGAGCCATCCTCTGGGGACCTCTGACCTGTCAATAAAAAAGTATAATGTAATCTTTGGAACTCAACATAATACTTCAAATGAGATCTGACCTGGGAGAAATGTAAGCTGTCTCTATTATAACCCGTACCTCTTTTAATAAAGCTTTTAGGATGTTGTATCACACTGGATCTCTTGACTCCATGCTTTTTCCCAATTGTTCCCTTTGCCTGGAACATTCTCCCTACTTTCTAGCTCTTAATTTCACTGGGTACTTTCAAGATTCAATTCAAATTTCATTTTTTGCAAGATGCCTTTCTGGATTTTCCTTACTGCTTATGCCTTTACTTTCAGATAACCTCTCATTTATAATACATATATCTTGTACATAAAGAGTTGTTTGCCTTCTGTTCCCCGAATTAGAATGTGATCTCCTTGATGGTAGCAATTAGATAGATAGATAGATAGATAGATAGATAGATAGATAGATAGATAGATGATAGATAGATGATAGATAGATGATAGATAGATGGATATAGATATAGATATATAGACATATAGATATTGTGAGGCAATGGCAGTTAAGTGACTTGCCCAGGGTCACACAGCTAGTAAGTGTTAAGTGTCTGAGGTCGGATTTGAACTCAAGTCCTCCTGAATCCAGGGCCGGTGCTCTATCCACTGTGCCACCTTGCTGCCCCTGCAATTATATTTTTAACATTCTTTGTGTTGACAGGGCGTATCACAGTGCCTAACATTCAATAAGTACTTGTTGATTGACTCATCACTTCTCCAGAATCTTAGGTAATCAAAAATGAAGGGAAACTAAGTGATTTGCCTAGGATCCCCAAATTCAGAATATGTAAAAGGCAACATTTGAATTCATGTCTCCATGGATTTTATTCCACTTCCCCATTCTGCTTTTCTTCTTTAGCACAAAACACAATTATAATTTGGATTTTAGATTTGTACAATTATATATTTGCCATAATAAGGAATTTAGAGAGTATCTTAAATTGACTCTCTGATCTACCCAGCTTGCTAATTTGTTAAAAAATTCAATAGAGTTAACCTAGGCCTGTCGGCATGTTAAAGCCTTTTTTTTTTTAAGGAGATTATATTAGTACAACTTTTAAAAGTCTCATATGTCACATTTGCCATTTAATAAACTCAGAAATCTCTAGGCCCCTACCCAGCCAATTTTGTGGGAAGAACATTTTCCACACATTATACAACTACAGATAAATATAATTGCATGATAATTATATGTATATATATGTACTTGTATACACATACATATATACGTATATGTGTATTCAGTTACATTTTGTTAAATAAACTGAGCTTATAAAGAAATGGGGAGGTGGGAATCTTTCCTTGCTTTCACTTTGTAATTTTTCAAGTATGAAGTCTTTGAATTCTATATTTGAGGATTAAAAAGCCTATTTAATTATGCTAAGTAAAACAAAAATGCAGGCGGCCATATGCCATGGTTACTAAATTGCCTTTTTTGAGAAAAAATACATTAAATGTTTTTGCTTTTAAATCCTCACCTAAGTTATGCTGTAGTCTCGTCTCTTGGCCAACTAGAAAGCCTGTTTGCACAGTTATGTCCTTGCAATTTAGCACCACAACTAAACATTCTTAATTCTCTCCCTCAATTGCGAACAGATTGGCTTATCTGATTAAGTTTAATAGACTTTTCTTTCTTTCATTTAAAAAAAAAAGTTGGAAGATATTGTTATAGAAGACAATAGAAAGAAAATAAAATGGAACCATTCTTAATAAAGTCTTTTTCCTCCCAAAGAATAACTTTAGCTTAAGAGTTCTATTATAAGTGGGATGAAATTTATACATTTCATGGCCTTGAAACAATTCATGACTTTCAGATTTTATTTGTTATAAATTTTCATTGTATTTAGCTTTTGTTAAAAGTAGAATCATTCAATCCAGAAACAGAAAATTGTACTGAAAAAGAATATTCACCAAAATATATATTTTATCACATTTAACTGGTTATTTTATAAGTATAGAAAATCTTATCCTTTATTTTTGTACATTCGATATCTAATTAATTTTTTTCTGGAATCTTTTTTTAAACAAAAATAGGAACAGGAATTTAATAGCAGTCCATCAATAATAAGATGGGCTATAGTTGCAATGTATACGATCATGTTATATCACAGTTCTTCTTTATTACTCTTTTATTTCACAATCTTTAGCCATGACAATGTGTATTCAGGTAAAATTCTGTGTGTGTGTGTCTCTCTCTCTCTCCATCTCTCTCCCTGTCTCTTTTTCTCCTCTCTCTCTATCTCTCTCTTTCTCTGTCTCTGTCTCTGTCTCTGTCTCTGTCTCTCTCTCTCTGTTACTCTGTCTGTCTCTCTGTGTTTCTCTCTGTAGCTTTGTGTCCATATAATTTATAGCTACATTTTACTCTATTTTTGCTACTAAAGTTCTGAATCCTTTTTTTGCATTCTTTAAAAATCATAAGTTCAATTTGACTATATTGAGCAAAAAAAAAATTTGAATGTAAAACTTTAAAAATGAAACTGCTATATTAAAGGCATCAGTAAAATGGTTATTAAAATGTATCAAAGATGCAGGTAAAACTCAATCTAAATGATTTTTTGGTATTTGGAAGAAATCATGATAATCACTGTCATCACCATTATCTTTGCTCACATTTATAGTGTTTTACCTTATCTTATGGGATCCTCATTACAGCCTAGTATCAAGGATAATATAAATATTATTATATCCATTTTTTTAATTATAAAAGATTTTTTATTATTTTCCAGTTACATGTAGAGATAGTTTTCAACATTTGTTTCCATAAGATTTCCGATTTCAAATTTTTCTCCCTCCCTCCCCTCCCCCAGGAGAAGCATTTTTCCCCCACTCCATTATTCTTCCTCCCCTAAAAAAGAGTGCAAGAATGTTTTCTATCATATAATTAAGCCTAAGTTTCCCTCCTGACAGGTGGGGATACTCACCACTGTACCATAAGGAAGGTGCTAGAATTCAAAGGATAATTATTCCAGTCAAGTTCTATGAGAAATTCAAAGAGGAAGAGGTGCTTTTAGGCTTATAATAAAGTTAATAGTATCTGAATTGGGAAAAGAAGGAAAAAATGGGGGCAAGGCAGTTTTGCTACCAATATATTCAGAGTTCATTCTAACATGAAGAGAAGGAAAGAAAAATTAACTACCTACTTTATGGGATTCCATGCTACATTTTCTGAGTAGTTTATGAATTATTTAGTTTGACAATGTATTGTTTTATGTTTAACAACTCAATACCATAAAGGTATTGATGTCATCTTAGAGGAGAAATCAATAGGTATTGACTATTATCTGGATTCCCAAGAATCTTGCTGAATTACAAGCATCACTAGCAAGTATATTGTTCAAGATGTGATTTACCACTGCCCCCTTCTGTCCCAGCTCCTTCTTCCCACATCAAACAAAATATAGGACCATTATGAAAGCTAGCTAAGGAAATGGCCATATATATAAAACAATTTGTGATACTTTCCCTATCCTTAACCACATATCACCTTCAATCAATATCCAATAACTTTTTTCTTTTAACAGAGATCTAACTGTAATGATTGGTCTTACATCTCCTCCTACTACCTAATTTTAAATCAAATCATAAACAGTAGAGTTAACAATATTTTTTCACTTACCTACCAATTTTGGTTTTCCTAGTTTCTTTTTTCAACAAGTCTACTTTTATGTGACTTCTCAGCACTAATTGTATTGCCATTTAATTGTGTTCTGTTCCCTAGATAAACAAAGCTCAATGATGCATTCATTAAGAATGAAATAGAGAAATAAATTCACAAAGCAACCTGTCTTTCAAGAGGCTAAAAGACAGACCTCAACTTGATATCATCTGCAATAAATAAATCAACAAGCATATATGAAGCACCCTGTTTTATGCCATTCAGAAATGAGCAATGAATAAACTAAATACAGCATTTGGAGATTCTGTGGGATTTATTAATTTCATTTCTTTGTGAACTATGTTTTCCTAATGTTTCAAATGTTTTATGGTGGAGCTGCTAGGTGGCACAGTGGATAGAGCACTGGCCCTGGAGTTAGGAGAACCTGAGTTCAAATCCGGCCTCAGACGCTTAACACTTACTAGCTGTATGACCCTGAGCAAGTCACTTAACCCCAATTGCCTCACCAAAAAAAAAAAAAATCCTCTTTGAGTTCTTCCAGGGTCTGGGACCAATTCAAATGTTGTATGGCATACAAATGCATACAAATTCATATTTACATATTTAATATTTAAAGCATGTCTATACTATGAAACATGTATATTATATGTGTATTTTTCATAATTTGATTATATTTTTTAATTCTAAATTAATCAAATTAACTTAGGCTACTACAAGTGATATCTAGATCATGAGTTTCATGGGGAAAGGCAAACACTTTCCTGACTAGTATTATACTAGGGAAAGTTTTAAAACCTATTTTTAAGATTGTATGTGCATGTGTGTGTGTGTGTGACAGAAACAGAGACAGAGAAAGAGACAGAGACAGAAAGTTCTCTAATTTGTTTTACCTCTTTGGCCCTCCATGATCTTTCTCTATTTTTATTCCAACATGATATAGCATCTTGTAACTATATATTTTAGTTTCTTAATACCAAAATGGGGAAAACATCATCTTAGCAACTGGGATTGTGAGGGAATAAAAAATCGCATAGACATTATCTGTTGATGCTGAACAGCTGATAAACATAATACTTGCCTTAACTATCCAAAACATAAAACGCAGGAAATACAATTCTATGTTTGATTCTGACCATAACAAAGAAATAGACTGCTGACATAGAAATGATGGGAACCTTCAGATGAAGTGACAATCATAGTTTAGAGCTGTTGACATAGACAGAGGATGTCATCCAATGCATGTCCTTCATGTTAAAAGAACCACTTCTAAAGAATTCAGAGAAAGAATAGGTTAGATCCCATGACCTAAGATCCAGTACAGAAAGTCCAAGAGTCATAGGATGATTTTAAAAATTGAAATTCCATTGTTGGAAATATAAATAATTCCAATAAGGAAGAAAGCTAGGTTAAAGAGAATGATACAGATGCACCAGAAACTCACTGACCAAGTAGATTTTTGTTTTGTTTTGTTTTGTTTTTTGGGGGGGGCAATGAGAGTTAAGTGACTTGCCAGGGTCACACAGCTAATAAGTGTCAAGTAAGTGTATGAGGCCAGCTTTGAACTTAGGTCCTTCTGAATCCAGGGCCAGTGCTTTATCTACTGTACCACTTAGCTGCCCCCAAACAAGTAGATTTTTAAAAGACACATCAAGAGGTTAAATCATCAGAGCAGCTAGGTGGCGCAGTGGATAGAGCACCGGCCCTGGAGTCAGGAGTACCTGAGTTCAAAAATCTGGCCTCAGACACTTAACCCTAACTAGCTGTGTGACCCTGGGAAAGTCACTTTACCACAATTGCCACACAAAAGAAAGAGAGAGAGAGAGAGAGACACGTTAAATTATCACCAAGTAACGGAACATGAATTTAAAGACTGGCACCTATAAGAATACTGTCATGCATATCAAAGCATAGAATCATTTAAGCCTGGTGGTTAATATTAAGGGCCACAAAAGGGGGGTTATTAGTTCTGTTGAAGATAAAAGAAATATAAAAAAACTAATAGGAATGCTTCATAACATAGATGGGAAAATATTAGATGATGGAGGAAGGGGAGAGCTTTTCAACTGTTGCATATATATATATATATATATTTATTTATTTATTTATTTAAGCAATGGTAACATTCTTCACACTAGAAAGAAAAAATGTACTGAACAGAATCATGGACCCAAATGTAAGTTAGCGCATATTAAGAGAGCAGATAGCTATCCAAAAAGAGTACATGTCAGAAGACCCAGACAAAATTACTTTTAGGATACAGAAAAACAAACAAATAAATTGATGATTGTAATTGCTGAGTCACAATCACAAAATCATGGAGAGCAAAGGAGGTAACATGAGATTAGAGACAGGCAAATGTCCCAATTAACAACAACAAAAACCAAAGAAGAATGGAAAGTATACTTAGAAAAAAATAGGAAGGATTACAATTTTGTGTTTTGACAAAATTCTTGAATACATCACTAAGGGACTAATTTACTAGAATAGCAAAAAAAAAAAAAGCAGCAATCATCACTAAGAAATATATAAGTATAACTTCGCCAGTAAAAATGCCATACCATTCAATCTACATTTCCTTTATTGATATCCTTACTGCATAGACATATAAAGGGAATTTCACAGTCACAGTATGCCTCAAATTCAGGATGGAGTTTAACACAATCTCTCATGATTTTCTTGTGGACAAGATATCAAGTTCTAGGCTATATCCTCACTTCTTAAACTGTGGGTCTTGACCCCATATGGGGTTGCAAAAATAAATGTGAGGGGTCTCAAGAATTTGGCAACATGAAAAGGTTATAGCTATTTTATATACCTATATACAGAGGGTCACATAAAAATTTCTTGAGTGAAAATGGTCCCAAGTGAAAAAAGTTTAAGAAACCCCAGGCTAGATTATCATAAACAGAAACGACTGAATAAACCTAAAGGGTAATGATTATAATGAATAATTGTACAAGTACAGGATTAAAGAGGAGTGGCTAAACAACAGGTAATATGGAAAGACATTGATATCATAGTGGCCTGTGAGCTTAATGAATTAAATTTGTGACATCATAGCTAAAGCTAGTGTAACCTTGGCCTACACATTATTGTGTAAGAAAAAAAAATTTGGTCACGTCACAAATTGTGATTATTGTGCTCACTTTCAGGTGCCATATTTTTGGAAGGACATTAGAAAATTCGAGTACTGTCAGAGGAGTACAACCATGATAATGAAGGAAATATAGACTTATAATATAAATATTGGATGAAGGAAATGAGGATAGTTTTCTTTTTTTAGGCTGGGGAAGAAAAAATTAATATGGGAAAATGATGGCTCATCAAACATTTGAATGGCTATCTTGTGAAAGAGGGCTAAATTTCTTCTACTTAATCCCAAAAGTCAAAACAAGCAGTAATGGGGAAAAGTTGAGAATCAGTACATTGAGGCATTATATAATGGAAATGTACATAATAATTAGATCTGTAATAAGGTAAGTGACTTTCCCATTCTTTGAAGTCTTGTAACAGAAGCAGACTGACCATTTGTCAGGAATCTTATAGAAGAGTTTTGTTTTTTTTTTACCTTGAATTGGAATAATTGACTTTGGCGGTGGTGGTGGGGGGGGGGGAGGAGGCAGGACAATGAGGGTTAAGCAACTTGCCCAGGATCACACAGCTAGTAAGGGTCAAGTGTCATAGGCCAGATTTGAATTCAGGTGAGGGCTGGTGCTTTATCCACTGTGCCGCCTAGCTGCCGGGAATAATTGACTTTTGAGATTGAATCTCTAAAGCTGAGATTCTACTATTCTGATTTGAGATAGTTAACTTCCATATTCACATTTGATCTATTTTGCTGATCTCAATAATTGCACAAATAAACTGTATTCCTAACTAGTATTTATTTCCTTGTTTTGTATTACAGAGAAGTAACTGGATTATGCCCCCAATTATTTGACCATTTGTAGTTAAATGAAGATGTTCTGTTCCTTTTAATGTTTTGGACCTTAATAAATATTGTTAAATTAACACTTAATTCATGCTCTCATGGAAGACATTCAGTGCATATAAATAAATAACAATAGTGGTAATGGAATTGCAAACCATCATTTTCAGTCAAGAATATGTCTCCTACACCTGAACAACTATTTCACACCTCCCTCAGAAAATAAATTTAAGGAAATGAAAGATTGTAGGGAAATAACAAATAAAACTTATTTCTTATTTTCGCTTGAATTTATGTATATTCTAAATACTGAAGCTTAAAGTGTCCATCAATCCAATCTAATATTGAAAATAAGAATTCCTTCTACAAGATTCCTGACAAATAGCCATCCTGACTCTGTTAGAAGACTTCCAATGATGTGAAATAGAAGGCAAAAAATGTTGCTGAATATTGATCATGGTATTTTGAAAAGTACTTTGTACTTGAAGTAAAAACAACCTAGATTAATACCTTATGCCACAAATTGTTAGCTGAGTGACCTTGAGGGAATACTTTAACTTTTCTATCCTCAGTTTCCTTATTTGTAAAAGGAATAGGGGCAGCTAGGTGGTACAGTAAATAAAGCACCGGCCCTGAATTCAGGAAGACCTGAGTTCAAATTCGGCCTCAGACACTTGACACTTACTAGCTGTGTGACCCTGGGCAAGTTACTTAACCTCAATTGCCTTACCAAAAAAAAAAAAAATGGAATATAATAATACTTCCATTACCTTCCTCACAGGGTTGATAAGGGAAATTATTTTGCAAGCATAAAGCACCATAGAAATTATTAGTTATTGTTATAATTGTATAATAATATGGTGGTAATTAAACCATCGATATGTCTTAAGGATAATATGATAAATGAAATTTAAAAAGAGGGTACCAGAGAAATGAGACATGATCTGTTATTTCTGTGTTGAATCAGGTATAAAATAGAGCCATATTCTAAGGTAAAAAAATTGATTGAAAAGTATTAGAGGTGGGGACAGCCAGGTGGCACAGTGGATAGAGCACTGGTCCTGGATTGAGGAGGACTTGAGTTCAAATCCGGCTTCAGACACTTGACACTCACTAGTTGTGTGACCCTGTGTAAGTCACTTAACCCCAATTGCCTCACCAAAAAAAAAAAAAAGAAAGAAAGAAAGAAAAAGAAAAGAAAAGAAAAGTATTAGAGGTGAAAGCAATAAGGGGAAGAAATTAGATCAGTGGCATTAGAATAGTCAGAAGATGTAAGGTGTCTCAAACTAAAAAATAATGTGGCAAACAGAAAAGTGAGCCATAACAAAAGAGGTATGACTTGCTATCTACCTCCAAAGAAAGAACTGATATTGATTGAATGCAGACTGAAGCATGGTATTTTTCACTTTCTTTCATTTTTACTTTTATCCAAGTTTTCTTAAACAAAATGGCTAATATGGTAATGTTTTACATAAATTGCACATGTACAACTTATATTTAATTGCTTACCACCTTAGGGAGGAATGAGGGGAGCAAAGGAAGAAGGGATAATATTTGGAACTCAAAACTAAATAAAAATGTTTATTAGGTTTTTTTTGTTTTTTGTTTTTGTTTTTGTAAAAATGTTTTTTAGTAAAAAAAAAATGAGAAAAGATTTACAGTCAGATTTCTCAGCTAGGTATGCCAGGGAGGATATTTTAACCTCCCCCTCTACCAATATATTTATTATTAGAAACAACAACAAATATACCACCATATTTGAAGAAAAGATGAAGAGTCAGAATTCAAGTTAACCCCCACAAATTTGACAAAGGTATTCATTACTGCTGTCAAGTTTTGATGGACAGTGAATGTTCACAGCTGTGTTTAGACATTAAACAAAGCCACATAATTTCATATTTAAACATGTTAATTACCATGTGCAATTCACAGGAGTGCTGATAGATCAAGGCCACTTGATTGTGTCTTTAGTTCCTGTCTTCATAAATATTCAAAGCAATGCCAGCAACAATTCTGCCACATGAGTTTAGCATTTTTCTTTTTTTTTTTTTTTTATGCAATGGGTCACTATATTTAAAGAGATTTTGTCTATCAAGCTACAAGTAAGTAATGAAGCTATCAATTTATTTCTAATATTTCAAAAGCTTTGTGATTTTTTATATTTAATCAACTACATAAAGTAAACATAGAATTCTATTTTTTAATAATCTGAAAGTGTTACTCAAGTGAAATATTGGTTATTTAGTATCTTCAAATCTATAGACACAAAGGAATTTTCTATATGAGCTATTAGTATCTATTCTGCTGTTAAATTTTATTCCAAGTACCTCTAATACATAACAGATTGCTTTGAAAATAATATAAAAGGTATGTTCATTATGTACAGGGAATTATTTATCTAATAAACCTATGTAATTAAAAATAATCCTGAAATAATGCTATTTTTTTCTCTAAAGGATAGTCATTTGGGTAGTTGTTTTTGCTTTTGTTTTGCTAGATGTGATTTCATACATTCAGGGATATACTGCTATGTGCAAATATTTCAACTTTTTCAGATAAGCAGCAGTTTTGCAACTTACAGTCTAAAAGTTTCCTAGAACATGACATTATTGGGTCTTTTTGCTTCATTACTCTCTTAATCCCTTTTTAACAATCTACTATTTCACAATATTCTCATAGATTTCTGATATCTGAAACTACACTTTTTTAAAATATCTTTACTTAATTCTATAATTCTGCCTGTATTTTTGATGAACTTTATAAGTAACAATTTAATATACCAAATGTGGGGTTTTTTTTGTTTTTTGTTTTTCTGGGTTTTTTTGTGTTTTTTTGTGTTTTTTTAATCAGGTAGTTGGGGTAAAGTGACTTGCCCAGAGTCACACAGCTAGTAAGTGTTAAGTGTCTGAGGCCACATTTGAATTCAGGTACTCCTGACTCCAGGGCCAGTGCTCTATCCACTGAGCCACCTAGCTGCCCCACCAAATGTGTTTTAAAAGGTAAATCAGGACCATGTTTTTCATTGCATATCTTTCTATTTAATCAAATTTTTCTATTATTCAGGTAGTTACAGCTACCTGAACCACGTATAAAAAAATATTTCAAATATTCATTCAAATATCACATAAATCTCTAAAATTTTAGATATATTCTTCCATTTGCAATTTGGTCTAGTTTGTCATTCACATGCAAGAATGAAATTTCCAACAAGTCTTCGACATATTGTGATACATTATTTCACTATTTATTTCATGCTCTAAACATAGTTTAGAAAACAAAATTATTTTATAAGCAAATGAGCTCCATTTCCTCTCAGAGCTTCTTCACTCAGCAGGGAAGTAATCTTCATTTGGCCATCTTTGGATGAAATGAGTGCATTTTGGAACATGGTCTAAGTTCAGGAAAGGCAAAAAAAAATCAAAAATAATAAATGGAGAATGGAGAACCTCAAATTACAGTATTTTCTTTGTTCTCAATAACTATACTGATTTCCTGAATTTGAACGAATTTTGTAAGATGTTTCCTCATAAAGAAGAAAAAGAACATGATTAAGTATAATGTTCTGAATCAAAGGAATGAAAGCATGATACAATCTCATGTCATGAAAAAGTTAAAAACAAATGAACATAGGTCCTGGTAGAAACAATACAGGAAAAATCATGATCAACTCATTATCTTTGAGGGGTACAAGGAAGTGAATGAAAACAAATCTATTGAAGGGGTTATCTGGTAGAGTTTTGAACTGAAAATTAGGAAACCTGGCTTCTAGTTATAACTCTACCATAAGTCAATTGTGTGACCTTGGTTATATCATCTTGTCAACTTAGTCCTAAGTTTCCTTATTCAGAAAATGAGTAGGATCAGTAAGATCCCATTTCTGTAGGAAATTCTAATACATGGTCTACTCTTATATATCTCAAAATTGATCATTTTTTCCAATGTATGTAACACTTCTTACTTCTTACAGAATAAAGATAGTGGGGCATACAATGATAGTTTTACACAGTTTTATAGAGATGAGATAGTATACATAGCAAAAATATTTACTGAATTTGTAGTCACAGCACTGCACTTTAAATTCTACCTATCACTTATTCCCTATGCGACTTTGATGTGCAAATTTAGAAATATCTCCACTCCAAATGTTCATACGGACTTGTGTCTGATTTGAGGTAGAGCTTCCAGAGTTCATATTGGTCTGATCAGCCAGTTAGACACACTATGTTTTGATCCCAACGTAGCAATGTCATTTTGGTCCTCTTTGAGATTGAAGGACAGCAACCAATCAAGTGACTCTGAGCAAGGCATTTCACATATCTGGATTTCTCTTCCCTCATCTATTAAATTATTGGGTTGAATTACAGGGATAGTTTAAGGCCTTTCCGTACTCCAAGCTTATGATCTTAACATATATAACAATGACAAAACTAGTATAAGAATATGGCTACATAATAGTCTGGTCTGCCGTCTTTAGAAAGTGACTTTTAAGCCTTGATAATCTAAAATAGTACTAAGACTTTGGGGACACAATGTACTTTAAGCTAGCACCCATCTGTATTCTCTTCCCATTCCCAGATAGTAAAAATTTGTGTTGTCCTTTCTCCCATGAATTTCAGGTGTTATATGGTATTTACTTATTTATCCAGGAATTTGTGAAACAAAACTATGCTAACAATAAGGACTATCTTTAATGGGAAGTCCCCTTGTCTTTCTTGAAGCCCTAAATACTTAATACGTCAATAAACACATTTCAGTATGGACATCTCTGGGACTACACTGGCAGTTACCTCTCAAATAATAATCACTGGGGGAATGGGAGTATTTTGTCACATTGTGACTGATTTTATTCTAAGGAATTTACACTGAATACTAAGTTAGTCAAAATTTTTTAACATAGTAGTAATCCCTTAGTATGGAGAGAGGGAAACATACTAATATATTGCTGGAAGTTATATGTTTTTATTCTCTTAACTTGTCAATAAGTCTCTGATGAAAGGAAGTTTTGATGATTAGAAATGAGTTGAATGATGAATATGCCAGGAGTCACCACACTTTCAAAGGGGCAAGATAGAATTATTAGTCTCAATTATTTTGGAAATCTATTACCTAATTTGTCAAAAGTAAAATCTCTTAATTGGAGTTAAAACCTCATTAGAACTAATCCTATTTAAAATTAGTTTGAGGCCCAAATATTTTCCAAAGGTTTTTAAATAATAATAAGATATTTGTTTTATTTTAGAAAGAAGAAATGAACATCACAAAAGCTTACATATTTAGAAAGTTAAATTAATGGCATAGTTTTTCACATCAGTCTTCTGTTCACACATGGATGATACCATCATAACATTCAAGGAGAAACTTTTTATTTAAGTGTTTTACTGGTGGAGCTATTCTTTGGTAACTGACATGACCATCAATTCTGATCCAAGGAGCTAAAATGTATCTGAAAGAATAAGTTCATCTCTTCTTATGAACGTAAAGTTCATCCTTGTGTGACAAGTTTCATCAAATATAATTTGTTAAGTTGAACTGGCTTTTTTAATATAGGATATTAAAGGATTATCTTATATCATATATATGAAATAATTTCCATACTAAATAAACTTTAATGTCTCATTGTCAATGTGGATATTTATTCTAACAATGCAAATCACAGAGCATCCATTACTGAGCAATCTGTGGGATTCTTATCCTTGTCTTGAATATGGGGACATCTATTTGGTGGATTAGGTAGAGTACTGTGTTTGGAGTCAAGGAGACTGGAGTTCAATATGGCCTCAGATACTTATTAGCTAAGTAATCATAAGCCAGTTGCTTCATACCTGTCTGCCCTGGGTTCTTCAACTGTAAAATATGTATAATAATAGTACCTACCCCACAGGGTTGTTATGAGGATCAAATGCCATAATATATTTTTTAAAAACACTTAGCACTGGACCTGGGAAATAGTAGGCATTCAACAAATGCTTATTTCCTTCCACTCTTCCTTCCCTAAGATCAATATAGCAGGTTTACAGGTGTACTAGAGGTCTTCCTTGACATTTCCTGACATTGAAGCAATACCAATGAAGCATTCAACACCTCAGTTGGTAATTCTTTACTTTCTCCATGGGAACAGAATATCATTGGGTTTGTTTTTTTTTTTTTAATAAGGTTTTGATGACATTCTTAAAAGTGCTCCTTTTGTTTAAGTCCTTGTCTGTTATATGGTTTCTATTTGTTCATGTCTACCCTATGCCTCATTAGTGCACTCTAATTGATTTTCAATGAATAGTATTTGGAAATAATAGTGTTTCATGATGTATATTCCTACAACATCACTGGGGAAATATTGTTATAAAAGCATTTATTATAGAAATATTGCTATTAAGATATTTTTCTAAAAACTGATAATTTCTTGCACTTTTCTTCTAAATATGTGCTTCATCCTGGATATTTCAAGAATCAATAGACCCATCCTATCATCTATATGAAAATCCCACACATGATCCTTTAATCTTATAGTCTATGATCCAATCAAATGTGAGTTCGAGTTCAAACAGAATGGTTTTAATCATGGGAACTTCTCTCTACCGCTGCTCTTATCCAGGTCTTCCCTTTTTGGAAGGATCAGAATTTGATTTGGGTATCAGTAAGAGGCTAGTTACAAAGCAGGCCCTCAAGATAGGTCAAAGTCTCCTACTGCCTCCAGGGCCATCTCCAGTCTCCTTGTAAATATCTTGCCACAGGAGAGAGTGAAGCTAGTGACTTTGCACAGTGCTCCCTGATTTATATCCAGTTCACTGCAAGTCATAACATCACCTCCAGATGTCATGATCCTCTTAGAGAATGAAGGAACAACAACAATCACCAACAACAACTCACAATAGCAAACTTTCATTACATACATGGTTTAATTTATTCTGACAGAAAGAAAGAACGCATACCTGACCTCATAGTCACAATAACTCTGTTGTTTCCTAGAGTGGCTTATTATCCTCCCCATATTTTATCCTCCAAACATATAGTGCTAGTGTGAGTTGGTGATAGAATCAAGAAGGAAAACTCTAAGGCTCCTTAACTATAGATCATGTGACTCCCAGTACTATCAAAGAGATAGAACTGGAAAACTCTGTGCTGTTGCTAACATAAGTAAGAATCTTTCTTTTCCTTTGCATCACAGTATCTGAATCAAAAATATTTTTTAAATATAAAAATATTCTGTTTTATTTCATAGGTTATCATTTTCAATTTATTTATTTCTCCAAAGATATTTAAAATTCTTTTTTAGTCTTGATTTATTGTTATCATATTGGTTATCTAAATTTTAATCATATTCTGATTACATTAATCTTATTTTATTTTGTTAAAATATGTTAACAGATATAATTTTTCCTATAATGACACTGTTATTAGTTAGTCTTATTCACTTCTATATAATTTTCTCATATTGCCATTATTTTATATTTTTTGAAATATTATCTACAATATTTTGTCATTTTAAACAAATGAAGCACTAAATCTGTGAAGATGGAGACACCGTGGCCAAGAAGAATTTATCATTTTTCCTCAGAAATATACAAATAAAGAATTCTAACAAATTCAAGACAAATATAGTACAATACCTAAATTAGTAAAGGTATAAGGCAACTCTAGAACAATTTCACTGGTCAATACTGATGCAAAGATTTTAAACACAAATTTCCCAGATTAAAGCAGTATATGTTTTATGTTTTTTGTTTTTTGTTTTTTTCAGTAAGGCAATTGGGGTTAAGTGACTTGCCCAGGGTCACACAGCTAGTAAGTGTTAAGTGTCTGAGATCGGATTTGAACTCGGGTACTCCTGACTCCAGGGCCAGTGCTTTATCCACTGCGCCACCTAGCTGCCCCAAAGCAGTATATGTTTTAAATATGTTTATTACCAAGTTTATATATATTATAAATGTATACATATTATATGTGTATATATCTATATGTGTGTGTGTGTGTGTGTGTGTATATATATATCCTAAGTGCAAAAAAATCATCCCATAAGGAAGACAATTAGCATAACTAATCATCTAAACAAAAATATTTTTCTTGACCAAATAACTCCTATAGGCTACCTGTTGCCTTTGAATAGACTGCAGACTACTAAGGATGGCATTTAAAACTCGTTCTCATCTCTACTAGATTCTGTTTAATGCTAATTTCACATTCTTCATATACTCTGTGTTCTAGTTAAACAAATATATTTGCTATGCCCTAAACTTGCCATTCTATCTTTCATGGCATTGCCTTTGTAAACTTCAGCTTAGAATTCTCTGCATCATCACTTCACTATGTGAATTCTGATCTTTCTCTCTCTCTCTCTCTCTCTCTCTCTCTCTCTCTCTCTCTCTCTCTCTCTCTCTTTCTTTCTTTCCTGGGCAATGGTGGTTCAGTGACTTGACCAGGGTCACACAGCTAGTCAGAGTCAAGCAAGTGTCTGAGGCCAGATTTTAATTCAGGTCTTCCTGACTTCAGGACTGGTGCTTTATCCACTGTGCCACCTAGTTGCCCCTGATGTTTCTTTTAAGGGTTAGCTCATGTGTCTTTTGGTGTTTTCTTTTAGAAAGATTTTCTGATCCCCTAATTATCTTTCCTCAAATTATAAGGTATATATTTAACACTTTACATATCCCATAGTGGAATGGAAGATGCTTGGGTACAGACATTCTTTTTTAATTTGTCTGTGTATCCCCAGATACTAGCATAGGGCTTTGTATATAGTAGGTGCTTAATAAATGTTTAGTGGATTGATTGGACTATATGTTGAAATTTGGAACATAGAGTGGCACTACCAGAAAAAAAGAATAAAGATGAAGTAAATGCACATAGATTAAATGAAATAAGATTGGGAATAGGAGACAATGATAAACAACCTGGTTTAATCATTGATCAGAACACTAAATAAATCAAGATTTTTAGGAATTACTTTACAGGTCTTTAGCCAAGGTATAGAATACAGTAAACTTGAAAAAGAAAAAAACAAGCTTCATTTAAAAAATGTGATATCCAATATCATATGTTTTACTGTCACTCTAGTTTCAACATACCTAAACCAACATAAAATTAATAGCCATATTTTTAAGGAACTACAAAATGTTCCTAAGAGAAATTAGAGAGTAAGTTTAAAAAATTCAAACATACATACATATAAAATGTGCATAATACAGGTGTGTACACATATATATGTATGCATAGACTTATCTATGTATGCATTGTATACATTTATGTATATATTAATATTAAATACTTGTATACGTGTCACAAGAACAGATTTTGTAAAATGTCTGTCCTTCTGGGAGACTATAAGCTTATGGAGAGTAAGACTTGTGTCATATTTTTATGTTATCTCCTCCTTTAGAATGTAAGCTTCTTGAGTTCAAAGACTGCCTTGGTTTTAGATTTGTATCCCTACTGCTAAGTATAGTGCTTGGAATGTACTAATTGATAAATACTTTTTTTCATTAATTAATAAATTAATTCATCCATTATTAGTTAACTTTTCATACTCATATGCTTTTTTCTTTTTTTTGCAGTGCAATGAAGGTTAAGTGACTTGCCCAGAGTCACACAGCTAGTTAAGTGTCAAGTGTCCCAGGCCGGATTTGAACTCAGGGAGTCCAGGGTCGGTGCTTTATCCACTGCGCCACCTAGCTGCCCCTCATACTCATATGCTTTTTCTCTGAAATTTAGTCCCAAATTTCCCAAGATAGTTATTTGTATACATGGGTTTCATACATACTAAATGTTCAGCAAACAATTGTTTCTTTTCCAGTATCATAATGAACAAAATGTCCAGGTATGCAGTAGGAAATGGAAAACCAAAATAATTAACAGTTAAGTCATTTTCCCCATTAAATTGGATGAGACATTCCAGTAGATCTAAGTAGCACTGCATTAGCCTATAAGAATAATGCTCATATTAAAGTTTCCTGAGGGAATAATTAATAATATAAACATTTGGTAGGATTTTCATATATTTAGGTATTATATAATACTATGTAAAATAAAAAGAAAGCCAAGAATAATATCCTATACTTTAGGGGTTTTTTTTCTTTTCCCAATCATTCATATAAAAAATTCTGCTTTTAAAGGGGTCTTTAGTACCTCTTCCTTTCCCTGAGAATAATATAGTTCCCTGAAACAGAATAAAGTCAATCCAAATTGTATGCATTATTCATCGAAGATGACATACAGTGAACTCTAAGATTGTAAAACTCCATTAATAGTGAAAGGCAATGAATTCTTTCTAGTTTTCTTTTTTTATGCATTGAATCCATAAGAATTTTTTTTTCTGATCATAATGAACCTGGAGCTGCAAATCATTCTTTGGGAAAATGTCTTAATTGCTTCATTATAGAATAGCCCTATTGCAGGATACCCTGACTATATACAAGAACACATTTTTAGACAGGACTATCAGGCTTTCTGAGCATAACCCAAATTGAGTTCTGCAGGTAAGCAAACTTTGAACAGTGATCATCAGTTTCCTTTACAAGTTTTTTAATTAACATTTGCCCTTTATATCAACTTGCCTGTCCCTAAGGTGATGCTGTGGGCAGTTAAATGAGGAACTTGCTTCATCAGACTCCTTCTGAAGCCCTAAACAATTTTATTGGTTGATCCATGTGGGGAGGTGATGGATGTGACAAAGATATCTGAATTGCTCACAAATACAGCTTATAAAATGCCTTTCCATTTATCATTCACCACTACTACCACCCACAAAGACCTAAAGATTAGTTTTGTTTAATGATAATTTCTATTCAAATTGTGGGGCTATATTAGAACTCATTTCATGTCTGAGATAAATAGTTGCAGTAATCAATGAGATAGTCACTTTTAAAAGATCATTCCTTGAAGTAGTTGAAAGGAAACATCAAAATAGGCTTAGTTAGAAATATTGAAATCTGTGCTTCTCAAGTTGAAATATTCTATATGGAAGAAAATGAAAAGGAATAATAAAAAAATGCACAGAAATCTTTATTGCCTGTCAAGTTGGCAGTTAAGATTCATTGAAACTGAATAATAGTCCTAAAGGTGTTACAAAGTATAAGTGAAATAGATTTCTTTAAAAAATCTTAGTAGTTTTGCACAATAATCTTTCAATGTATATTATGAAGACTTAATTGATTTTTGGTTATCTAAATTATATTTTATCTTTCAGTACCAAATTATTAAATAGAGAAATACAGATAAATTAAAATAAAATTTGAGACTATAAACCTGATATGACAGATGTCATGCTAAGACATGCATATCCTACAGAGACATCAAGTTATACCATTAAAACTGAAATGGGTATCAAAATGTTGTTGCTGGAAAACCTATTCATTTATATTTCCTCCTCCTTACCCATCATGAAGAAATGCATTAGGCTGATCTTTTCAAGTTTCAAGCCAACTTTTTATTACAGTATCCTTAGAAGCTTATTTTAGAAGTTTAGGACAGTTAATTAAATAGCCCATTTTAAGTAATCTTTATAGATAATCTGTTTCAACATTTCCAGAAATCCAAATAACCTCATAAAAAATAAAAATAATATTCCTTGAAAAAGACTTGTTGTTCTTGTTTGTCCTTCATTCTCTAAGAGGACTATGACATCAGGAGGTGATATTTTGACCTGCAGTGAATTTGCATTTAAGTGGGAGAGTGTTGTGTATAGTCACCATCCTTACTCTCTCCTCCATCTAGGTCCAGTGGCAAGATATACTTTGGGATGACTGGAGATGGCCCTGGATATTTCAAGGCAATTGGGGTTGTGACCTGCCCAGGGTCACGCAGCTTGTGTGAAGTATCTGAGGCCAGATTGAATTAAGTCTTCTTGAATCCATGGCTCTAACCACTGCACCAACTCGCTGCCCCTCCTTGTAAAAATATAGATAGATATAGATATAGATGTATGCATGTACATATGTATACACATACACATATACATATATACCCATATATACCTATAGGTACACATATATATGTATGTATGTATACACACATACATACATACATACATTATACAATCAGAAGAGAATAAAGAAATCAAGAAGTCTGTTTCATTCTGCCTTATCAGTGAAGGAAAAGAATCCAGAGACTGGCTTTCAACTAACTCTTCTTTCCACAACTGTATCTGGTTTATCATTAGTGCATGAATTTCATTCAAGGAGGTTATAGCCTAGATCATTCATCCTACCTATTAGTAATGGGTCTATCAGTTATATTTTTATGCTATGTGTGATTCACATAAATGAAATACAGAGGAGAATTAAAGCAAGTTTTAAAATACTTCAAGCAAAAATAAATTTCTTCTCTTGTCTGGTTATTCAAAACAAAAGTATGAATTCAGACAATATATTTGAAGAAAATTTATCTCATTTCCAACTTCATTTTCTATATGTAGATCTAGATAAGTCATCATTAAATATGTTTCATATCTACAGTAATATAATGGCATATATATAATCAATACACATATAGGAATTGGGTATAATTTATTTCTATCTCCTGAGTAAGATATGAAAATTTCTGCACAAAGGAGATCCTCCAACAAAGGCTGAAATTGATCTGGTCCTAAGTACTTGTACTCGAATTGACGACATTTTTAGCTGCAGAGTTGCTGTAGACATGACCAATTCCTTGAGTATCAAGAGTGTGGTTCCTTACACTGATAAATTTCTTAACACTTGAGCTGTCCCTTCACCTGGGGTTATTTTTTGTTTGTTTTTGTTTGTTCGCAATGAGGGTTAAGTGACTTGCTCAGGGTCACACAGCTAATAAGTGTCAAGTGTCTGAGGATGGATTTGAACTCAGGTCCTACTGAATCCAGGGCCAGTGCTCTATCCACTGCACCACCTAGCTGCCCCCTTACCTGGGATTTTAAAAGGAAATAAGCACTTTCCATTGGGTAGCAACAGAAAAAGTGAAGGACTACTCCCCAAAGGGGAAAGATGACACAGATTTTCATGAGAGAGAAAGACATGAGAAAAGGACAGAATATGGTAAAGAGAGCAATGGATACAGATATAACCACCAGTCATGAAGGCATATCTAGAACCAGAATTGAGAAATATAAAGTCAGGATCGTGTAGGTGCCCCAAAAAGAGTCATGTGCACCCACATATTCACCTCCACCCCAAGACAGAAGCCATTTAAATACTATCTTCAGTCTCCTCAAGAAATGTGTTCCTTCCAACGACAATATGAATCTTTATACTTCCAGACATACTCAGTTCATGCTAGTGCATGTAATTTATTCATATCCTTTCACATGGAATTAACTGAGAGTGCTGAGCCCTGCTCACTTTTTCTTGACATAGCAAAAATGCCAGTGAAATGTATGCACAGTCTATTAGCTATCACTTGCTTTTTCAGTGTAACTAAGTCATCTTTTTTCTATCACACATTTCTTGCATGAAATTCATGCACTCATTCTTCTTCATTTTTTAATTATGTATTCCATCACCTTCATCCCTAACATGGTCCTCTCCACTGCTCTTTGAATTATATTTATTTTCTTTCTTGATACACCACAATGTTTTATGATTCATAATCATACAACACAAATAAAATGTTATGAAAATGAGAGGCATTTGCTTATGGGAAAATTTGGAGGTAAATGTGGAATCTTTGCAATTTCTCAAAGGCAATTCAACACATTCTCCTTGTCTTATACAAATATAGTCCAAAATCACTATATACTTGTAATCTATGTCAATGTACCAGTCTATCAACAATAATTTATTCTGTATCCACTATGTGTTATTATCCTAAAGATATAATTTTAAGGAAATTAAGGTCTTTACTCTCAAATAGCTTGTAGTCTACTCTAAGATAGCTATACATAATAGGTATAGTCAAATAATAGTTCATGTATCTATCCCACATGATAATCTGAACAATAAACACTGTTTATCCACTTGCTTTTCCCATGTGAAAAGTTAGGAAAAGTCTTTTGAATGATTATGATTCTTGTCCCAAATGCTCTGTAATGTTCCAGTGCTTAATGGAGCTATCAACATCATTATTCATAAACAAGAACACCTGGAGGATTTCACCACCTAGTTATTTAGCCCTGGATTTCCTCCATGAGAATGGTAAACAAATAAACTAACAAAAAAAACCTTTAGTAAGCATATTATTCTCTGTTTTATTCCTTACCCAATATATTAATGATCAGAAGGTTGTTGCTCAAGGCTATCACTGATATTACCCTTTTCAAGGAATCTTGAACACTTTTCATGTATGGTCAGAAGACATATTTCTGATATCATCCATAACTCCCTTGGTGATGGTGGTGGTGAGAAAGGTGGAGATGTCTACACAAGCAGATGTGATTGTACAAGGAACTCAGACATGATTATAGATTAAAAAATGTTTATAACAGATGAAAAAAGAAAAGGATTTTAGGACAAATATTTTAAAAGTGACACAGACTTGTAAGAATAACTTTAAGAAAGGTAAAGAATGGATCAGGCTGAAGCTTGTGATAAATGCCAAGTGTAACAGAGGATTCATTTATTCACATTGAGTATTAGGGGGGAAATCAATGGAGGGAAAATAGCACTACTTAGGGCAGGTAGAATGACAATAATAAAAGATGGAGAGGAAGGCCTATTCAACTTATCTTTTACTTCTGTCTTTGTTTTAAAATAAGAATAATGGTATTCATACAGGTAAAAGAGAATTAAATTGTTTAATAGTCAAGGTAAAGACAATAAAAGTGACAAAGTAGAAAGAAAGCACTTAGCTGCCCTTAATGAGTGGTACTTAATCCAGACAAAAAAAAATCTCAGAATAATAACAATGATAGCAGAAATGTATAAAAAAACCTCCTTATATAAACTATATAATTTGAGAAGTATCTCTTTAAAATAGTTGGGGATAGGGGAAATAGGACAGAGATCATTTATGTGAATTTCAACACAGAGAAAAATGGAAAGCAGCATCATTTTGAAGGAGAAAAAGAGGAAATAGATGAAGAGTTCAGAAAACAGTTAACAAAGGAGGCACAGAGGCATAATATAGTAGTGAAAGGAGACTTCAGTTATCTGACCATCTGCTGGAAATTCTGACAAAGGCAAAGATAAGTACATGACTTGGATTAATAGTAATTCCTCCTAAAGGTACAAAAGCAAAAAGTGATATTCTGCACTTGATTCCAACTTCTCAGGAATAATTGGTTGCTGAAGTAGAAATGATGTTAACCTTGGGAGGAAGTGACCAGGCTATCTTAGAATTAATGATAGTGAAGAATAGGAAAGCCAGATATAGACTGGTGTGCATTTTAGAATCAGAGAAGGGGTAAGACAGGGATTTCTAAGGGATAAAAGGAAGTATAAAAGCATGGCCCAAAATTGTTCTGAGGTAAGTCTAAGAAAGATGGGAAAGTTTTAAGAGTAAAATTCTGAAGACACACGCAGAAATTATTTTAATGAAGAGAAAAATGGAGAGCTGTCTAATCACTGACTACATCATTGAATTTCTGAGCTTCATTCTGTGATCTCTGGAAGATCATGAAGAATAGGAGAGTTCATTCAAGACAAAAGGAGGGGGAAAATTTGCCCCATTTCCCTTCTTCCTTTTAATGTGAAAATGTAATTCATAAACTATTGGTCAGTGATCTTAGCTTCAATTCACAGTAAAATTCTAGAACATATTATTAAAGAGATAGTTCTGAGCTTTTAGAAAGTGAAACAGTAATTGCCAAGGGCAAGTATTGTAAATCAAGAATACATAAAATACTGTTATATGTATTAGAATATATCTCGGTATATCTAAATGTAATAATGTAGAAAGTGTACGTTATATATGTCATATGTGTGTGCATTTATTATATGTTTGATATATGAATAAAATATAATTATATATCACAAATGAATTATTTTTTAAATAAAGAATATATTATGCCAGATTAACTTCACTTTCTTTTTTAGGAACTTTACTAAACTGGTAATTAAACTGGTAGTTAAAGTAATACCATAGATAAGTTGTACCTAGATTTCAACAAAATATATTTAATATATTTAAAAAATCACTTTTAGACAACATGGAAAGATATGCACAAGGTAGACTGTTAGGCATTATGATAAGCACTGGAGATACAAAGAAAGGCAGAAGGTATTCCCTGTCTTTGAGGGAATAATATAATAAGTATAATAAGGGAGGGAATAATATAATAAGTACAATAAGGGAGGCAACATGTAAACAACTATATACAATCTACATGTAAGATAAGTGGAACACAATCAACAGAGGGATAGTACTGGAATTGAGTGATTGGAAAAGCTTTCCTCTAGAAAATGGGATTTTGTTTGGAATGTGAAGGAAGCCAGAGAAGCTGGAAGGTAGCACTGAGGAAGGAAACACAGGAGAGACAGCCAGTGAACATTCCCAGAGTTAAGAGATGGAGTGTGTTGCTCAAGAAGCAAGGAGGTCAATGTTCATGTAATGGAGTACATTTTTTAAAATAGTAGATATTCTATACATATCATGAAATGGGGTGGGGGGTTATAATATGTTAGAAGGCTAGAACAATAAGGGTGGGATAGGTTATGAAGGACTTTGAATGTTAAACAGAGGATTTTATATTTCATCCTGTAGGTATCAAGGAGCCACTAGGATTTATAGAGGAGACTTGGGATTTTTTCACGTCGAGGGGGCAGCTAAGTGGTGCAGTGGATAAAGCATCGGCCCTGGATTCAGAAGGACCTGAGTTCAAATCTGGCCTCAGACACTTGACACTTATTAGCTGTGTGACCCTGGGCAAGTCACTTAACCCTCATTGCCCTGCAAAAAACAAAAAAAAAGAAAAATCACATTGAAACAGGAGTGGAGGATGGAATGGAGAGGGGCAAGACTTGTGGCAGACAAACCTACCAGAAGACTACTGTCATAGTCTGGGCCTTAGAAGATGAAGGCCTGGGCCAGGTGGTACTAGTATCATCACAGGAGAAAAATGGATGTAGTTGAGACATATTGTCAAGGTAAAATTGACAAGCCTTGGTAACAGAATGCATATGGCAGTCAGGGGAGGGGGGATGAAACAGATGGAGAGAGTTGAGGATGCTATATAGGTTACAAGCAAGAGGCATTTAGACAGTGGGTTTTTTTTCAGTAGTAAGAAGAGAATATAGACAGAAAAGGGTTTGGGAGGAATGATTATGAATTCAGTTTTTGGACATGTGTAGTTTAAAATGTCTACAAATAGGCATCTTGAGATGAGACTGGAGGTTAGCACAGAGAATAAGGATGGATAAATAGGTTTGAGAATCATCAGCATGGTTCACTGGATTTAGGAACATATTCAAAGAAAATTGATTAAAAGAATGAAGGCATTTTGGAGGAATATTTGTACTAGATTGCCACAGGGTCCTATCTTTGGCCCTTACTGGTCAAAAATTTTATCAATGATTTTGAGTATAATATCTGGATGTGCTAAAGACCACTTGGAGAACTCAGGATTTAACAAAAGTTCTGACTGGCCAGTAATGTTCAAAGCAATTGGCCTTTATCATAGGTATGTACAACTTATATAAGGGAATGGTGATACTGGAGAAGGAACATGGATAATGGTCAATAAGGGATAGATAAAACCAGAGAGATTACTAGATTTCTTAAGCTTGTAGCAAGAGGAAGAGAGAGGCTCAAAAATGGTCCTATGAAAACACACTCTTAGGGGCAGCTAGGAGGCACAGTGGATAAAGCACTGGCCTTGGATTCAGGAGAACCCAAGTTCAAATCCAGCCTTAGACACTTGACACTTACTAGCTGTGTGACCCTGGGCAAGTCACTTAACCCTCATTGCACCCCCCCCCCCGAAAAAAAAAAAAGAAAGAAAAGACAATCGTTAGTCTTAGGAATACCAATTTCTATTCTCTAGTTATTCCTCATAATTTGGTATTGAAAATGTTGTGACCTTGCATTCTTCACCAGGAAATCACAATCACTGTCCCTTACAATAAATGCTAATATCCATAAAACTAAGTCCAGAAGTGAATAGCTCTCCCCCGCCATCCTAGGAATGCTCAATATACCAGGATTGCACACTTACTAAGAGAAGTCTATGGCAGTTTGCCTCAAAGCACCAGTAAATAGATTGGGATTTTAGGTTTTACAGGAAAGAGCAGGATCTTGCTCAGGTATGCTTGATTCATTTCAATTCACAGGAAGAGAGATTCAATTTAATTCTATATGCTTTTATTGAGTATCTGTAAAGCACTGGCTCTGAATACACTCAAGTAGCATTTATTAAACACTTACTATTTACTGGGTACTGAAAAGACAGAAATAAAACATTCTCTACCTTCGAGGAGTTTGTATTTCATTGTGGTGATACATCCTGAAAACAGATATGCAAATGTAAAGGAAATATAAAATAATGTGGTGGAAGGACAACCGGAGGAAATCAGGAAAGCTCTCATGGAGGAGATGCCACTTGAAGTTAGCCTTAAAAAATAAAATGGTGACCTAGCCATTCTGAGAAGCTAGGTGAGGAGGGAGAATGGCATTGGGGATAGCCTTTGCAAAGTCATGGAGGCATACTTAAAGGGAAAAATATGGAGGATGATGAGTGGCCATGGGAATTCTCTTTTCCCTCTGTGCCCAGAAATCTCTAGCAGACAATGTTTTATCAGGGATGATTTAAGTAAACAGTGGGAGTACTAGGATGCAGAAGGGAACTTCATGGAGGGGATAGTTCTTGAGCTAAGCCTTGAAAGAAATCAAGAATGCAGAAGGGCTGAGTTCCTCCCTTCTAGGTAAAAAAAAATAAGATTCTTATATTGTTATTAATAACATTGAATATATTTACTCCAACACACTAACCTATTCCTTTAAACCTGACAAAACAAAAACAATAACAACAACAATAACAACAACAACAGCAACAGCAAACCAGAGGCTGATCCATCTAGGGAAGAATAATTTCTAACATAAGCTTAAGTGCTAATGTCAATATTTTATTGTTATATATTTATTTGGTCTCTCTTAGGCACTTGCTTATTTTATAACATATTACAGCATCTCCTTAACACTAAGCCATTATCCACTCAACTATCAAAGTGATTTTCCTAAAGTAAAAATCTGAGCACATCACTAAACAACTTCAGTAGCCCCCAATTTTTCTAGGATCAAATATCAAAAACTTCTGTTTGGCTTTTAAAACCTTTTTCAACCTGGCCCTTTGCTATTATTCTAGTTATCTTAAATGTTACTCCCTTTGACATGCTCTATAATCCAACAATACTGGCCTTATTTTTCCTTAAACATAGTATTGCAACTCCCAATTCCACACCTTTCCTCTGACCATCCTTCAAGTCTGGAATGCTCTTTCCACACCTTTGCTATTTTGTTGGTTTTTTTTTGCTTTCTTCGATGGTTGGCTCATAATGAAACTTTCCCCATACCTCCTACTCCTATTGTACATGTATGTGTATACATGTATACATGCATGTGTGCACACACATGTATGTGTTCATATGTATGAATGTGTATATGGGTACGCATACAGGTATACATTGATATATATGTACATATATATACCATATGTACATATATGTATGTGTGCCTAGATATACACATATACATGTATATTGTATTGCGTACTTTGTGTGTATGCAAATAACTATAAGGAAAATTGATTTTCCTTTGAGATATATATATATATATACACACATATATGCATACATACATATATCTCAGAGAGAAAGTGATTTTCTATGTCATAGTTATTTGCATAGTATCTACTAATTATTATTTGCCTTTTTTTTGTATCAACACAGCATACTGCCAGGGGTCTGAATAATGCTTGTTGACTGGCTTACTGATTTACAGTTTCATTATTTTAGTAAATTATATAACTTTTGAGGATAGAAACTGTGTTGTTTTTTATTTTTGTATGCCAAGAGAAAACATTGACTAATACACAGTTTACAATTAGTTAATGTTTCTTGAATTGAATTGAATCTGTGAGAGGTACACCAATGAATTATGTACTACTGTTTAGCTGTCGATTAGCTGTGTATGAATTCTAGGGCCCCATGCAAGACTAGCATAACTGTTTTAACTCAACCCTCCTCACACACACACCTCCACAGCCCAGTGCTTAGAAGCTTTACTTCACAATGAACTGCAAAAAAACAGTAAATTAACAACCCCATTTCAGTGATAGGAAATGGATAGTCTCTCAAAACCTGTGAAGCAAATATGAAGGCTTTTCTCCCTTACTATTTATGCTTGCCTAGTCACTGAATAGTGAATCTGAGTGTTAGCCAGAACAGTATTTATTATTATAAAGTCAAAAAATCTCATTAAAACAAAATCTGAAGATCATATTTCTTTTTTGTCATTATTTCTATATGTGTATAAATAACCTATTATTTCCTAAAGGTTATATCATAAAAGTGGGTCTATTTCCCTGAGGAAATGTTAGGGTTGTTTACTCATTTTTGGAAGTAATTATTTAGAATTGACTCAGATTAATTGTCAACATGTGCTCAGTATGTTTTCACAAGAAAAAACATTCAGTATTTAGAATGAAATATTTTTCCTAGTCTCAAAAAGTCACAAACATAAGAAATAACAAAATAAAATTAATTTTTTATCAGAATGTACATATTAGTACATTGTATATACATAATAACTAAGATTTATATAGCATTTATGGTGTGTTAATCTCTTTATAATATTTGTCTGATTTAATCTTCACCACAACCTTGGTTAATGGGTACACATATGTATATGTTTGTGTGTGTGTGTGTGTGTGTGTGTGTGTGTGTGTGTGTGTGTTTTAATAGCTTAAAACTACTTTCACACTTTTGGAGAAACCTGTATCTATATATATACAAGTTTCATTTTTTTTCCTATTTCAGATACATTATAAGTTACCGAGGTAGTAACATCCATTATATTGCTTGACATTTCAATAAAATGTTACCACATTAGGACCCTTTTAGAGAAATTACAACTGAATGATATCTTCTAGGGTATCTGAAATAGTCACTAGACCAATTGCAGTAAATAGGCATGACTGTTTCTGAAACTTTGGGAATACACTTCAACTTTGAAACATTGCTTTATTTATCATTTATACACAGCAGTTCTTTTTATGGTACAGTAATATTATACAGAAACTATCAATTGCTAAGAGCATTGTTAGAGTCAGGATTTATACATATGCCTACACATATGAATAACTTGTAAGCAAGAATGAAGTTTCTATGCGATTTCCCACACAACTCATTTTTATTCCTCCCTAGCATCTTTATTAATGTTTGTTTTCTCCCAACATAAGATATTTTCTCTTCTCCTTTATTTTAATCCAAGTTTTATCCACTTTCCAAGGCCTGGATTAAATCTCTCATTCTCTGTAAAGTCTTCTCTACTACTACACATATTGAGCTCTGTAATATCTGAACTCCTAAAAAAACCTAAAGTCAGAACTAGAGCTTTGCGCACCTGACTATTCCTTGTCTTGGACTGACCTCTCATTTACTGATATGTATAAATCTTGTCTTACTTGTCACAACCTCAACATCCTATTAGCTCTCTGTGAGCAGAGATGGTGTTCTATGCTATATTTATATTTTCTAAAAATCCTTGGCACAGTATCCAGGGTAAATACTGCATAAGAAGGGGTATTAAAGATAATTTAATCCCCATTCCTCATTTTGTGGACAAGGAAACTCATAATAGATGGATCTTAGAGGCCTCTGTGCTTGTTCCTTTTCTAATCTAGGTGTTGGGAGTGGAATCTCCAACCTTGGGGATTTGGGGAACAAAAATAGTTGAGAGAGAGAGCCAAAGGAATTCAGGAGTCAGAGTCAGGTGTCATAGCCAGACCAGTATAAATGTCCCAAGAAACAAGGAAGGACCTTCAGGAGGATCTTTTGGATCCTTGTCCTGGGGAAGCTGAGGTAACTCATCTGACCCAGTTACTATATCTGGATATGAACCTGATGGAACCAATTGGGTCCCTGGTTCCAGCATTGGGATTTTTTATTCCCAAACCTGGAGTACTTCACTGCTACATCAGTTTAATAACTGCCTGATCTACTGCTGAAATTCCTCCAGCTTTGTAAAGTCCTCAGGGGCAACTTAGCTTTTGGAGTTAACCTCATGTAATCAAAGAACTTCACACCTCATAAAAAACCACAAGGCATAAAACATTTTGTGGAATGGATTGGTTGATTCAGTCAAGGCATCTGTACCTTCTGTAATTACTTTAATTGGCACCAGAATGGAGTCCTCCACCCCTTTATACATTATTTAAAAAATAACTTAATCTAATCTAAAAAAATTATAACTAGACTTATATGAAAAATTTTAAGTATGGAAAATTATAATTTTAGACAAATTATAATTGGGCTGTAAGTCCTACCACAGTCACCATTCAAATGTAAAAAAATTGAAACTAATTTAGGGCCTAATTTGACTGGGGGACCTAATCTGGGCACTTTTGACTAGCTGGCTATCTGACTGCTATTAACTTAGTATGGGCCATTTAAAAATTTCCTCCACACTGCGCCACTCCCAAATTGATAAGCAAAGGATTAAGAAGCCTCTTAATTAAATAATCAAAGCAGAATTTATTTATAAAAATCAATGTAAAAGATAAGGGTTAAGAAATGCAAATTATGCAACCTGTCTGCTTTTAACATAATAAGAGCCTTTGCCACCTCTTCCCCTAGGGTGTGCTCCAGCTTTCTCCAACTTTCACTCTTTTTCTCCTTTACTCCAGCTCCCCTGTGTTTTCACTTTCTTTTTTTTCTTTTCTTTTTTTTTTTTTTTGTGGGGTAATGGGGGTTAAGTGACTTGCCCAGGGTCACACAGCTAGTAAGTGTCAAGTGTCTGAGGCCGGATTTCAACTCAGGTACTCCTGAATCCAGGGCCGGTGCTCTATCTACTGTGCCACCTAGCTGCACCTTGTGCTTTCACTTTCACTGCTCATGCCTTTCTTCTAACTCCAAACTCCTTTCACTTTGTCAACTCTCCTGAAAAGCTCCTTAGCATCCTTTTAGCAGGATCCCTGTCTGTCTTCTCCAACCTCCTTGTACCAATCCCCCATCTCTCTTGTCAGCCCCCTTTTTATTAACCTGCTCTCCCAGGTGAAACCCGGGCTCACTGCCCCCAGGGCCGCCCAAGCCCCGTGCTTCTCT
This sequence comes from Dromiciops gliroides, assembly GCF_019393635.1. Classification (NCBI taxonomy): domain Eukaryota; kingdom Metazoa; phylum Chordata; class Mammalia; order Microbiotheria; family Microbiotheriidae; genus Dromiciops; species Dromiciops gliroides. The sequence goes on from NC_057864.1 coordinate 84,682,582, forward strand.
AGCCCCCAGCTGGGGCTGGGCAAAGCAAACCCCAGCATCTCTGAGGGTTTTCGTGGGTCTTTCCACTGTGCAAACCAGAACGGGACCTCGCCGTGCTACACCCGTGGCTCAGGGTTTTCATCTGTGCAGTTTAGCCCGGGTCAGAGTCCTCGCTGCAGCTGAAACAGAGGGGGAGGGGCCCTAGCTCCTCTTACACAGAAAAAAAAACCCTGAGGGTCTAAGGCTTTTTAATTTCAGCCCAAAGGCAGGGTCCCCAAATCAAAATGGATTCCCACTACCAGCTTTGACAAAAATTCTGGAGAGTCAAGACTTCAGGACACTGGATGGACCTCCTATGATAGACTTTTAGAGAATATAGACAAGGGTTGTACAGAAAGAGAAGAGGTAGATGTTTTGTGGTCATTAAAGGTATTTGATGCTATTTCAGTTTCATGAAAATATTGAGGCTTTTTTTTTTTTTACGAAAGCAGAAAATTTGTACATGATAATGGTAAAATTTGATGGGCCTTTTCATATGAAATCCATTGCCCCAATTATTTCTTTCAAGTCTGTTTCCTCAATCCATACCATATTAGAGGCAGATTTTACCAAAGGATTTATGTCTTGCACTTCACCTTAAGACACTCAACATTTCATATTTAAATGAATTTGTTGTTCTTTAGATAAGGAGAATGCAAGAGTTTTGGTGGGGAACTTGTACTCTACTATTAACTGAGTCCTGGTTTGTCTTGATCCAGTTATTTGTTTGTTTGTTTGTTTGTTTTTGGGGGGATTTGTTTGCTTTTTGTTTTTGTTTTTATAGGGCAATGGGGGTTAAGTGACTTGCCTAGGGTCACACAGCTAGTAAGTGTCAAGGGTCTGAGGCCAGATTTGAACTGAGGTACTCTGGAATCCAAGGCCAGTGCTTTATCCACTATGCCACCTAGCTTCTGTGATCCAGTTATTTTTAAATGTTTTCACCACAACAGTGATTGTTGGGGGATATGGATTTATTTCAGATAGTGATATGGTGGAATGTTACAGATTGTATTTTTTTTTAGTTCCTAATAATATTGTGAGCACTTCCTGAATGTTTTTGATTGCCAGTGATCTCTAGGCTGGGCATTTGTAAAGAATATTTTTTTCAGTAACAAATAGACTATCATGTGGAGACATCATTCCTTTCCAATTTATTTAGGACTGAAGCAATGAAATCTTTTAAATATTTCATTTGGTATAATCAATAGTGTCTTGGACCTGGAGTCAGGAAAACCTGAATATGGATCTCCTATCAGGCCTTTACTAGCTGTGTGATGCTAAGCCAGTCACTTCAATTCTCTGAGTACCACCCAATTTCTTCATACATAAAATTCAGATGATAGTATCTAAATCACAGGATTTTGAATCAAATTAGATTATCTATTTAAATCACCTTGCATACTTTATAAAAACCTTGGTTTGAATATTGCTTGTGCTACTTAATTGTGTGGCCTGGGCTACATCACTGAAATCCCTTTAAGCCTCAGTGTTCTCATTTGTAAAACAAAAGACTGGATTCAATAATGATCTTTAAGGCCATTTCAACTCTAAAACTTGGGAACTTGGGAATTGTTTAAATATATATATACATATATAGAGATGTATGTATACACACAAATATGGATGTGTATGTATATATATATATGTATATGTGTGTATGTGTATATATATATCTATATAGATATCCCAATTATACATCAAAACAATTTTTGGTGTGTGGGGCAATGAGGGTTAAAGGACTTGCCCAGGGTCACACAGCTAATAAGTGTCAAGTGTCTGAGGATGGATTTGAACTCAGGTCCTCCTGAATCCAAGGTATTATTAACCTATAACAAAAATTAAATTTAAAAAATAAGCATTTATTAAGCACCCTCTATGTGCCAGCTACTATACTAGATGCCAAACATACAAAGGTAAAAATGAAACCAAGGATCATACCTCTTAGAAGTGAGCTTAAGGTTCTGTATTGAACTTATGGAGGAAACAGATACATATAAATGTATATACAATTTAACATACAAAGCACATGAGGCAGCTGGATGATAAAATGGATAGAATGCTGGACCTTGAGTAAGGAAGACCTGAGCTTAAATTCTGTCTCAGACAATTAATAGCTCTATGATCCCAGACCAGTCAAAATCTCTTATTCTCAATTTCCTCATCTGTAAAATGAGGCTAAAATAGCACCTACCTCACAGGGCTATTTTGAGAATCAAATATGATAAAACATGGAAAAATTCTTTGAAAACATGAAAGTACCATGTAAATGCTAAATACTCCCCCACTATCACCATTATAGATAGAGAAGGATAAGCCACTAGTAGCCAAGGGTCCAAGGAAAGGCCTCTTACAGAAGATAGAAATTGAGCTGAGACTTGAAGGAAACAAGGAATTATGAGACCTAGAGTTAAATAGGAGAAAATTATAGGAATAAAGTATAGATGGTACAAAGCTATCAAAATAAGAGACAAATCATCAGATGTGAGGAGGAACAAATGAGTCAGGAATACTTGAACAATAGCATTATTAGATAGTGGTCAAAACACATGGTTCAGTGGAGAGAACACTAGACTTAAAGCTAGAGGACTTGGGTTCAAATCCAAATCCTGTCATCTCCTGTGTATTCAAATCTCTCTTGGTTAATTAACACATCTGTACAGTGAGGACTGGAAAATCATAGCTATATGGACCAGATACCTTTTACGGCTCTAAATCAATGATCCAAGTCATCAATGATTAAAAGCTAAGTTTTATAAAAGGACTTTGCAGTAGGGAATCTCTGCTTCAACATAATTTGGTTGAACATATATCAGTAATTTGGTTGGAAGCATAGATGTCTTTCTATAAAACTTAAATGATGCCAGACTTATTAGATGTAAGAATCAGGGTGCAAAAATATCTTTACAGGTTAGATCATTGAACCTTATCCAATAAATAGAAATTTAACAGGGATAAAATTGAAGTCTTACATGTAAGTTCAGAGGTACAAGGTAAGGGACACATGAATAGACAGTAATTCATTTCAAATACTCTACAGATTTTAGGTGATCTCAAGCTCAATATAAGTGAACAGTCTGATATAATAGCTCACAAAGCTAATATATTCTTCCTGCCCCACCCCCGCCGTGCCCAGGGAAATGAGGGCTAAGTGACTTATACAGGATCATACAGCTAGTAAGTGTCAAGTGTCTGAGGCTGGATTTGAACTCAGGTCCTCCTGAATCCAGAACCAGTGCTTTATCCACTGTGCCACCCAACTGCCCCCAAAGCTAATATCTTCTTTTTTTTTCCTCTGTTTAGAATTTTATTTTCCAAATTTGTGTTACAACTTTTCTTCTTCCCTCACTCTACAACCCCCACCCCCAAGAACTCAAGCAATTCAATATAAGTTATACATGAGAAGTCATGCAAAACATCTCCACATTAGCCAGGTTGTGAGAGAAAACAGACAAAAACAAAACTTCAGATTAAGGAGCTATCAAAAAAAAAATGATGCTTCAATCTGTTTTCAGATACCATCAGTTCATTCTCTGTACATGGATTGCAATTTTCATAAGTCCTTCAGAGTTATATTGGAACATTGCATTACTGAAAATAACCACGTCCTTGCCAGCAGATCATCTTACCCTATTGCTGTACACAATACATTTCACTCTGCTTCAATTCATATAGGCCTTTCCAGGTTTTTTTGATAGCATCCTGTTCATCATAACTTTTATATAGTACCTTAAACTTGACAGAGAATTTTCTTCCCTTTTGCCCAGCAAAGTAGGCCCTATACATTTTCCCATTATAATCAATCACATCATAACTGTTTCCCTCCATCCTATTCCCTTCCCATAATATTTACTCTATTTTCTATCTTCTTTTACCCTATTCCTTCTCAGAAGTGTTTTGCTTCTGACTGACCCCTCCCCTGCTCTGCCCTCCCTTCTTTCACCCTTCCCTCCTTATCCTCTTCCCCTCCTACTTTCCTGAAGGATTAGATAAATTATTCTACCCAATTGGGTGCATATGCTATTCCCTCCTTGAGCCATCTATGATGAAATTAAGGTCTTCTAACTAATTATGCTGTGTATAAGGCTCCTTCACCTCCCCAAACCTCCCACATCTCTCCCCCCACTCTATAAACCCTTTCCTGTTTCTTTCATGTGAGATTTCACCCCATTCTGCCACTTCCCTATCCCCTCCCCCAGTGTTTTCCTCTCCCCCCTCAATTTTACCCCAAAGATGTCATAATGGATTAATTAGGTGACACAGTGGACAAAATATTCACCCTGTACCCAGGAGGACCCGAGCCCAAATTCGGCCTCAGACACAAGACACTCAACAAACCCAACTGTCCCCGCAACAAAAAAAAAAAAAGAGAAAAAATGCTTTACAGATATCATTCCTTCATAATCAATTCCTACCTGTACCCTCTGTCTAAATTTATTCCTATTATCTGCCCTAATCGACAGAAGGCTCTTATGATTTAGAAGTTTCATCTTCCCATGTGGTAATATAAACAGTTTAACCTTTTAATAACTACCATAATTTCTTTTTCCTGTTTATCTTTTTATGCTTCTCTTGGGTCTTGTATTTGAAAGTCAAATTTTCTATTCGGTTCAGGTCTTTGCATCATGAATATCTGAAAATCTTTTTTCATTGAAGTCACATTTCTTTCCCCTGAAAGACTATAGACAGTTTTGCTGGGTAGGTGATTTTTGGTTGTAAACCCAATTCCTTTGCCCTCTGGAATATCATATTCCATGCCCTCTGATCCTTTAATGTAAAAGCTGCTAGATCCTGTGCTATCCTTACCATGGCTCCACAACATTTGAATTGCTTCTTTCTGGCTGCTTGCAATATATTCTCCTTGACCCAGCACCTCTGGAATTTGGCTATTATATTCCTGGAAGTTTTCCTTTTGGGATCTCTTTCAGGAGGTTATTGGTGGATTCTTTCAATTTCTATTTTGCCTTCTACTTCTAGAATATCAGGGCAATTTCCCTAGAGAATATCTTGGAACATGGTGTCTAAGCTCTTTCTTCGATCATGGTTTTCAGGTAGACCAATAATTTTCAAATTATTTCTCCTGGACCTATTTTCCAGGTCAGCTGTTTTTCCAAGGAGATATTTCATATTGCCCTCTATTTTTTATTCATTTGGATTTTCTTTACTGTGTCTTTGTTTTTCATAAATTCATAGCTTCCATTTGTTCAATCCTAATTCTTAGGTAATTATTTTTGTCAGAGAGCTTTTCCATTTGACTTTTTCAAGCTCATTTTCTCATGTCTTTTTTGCATCACCCTCATTTCTCTTTACATTTTTTCCTCTACCTCTCTAACTTTATCCTCAAAGTCCTTTTTTGAGTGCCCTTATGGCCTGAGACCAATTCATATGTTTTTGGAAACTTTAGATGTAGGGCCCTGATGTTGCTATCTTCTTCTGAGATGCACCTCGACCTTCCTAGTCACTAAGAAGCTTTTTTATGGTTCCACCATTTTCTCTGTCTGCTTATCCTGCCTGTCTTTCACTTGACTTTTAACTCCTTAATGTGGGGTCCTGCTTCCAGGATATACTGTTCCAAGCTTCAGGGGGTCCCAGGTGTTATGATATAATGAGGGGCAGTTGCTTCACTTGCCTGGCCCTTTCTCTGGTCCATAGATAACCCCAGGCCAACTTGTCAATCAACCAGACAGCAAAATTTATGTACCATAGTTATTAGCTCTGAAGAACTTGCACCCCTCCACCACCTGGACACCATCGCTCAATGTTTCTTCCTGGTTCCTGCTCAGGTAAGACAATTCAAATTCTCCCTTAGCTCCTGCATATACCCCACAGACCACCACCACCACCCCTATAACCCCCTCTCCACAGCCAGCTGTTCAGCCCTCTCACCAGACCATGAGCTTAGTTCTAGAAGATACTGGCAGTACAGCTGATTTGGAGGCTAGGTGGTAAGTTTCTCTGGCGCAGCCTGCCTGCGGCTATATCTGTACTCAATAAGATTGCAGGGTTGGACTCCACTTCCAGCCTGGCTCCCCTTCCTGCCAAACTTCCAAGGTGTCTTTGGCTGGAAAATAATCTGAGCCATATTTTTGTGGGTTCTGCTGCTGTAGGAGTTGTTTTCTGGCTTAGTTTGGAGGCTTTTTTGTTTTGTTATGGTTTGTTTTTTTGGAGAAGCTAATATATTCTTTTTCTTTTTTTTTCCCAAGGCAATGTGGGTTAAGTGACTTGCCCAGGTCATATAGCGAGTAAGTACATAGTGTCTGAGGCTGGATTTGAACTCATTTCCTCCTGAATCCAGGGCCAGTACTTTATCCACTGTGCCACCTAGCTGTCCCCAAAGCTAATATATTCTTTTTTTTTTTTTTAGTGAGGCAATTGGGGTTAAGTGACTTGCCCAGGTTCACACAGCTAGTAAGTGTTAAGTGTCTGAGCCCGGATTTGAACTCAGGTCCTCCTGACTCCAGAATCAGTGCTCTATCCACTGCACCACCTAGCTGCCCCAGTAAATGAACTTTAAATGCTAAACAGAGTTTGTATTTGATTCTAGAGGCAATAGGGAGTTACATGAGTTTTGTGAACAGATCAGTGTCTTGGTCAGACCTCTACTTTTGGAAATCATTTTGACATCTCTAAATCATCTATCTTCATGCCCACCTCCTTACAGGACTCTGTAGCTGTTGTCATAGGACACATGATTGATGACACTTCTCCATAGAGTGCCCAACCAGACCCAACACAATGCTGCTTTCCGTTTATCCTCATGCTATGCCTACATGCATACTCTCACTGCCATTCCCCTTTCACCTCTAGTTCTGGAACAGTAATAAAGTCAACATCACCATTTTTGGAAGTGATTTTTCAGTTCCACATAGCTAGTACAAAATAACTCTCCTTAGCCATGACTCATTATATATGTTGCGTTTCACCTATTAGAATTTAATTCCATAGGACAGGGGCTACCTTTCTTCTTGTATTTATATCCTTAAGTGATTAGAACATTATCTGGCACATAACAAGTGCTTAATAATTGCTTTTTCATTCATTTTTTTTCATTAAATGAACAACCCAACTTTAAAAAAATTTTTTTATGCCAAATTCAATCCCACTTTAGTCACAGATGCAAATGATTAAGGCGGCGACTGCATATTTCTAAAATTTATTACCTGTTCTAATCAGAGCCCAGCTGAGGATCAAAGAGGGGATGAGTAAGAGGGGTACAGCTCTGTTCATTTTGAAAGACATTAAATTAGGCAGTAGATGATTCTATGTCTACCCACCAGGAGCAGATTCAGTCATATGACAAGTAAGTTCAGCCAGAACAGCTGAACTAGTTGCACATAATCTGAGTTTACCTCAGAAGGAGCTGTTATTTTCATAAAAGGCACATTTTTCATGGCAAGACAATTTTATATGCACTTAAAAAAATCTTCAGTGAACCTACCAATAATCAAGCTAATTATTTCTCTTACCAACTGGACAGGTATGTTACTTCAAAAGGTAACAATTCAATGTAATTTCAATCTTTGGAGAGTGTGTGTGTGTGTGTGTGTGGAGGGGAATTGCTGTTAACATGAGTTCATCCTGGTTCCTTGTCTGCCAGAGTAGAATTTAAAATTCTCTGACTAGGTAATAACAAACTTACTCAGTTTAAAAATATATGATGTTAAACAAATAGCATCCCCGCTTTTGTCAGCTCTATGTTATTTTAATCAATAGTATTTAGAACCAGAATTTATTTTTATATTGAATGTAAGTGAAGGAACTAAGAGCTGTATTAAAGATGATGCTATTAATATAAACAGGGAAAATAGTTAAGTAACATTGCCAGAAAACAAATCTAAACGGTTTTGAAAGTTTTCTTTCTTTATTTGTGAATTAAAAACAACTGGATGGATGTGTTGATAAAAATATTTTTGAAGAAACAGTCTATTAAAGGTAGGATAAAGAGTTTCTGGGGAAAGGGCTATGCCAGCATGAAGTAAGCATTTCCTGACCTCATACAAACTGACCAAAACAGACTTTTTTGCCTTTGTCGCTAGTGTACTTCATCCAGGTTTTGATGGACAGTTTTCTTTAAAAACTCTCTGGGTAAGAACAGAACCATTATTTGGCCAAATAAGCAATCTACCACAACAAAGGAATCAATTTGAGTGACCTTAACCCAGGCTGACTGATTCAGACTCAGATAGAAGGTTTGGACCTGAGTTGAGTCATATAGTTCAGTATGGAAAGATTTAGATAAGAGAAAAAAAAAGAGATCTTTCTATCTTCATTTCTCTATGTTTCTGAAAGACTGGTTAGCAGGGACAAGTCATGAGTCATGTTAAATGTACACAATAAGAAGCTACATGAGAGGCAAGAAAATTTAGTGCACAGAGCATGAGACAGTATGGCATATAAGTACACTTGGATGTGGTGTGAGAGATGACTTCATTTGAATTCTCACTACCAATCATTACTAGAAATATGGGACAAATCTCAACCTCTCTACCTTTAATTTCCTCATCTATAAAATGGGGATAATATTTCTAGTACTTACCTCCTAATATTGTTGTAAGGTTCACGTGTGATAATGCTGATTAAATGCTTCACAACCTGGAAGTGCTATATAAATGTCAACTATTGTTTCTAATCATTTCCAGAACTACCTGCACCAACAGGTCCACTTAGCTGACTGGCTAAAAATTCCCCTTGCAAGGTAGGTGGTGAAGTAGACAGGGCATGATGACATCTTTAAAATAAAGTTAAGGAGTAAGAGGAATGCACTGGAAGAAAGGGGAAAGGGAGAGGTAGACTGGGGAAAAGTAGCTCACATAAAAGAAACAAGAAAAAGCTTATGGAGGTGAAGGGAAGAGGGGGAAGGCGGTGGGGGAATGAGTGTACCTTACTATCATCAGAATTTGCTCAAAGAAGGAATAACATACATACTCAAGTGGGTATGTAATATATTTTGCCCTGAGGGAAAGTTGGGAGGGGAAAGAGATGGGGGTGGGGGAAAAAGGAGAAGGAAGGAAGGGAAGTTTGGGGGAGGGAGCTGTAAAAAGCAAAACACTTTTAAACACTTTGGAGAAAGGTGAAAATGTTCTGCATAACAGCACATGTATGACCATAAATTGAATTGCTTCATTTCATAGGGAGGGTTGAAGGAGGGAGGGAAGAAGACAATTAGAACACAGAATTAGTTCAAAGACATTAATCTTATCAGAGTGGGCTAAAGGAGGGAATAACATACTCACCCAATAGGGAAGAGTAATCTATCTAAGCCTATAGGAAAGTAGGAGGGGAAGAGGATAAGGATGGAAGGAGGAAAGAAGGGAAGGCAGAGTGGGGGAGGGGGCAGTCAAAAGCAAAACACTTCTGAGGAGGAATAGGGTAAAAGAAGATAGAAAATAGAGTAAACATCATGGGAAAGGAATAGGATGGAGTGAAATAGTTATGATTATTCATTATAATGGCAAAATGTATGGTACTTACTTTGCTGGCTATTGTGAAGAAAATTCTTGGTCGAGTTTAAGGTACTATATAAAGGTTATGATGAATAGGATGCTATCAGAAAAACCTGGAAAGACCTATGTGAACTGAAGCTGAGTGAAATGTACTATATACAAAAGAACAACAATAGTGTAAGATGATCTCCTGGGAAGCATGTGGTTATTTTCAGCAAGGCAATGATCCAATATAACTCTGAAGGATTTATGAAAATTGCAATCCATCTACAGAGAAAGAACTGATGGTATCTGAAAACAGATTGAAACTTTTTTTTTGATAGTTCCTTAATCTGAAGGGTTTTTTTTGTCTGTTTTCTCTCACAACCTGGCTACTGTGGAGATGTTTTGCATGACTCTTCATGTATAACTTATATTGAACTGCTTGAGTTCTGGGGGATGAGGGGGATGGAGGGAGGGAGGAAGAAAAGTTGGAACACAATGGTTTAAAAAATTTATGTCAAATTTTTTTACATGTAATTTGGAAAATAAAATTCTAAACAAAAAACAATGAGACATTTTTAAAATGAGAAAAAAATTAATATTTACTAATATTTATTATAGGAGGCACCTAGGTAGCTCACTAGATAGAGATTAATGCTAGAGTCAAGAAGACCTGAGTTCAAATTGAGTCTCAGACAGTTATTAGCTGTGCAACCCTGGGCAAAGTCACTTAACTTTTGTTTCCATGAAGGAAATAGCCAACCACTCCAGTATCTTTGTCAAGAAAGCCCCATGGACAGTTTAGTCCATGGAGACATAGGGAGCCTGACATGTCTGAACTACTGATGACAATAAAATATATGGATTTAAACTGACACATTTATTTGGTCACCAGGTGAGCTAGTTATATTTTACATATAGTATTCCAAGTACCCTGACTAAAGGTGGCATTCCCCAACATAGGGCAAGGGAAACTGGGGCTCTCATTAGTTCATTACCTTTCAATCAATCAATGAACAAGCTTTTATTCAGCACCTACCAGGCCACTACTCTTTCAGAATACGGAAACATATTGCAGAATTCCAAAATATTAAACCAGGATTTTCAAAATTAATGATATATATTCAATTATATTGCTTTCACTAAAATAATATTTTTCACTTAGATAGTATTTTATTTTTCCAATGACAGTTAAAGACAATTTTCAATATCCATTAACAAAATTGAGTTCCAAATTTGCTCCTTTACTCAATCCCCTTGTTGCGCACTAAAAATGTAAAGATTTTAAATACCTCAAAGATGTGCAATCATGTAAAACATATTTCTATTTTAGTCTTATTGTAAAAGAAGAAACAGACCAAAAGGAAAAAAAATAACTACATAAATACAAAGAAAATAAAAATAGTATGTTTTGATCTGCATTCAGACTCCAATAATTCTTTCTATGGATGTGGATAGGATTTTTCATCATGAGAGCTTTGGAATTGTCTTGGATCATCTTATTGCTAAGAAGAGTAAAATCATTCACAGTTGATCATTACACAACATTCCAATTCCTGTGTACAATGTTCTCTTGGTTCTGTTCACTTCACTTTGCATCAGTTCATGTCTTTCCAGGCTTTTCTGAAATCTGCCTGCTCATCATTTCTCATAGTACAATAGTATTCCATCACAATCACATACCACAACTTGTTCAGTCATTTCACAATTGATGGATATCCCCTCAATGTCCAATTCTTTGCCAATACACATACACACACACACACACACACACACACACACAGAGCTCCTATAAATATTTTTGTACATGTGGTTTCTTTGCCCTTTTTTATGATCTCTTTGGAATACATACCTAATAGCTGTATTATTACTAGGTAAAAGGGTATGCACAGGATTATTGTCCTTTGGGCATAGTTCCACATTGCTCTCTAGAATGGTTGGTTCAGTTCACAATTCCAATAATACATTAGTGTCTCAATTTTCCCACATCTTATGTAACATTTATCATTTTCTTTTTCTGTCATATTAACCAACCTGGTAGGTGTGTGGTGGTACCTCAGAGTTGTTTTAATTTGCAATTCTCTAATCAATAGTGATTTTGAGCATTTTCTCATATGGTAATAGATAGGTTTGATTTTTTTTCTTCTGAAAACTACCTGTTCATATGATTTGGCCATTTATGAAATGGGGAATGATTTGTATTCTTATAAATTTGACTCTGTTCTCTAAATATTTGAGAAATAAGGCCTTTATCAGAAGCACTGGCTGTAAAACTTGTTTCCAAGCTTTCTGCTTTCCTTCTTATGCTGATTGTATTGTCTTTGTGCAAAACATTTTATTTAATATAATCAAAATTATCCAGTTGTATCTTATAATGCTCTTTATCTCTTCTTTGATCAAAAGTTCTTCACTTCTCCATATATCTGACAGGTAAAATATTCCTTACTCTCCAGGGTATCACCCTTTATATCTAAATCATGTACTCATTTTGAACTTATCTTATTGTATGATGAGATGTTGCTTTATACCTAGTTGTTGAGATTTTTTTTTTCCAGTTTTCCCAGAAATTTTTGTCAAATAATGAATTCTTATCCAAGAAACTGTGGTTTGGGGGCTTATTAAACACTAGATTACCATGGTCACTTACTACTATGTCTTATATACCTCATCTATTCCCCTGATCCACCATTCTATTTCTTATACAGTATCAGTTTTGATAATTGACACTTTATAATATAATTAGAGATATGGTATTGCTAGACCACCTTCCTTTGCATTTTTTCATCAATTTACTTGATATTATTGACCTTTTGTTCTTACAGATGAATTTTATTATTATTTTTTCTAGCTCTATAAAACAGTTTGTTGGTAGTTTAATTGGTATGGCATTGAATAAGTAAATTAATTTAAGTAGAATTGTAATTTTTATTATATTGGTTTGGCCTACCTGTGAGCAACTGATATTTTTCCAGTTGTTTAGATATGACTTTATTTGTGTGAAAAGTGTTTCGTAATTGTGTTCATATAGTCAGTGTTTTCTCCTTCCTTGGCTTTCGTAGTGCACTACTATTCACAATCTTTTCCCACCTTTCTGGCCTCTCTCTCTCTGTCCTTCCTTTGATCATCTTTAGCTAATTTTCATGAAACTATGGCTTCGTCATATAGCTCTCATCTGTAAGGGCCAAATTTATTATGGGGAGAGTTAATTGGGTGGCTTTCCATAATATTAGGTTTCAGAAAATAATGAGAGACCTCTAGGTCCAAAGTTTCCTCCATTCCAAACTGCCTTTTTAAATTATTTGTCCCAGGCTAATAAGAAAGGAGGTTAACAGCCTCTTTTCCCCAAACAAATCAGGCTTTATTAATGGGAACAAAATTTATAACAAAGGTGAAGTTAATAAAGCCAGGGACAAGGGAATAGGGGAAGAGAAAAATAAATAAGTTCCCTGACTCTAGCAAAGACTGACTCAAACCCCAAACTTGCTTCCAACTCAGCTAGCTCGAAGACCTGGCCTCACTTCCACAAACTCACCACTTGGGGTCCATAGTTTTTCAATGAGAGTCAGATGTGCAGTCCCTCTCTGGTACACTAAAACTCACCAAAAAGAAAGATAGCTTCCAAGAGTGAGCATTCCCCTTCCTACTTTCTCTCTCCCTCCCCCAAAGGGGAGGTCCTTTAAGCTGGTTAGCAGAGAGTGGTCCCCTACTGACATCAGTAGTACAGTAACACATCACTCAGGGCAGGCCAGGTGTGGCCTCCATCCAATCATCCCCAAGTAGGTACTTAGTTTCTCATTCTCACCCAATTCAAACAATACTAAATCAATCAGGTGGGGCCCCTGGATATCTGCCAAATTCCATTATTTTATCACACATCCTTACCAAAGACACATTGCTTTCTGGATGCAGTTCCAATTCTTTAAACTGAAATTCATGGCCTTCTTTGATATGGTCCCAACATAAACATCTATCATTGTTATAACATGAACCCTCTCCTCTAGGCAGATAGGCCTGCTCACTTTTCCCAGAGTATAAATTTGCCTAAACATCTTCAATGATACTATCGCTTGCTTCTTTAATCCTACTTGAGGATTACCTATCCTTCAAGATGAAACAAATACAACCTCTTTTTTGATGCTTTTCCTGACCGATCATTGCCACAGTGGTTTTGTCATTTCCCCAAATTCCTTAATAATTACAGTCCTTTGGCATTTAATCCTAAGCTTTCAATTTTTGTGTTTAGATTGTATTGAACTTTTCATGTGTGCATATCTCATCTCACCAGCTAGAACTTAAGCGGCTCTAAGGAAGCAATAATGTGTTATGTTTCTGTGTATCCATCATACTATGTATGCACATTCTAAGCACTCAGTAAATGTTTGTTGAAATAATAAACAGAAGGCTTAATTTGCTCCTTCGTCTTGCATATTGATGTAACTTAAATGAACTTTTGCTGTTAGGAAAGGGATGATATAATCACAAAATACCTATCTCTGAAATCATTCAATAAACATTTATTACATGCCTATTAAATGCAGACAATGTGTTAAGGCACTAGGTATAAGTAAAACAAACAAAAAATTATCTCTATTATCAAGAAGCCCACCTTCTAAAGGGGGAGGCAACATGAAAACAACTATGCACAATCATACGATATAGCAAATAAATTGGAGATAATCATCATTAGGGGAGGCGCTTTAATTAATGGGGAGCAGGAAATGTTCCTTGTAGGATGTGAGATTTTAGCTGTATCTTGAAGGAAGCCAGTAAAGTTAGGGGTGGTGGTGAAGAGGGAGAGAATTCCAGGGATGGAAGAAAACCAGAGAAGATGCCTGAAAGTCAGGATACAGGAACATCAAGGAGTCCACTGTCACTGGTTTGTGGTAATATTGGGGTGGGGGTGAGTGGGAAGGAGGAGTGTAACATATTAGAAGACTGGAAATGTGGAGTGGAGAAGCAAATTATAAAGAGATTTCAACACCAAATAGAGGATTTTATATTTTATCCTAAGGTGCTAGGGAGGCATGGTCAGTTATTGAACTGATAGGTGGCATGGTCAGATCTGTGCTTTAAAAAAGATCATTGTGTCAGCAGAGTGAGGGATAGACTAAAATGGGGAGAAACTTGAAGCAGGTAGACCAGTCAGTAAGGTCTTGCAATATCTAGGCCTGAGGTGATGAGGACCTGCCATGTCAGAGGAGAGAAGACTGTATGTTTATGAGAAGTATTACAAAGGAAAAATCAATAGGCCTTGACAACAGATTAGATAGCAGGGAGGGTGGTGAAGGAATGAAGAATAGAAGCTGATGCCTAGGTTGTGAGCCTAGATACCTGAAAGGATCCTGTCTTCTCAACCATGCCATGCCATCAGCAGAGTTATCCAAATATTTTTCTCGTGCTAAGTAAGCATCCCTGGCTACTTGATGGGGTGATAAAGCCCCACAGAAAGGTGCAAAAGTACTCATTCCTTTTATCTTCCCAGCTTCCTCCTCTTAACATCATTTCAGATATAGGAGATGGGACCAATTTTCTGTGAAATGGCCTTCAAAATTTCAGTGATAAATGCCAATCACAGCAAAATACACCTAACTGTTTGTATTCATAGATTTCTAGGAACAATAAAGAACATCTTGACTTCATCCACAAAAAGCCAGGTAAATTACTAAAATTGCTCTTGGTCTCTTTGTATCCCCAACCAAC
Organism: Dromiciops gliroides; assembly: GCF_019393635.1. Taxonomy (NCBI): domain Eukaryota; kingdom Metazoa; phylum Chordata; class Mammalia; order Microbiotheria; family Microbiotheriidae; genus Dromiciops; species Dromiciops gliroides. Next base: position 84,697,722 of record NC_057864.1, read on the forward strand.
TCTTAGCATAGTATCTGACAAATCAGAAGTGTTTAATAAATGCTTGTTGACTGACTGGATAACTGATATATTCTTTGAACTGAATAATACATATTATAGATGTATGAGGATTTTTTAATGTTTGGTTTATGCAAAGAGTTGCTTTATTCTTTCTTTTATTTTGCTTGTTTTGACTTACAGGATGGGGAGGTAGTTACTCATGTGGAAATTCCTTCAAAAAATATAAATCGGTTTCTAGTATAAGAAAAATTGCCTGGGATACCATGAGGTTTAGTAACTTGCATAGGGTCACACAGTATATCTCAAATGCATGATTTGAGCCCAATATCTTCCTGAATCTTAGGTGACCCTCTTTTCACCCTGCCTCCTATGTCACCAAGTAACAGGCTCTTAGAAGTCAGATCTATAGATGATATAATATTAAATATGAAGGACATACATATTCTCCACTTTTATTTTAAAACTCACCCATATAATCAACATGATTTTCTATACAAGGGACCAGAAAGGTAAAGAACTATTATAGTTATTTAATAGAAGGGAAAAAATTAAGAATATATCTCAGGGGGTGGAGCCAAGATGGCAGAGAGAAACCAGCAAGTTGCCTGAGCTCTCCTGTAGTTACCTCAAAAAGAACATTAAGTAAAGCCTCTAAATGGTTTCTGAAACTACAGAACCTACAAAAAGACAAAGAGACACAATCTTCCAACTTGAGATAATTTAGAAGACTTCAGGAAAAGTCGGTCTCATTTGGGCAAAAGGGGAGCACAGTGCAGCTTAGCGTAGAACAGTGCAGCATGGAGGGGCTCTGGCCAAGTAAGCAGGAAGTTCTTGGCCACAAAGGAGCAACTGAGGCCCCTTGATACTGGCTCAGCAAGCTGGAGGCCCAGAAGGCCAGTTGTGAGATCCACCAGTACCAGCAGAGAGGGCAGGCTGCCAGCTGGAGGGCCACCCACAGGACAGGCACAACTGAGCCTGGCCATCCCAGTGCCTGGAGTAAGCACAGGGAGAAAGCCCAGGGTGGTGAGGAATCCACAAGCCACAGAGGCCTCAGAGTAGAAAGTCAGTGATACAGCCCCTAACCCCCAGCACAAGAAGCTTTTAACAGTGACCCTTGTGCCCCAGGAGCAGACCTCAACTTTAATAAATAAACCACAATATGAGTAAGAAACAGAAAAAGGCTCTTACCATTGAGAGTTTCTGTGTTGACAGGGAAGAGAAAAATACAAATGCAGATAAGGACAATACTGTCAAATTGCCTACATATGAAGCCTCAAGAGGGAAGATAAATTGGTCTCAAGAATATATCTCAAGGTTCATTCAACACATTGAGAGAGAGAGAGAGAGAGAGAGAGAGAGAGAGAGAGAGAGAGAGAGAGAGAGAGAGAGAGAACAAACTCCTTCATTACTGTTTAAGTTGTAAGATAATTAATTTTGAGCTGAAAGAAATCTTACTGAAAGTATTCTTAACCATTTGGAGTCCATGATTAGATTCAAAAGTATGTGATTTAAAAAAAATATTTTGATTACTATATTGCAATAAAATTGGTTTCCTTTGTAATGTTACATATTCTATTTTGTGCATTTTCAAACATGATTCTACTAAGGAGTCCATAGACTTTAACAGTCTGGCAAGGAGTCTATGATATAAAAAGTTTAAGGACCCCTGGCTTAAAGGCTATCAAGTGTTATTCCCTCATTTTATAGATGAGAAAACTGAAGTGGAGAGCATTTAAGAGGGCTACCAAGGACGCACAGCATGATTGAGATGGATTTTTCCTGACTCTGACCCCAGCACTCCCACTGACTTGCCACCTAGCTTCTAAGGTTACAAGAACTTGGTTGATATTGGTTCTGAAATATGTTGTTGTTTGTCCTTCAATCTCAAAGAGGACCATGGCATGGTAAGGAATGGAGACCTAGGAATGTTGAGAGGGGGAATAGAACTTGACAAATTTAAAACTACTAAATGCCATGGGAAACAATAAACCAGAAAGATTTAAAACATCAAAATAGTGTTCCAGATTATAAAGCCCCCTGCCTTTGTGGTTAGAGAAAACACCAACAGTGTCCCAGAAGCAAGCCTTTTGGCTTTCTTGTTATTTACTTCTGTGAATCTGCCAGTTCTCATTTGTCACTCTTTGTTCTACCTGGGCACAGGCACTGGTAGGGTCACTACACTGAAGAATGAGGCAACAATATGAGCAGTGGGGGTGGGGAAATCTAGTGGTGATATCTAACATTCTGGAAAAGACAAAATCTTATTATTACTCCCATCCAAAAATAAGGAACTTTTGAATAGTATTTTTATACTTTTGCTTAGATTACACCACAAAAAGTTTCTCTGATCTCAGGACCCCAGTAGTGTCTTAAATATATTATAGAAATTCAATATTCTCTCTTCTCAATGTTTTCCTAATAAAATCACAGGGTGATGTGTAAGCTTCATTTTTCCCTAGATAGTCTCATGCCAGAGATAATGTGACATAGAGGATTGGTTTCTGAGTTAGGATGACCCGAGTTCAAATCCTGCCTCTGGAACATAATGGTGGTAATAAGTAACCTAAAGTTTCAGTATCTCAAATAAATCCATAAAACTTTAAGCTAAAGGATAGTTCCCTGTATATGTTGGTAAAGGGATTTTCCTCACTTAAGAGTTACTTATACTGATGAGTTCATGGATCTAAACCAAATGCTCATCATATTTTTTTGGTGGGGCAAGGGGGAGAGGTGTCAATATCCACACAATACAAAGAAGAATTAAATCCTATCTAGTTTAATTAATAAACATGTTGATAAATATAACTCTCTGAATTATTTAAAATAATGAGCCTGAATCCACTAAAATTGTAATTCAGGGCCTCATTGGGGTGGTGAAATAGGTAGACTAGGTGCTCAGAGGCTATAACTTTACAGTAAGGTTTGGTAAGTGCTTTCAAATTGAAAAAGTAGCAGGAAGGAAACAAACATTAAGTACTTACTATTCCCCGAGAACTGAGGATACAAATACAAGCAAAAAGAAAGTTAGTCTGTGTCCTCAAGAAGCATACATTCTAATACTCAATATATAAAAAGAAGAAGAAAATCAGGGGTAGGAGGTGGGGGATGAATTTTAAGTTCTAAAAGTTAGCAAAAGGACCAAGAGGAGAATGGAGGCAAGTAAGTCTGCACCTCTTCACAAATGAAGGCTTCAGGAAAAATTCATCAATGAGAGAAGGATCACAGGTCTTGCAAATGAATATTATAGGGAGAGCAGGCAATAGGGATGGTGGGATGTTCAAGGGTCGGGAGGCCCCAGACACTGACACCTGAGAATGAGACAGCAGTAGATGAATAATTTTAAAGTCCAACAAGTCAGGAACATAGTCAGGAAGGGAATGAAAAGGGTGTGAGGGGGGCATAGTGATGAACTATGCAATCTGAGGACCAGTTTTGCTAAGATTTGAGAGGTCCATCACCCGATTAGCTGCTGGGGGATAGACTTTTTTTGTCTATAAGAAGTTGAAATCCAGTATTATAGGGGTCACAATTTGCAGTTCACATGCAACACTGAACATAATAGCAGATGACTGAAGTATTAAAGTGCTGACATAAGAGAACCTTATAGGAATGTGCACATACAATATGTGAAACAGTTTCATAGTCTAGTGAATTAAGTGAAACTTGCCCATGTATCATATTATTATAAAAACTTGTAAATTGGCCAAGATCCTTCAATGACTTCAGAATCACAAAGGTGAACAGTACCCAGATAAAAATCTCTATCAAATACACAATAACTCATCTTTCCAGTCTTTTCTTGAAAACCTTTAATGAAGGGAAACTCACTACCTTCTGAGGTTACTCATTGAATTTTTGCACTGCTATAATTCACAGGAATTTTTTTTCTTTATATCAAGTACAAATTTACTCCTTTACAACTTCCATCCAGTATGTATTGTTATACCTTTTGGTATCAGATTTAACTAATCTAATTCTTCTTTCAGGGACAACTTTTTAAATACTTGAGGATGACTAAGGTGGTCTTCTCTTTTCCAGGCTTAAATACCCCTAATTCTTCAATCAGTGCTAACACTATGAACTCAAGGCCTTTCACCACCCTAATCATCCTTTCCTGAATGATTTCTAGATTCTAATTACTACAGGGGCAGCTAGGTGGTGCAGAGGATAGAGCACTGGCCCTGGAGTCAGGAGGACCTGAGTTCAAATCCGGCCTCAGACACTTGACACTAGCTGTGTGACCCTGGGCAAGTCACTTAACCATAAATTGCCTCACACACACACACACACACACACACACACACACACACACACACACAAAATGTGGTGCTACAAAAAGCATATCATTCTCCAGAAATGACTTTTCTCTGATCTTACCTCTTTCAATGCATCCCAAGATTAGTATAATTGTTGAAGGTTACCCTATTACACTATAGTGAATTTGCAACCAATTAAGATTCCCAGATCTTTTTTAGAGGAACTGCTATCAACCCATGTATACTTTACCTATTCTGAAGAAGTTATTTTTTAATCCCAATATAAAACTTGTACTTGTTAAGTTTTATCTGATTAGATAAATATTTTAAATCCAATAATCTAACCTAGTGAGACATAAACTCACCAATGTGGTAGCCTTCTTAGCTTTGTTGTTATCTCCAAATTTGATACATATGTCTATCCATACTTCCATCTTTATTTCTATGTAAAGGAGTTGCTCCTTAAAAACTCAGATCTTAATCACAGAGAATTAATCTAAAATCAATTGTCAATCTATGGTAAGAACCAATTCTATGTGTGTGTATAGGCACACACATATATGTGTGTATAATATATACATGTATATATATATACATGTATATATATATATATATACACACACACATATATATGTGTGCGTGTGTGTGGGTATATATGTAGATAAATAGATGGATGGACAGACAGATAAAGAGAGAGACAGAGAGACAGAGAGAGATGATAGAGATATGTAGTTTTATATGGAATAAACTATAAGGAACTTTAAAGTGTTACCTCTGAGAGGAGATGAGATTATACAATTGTTCAGTCACACAGCCAGTTTGTGGCAGAGCTAAATTTTGAACTTTAGTTTCCTGACTTTTAGTACGGTTTCATTTCTACTACTCTATCTATCTATCTATCTGTAATGATTGGAATGACGCCACCTGCTGGAGACTTACTGTAGAAGAGTTCTGCCCATGAAGCGAAGGTCTTTGAGGGCAAGACCAGGAGTCTTTTCTTTGGCGTCAGGAAGTGACGCGGGCTAGTGGGAGGAGGAAGGAAGAGACTGGCGCTCGGTCTGTCTCTTTCCTGAGGACTCTGGTGGAGAGCAGAGCTAGAAATGTGCTCTCCCTTTATTAGATAGGAATCTAGGCCTTTCTCTCTCTCTTTACCAAATTCTTATTCTCCTTAATAAATGCTTAAAAGTCTAACTCTTGCTAAAGCTTATAATTTATTGGCGACCACTCATTAGATATTTTAGATAGTTTAGCTAGAATTTTAGCCCTTAACAGATGGCTGACCACGAAGAGGAAAGCTAAACCTCAGTCTTCTGATCTTCTGGTTGGGTAAGAAATTTCCCCTACCCTCTCCCTTTAACTGCTAAGTACTGGTGTACTGGTGTACTGGCGTACTGGCTGCATTTTCCCTTTAAATTTTTTCAAATGGACCTTTTAAACTCCCTAATTACCCTATTTTTGATTTTAGTCTGTTTAACCAGACAAATGGGAGATAAGATCATGTTAATGCTTTGTTTTTGTGGATTTTCTATTTTTCTTTTTATTTTTGTTAAAAGGGACAGCAACTTACTCACACAAGGAAATATCTCTCCCTCTCCCAACCATGCTTTTTCAGAGAAACCTGAAGAGATTCCCCACAGCTTTTCCCAGTTCTAACACTAATTGTTGCTTTAATTTTGCATGCCTGGAGGCAATGACCCACCCTCTAGAAGCTTTTAATCCCCTAGCACCTGGAGGCAAAGTGGGGGAAAAGGAATCCAGGCCTGAGTTCAAAATCAAGTCTGATTCAAATTGCTCTGGTCCCTCCCCTCTCTCCAGACCCCACCCTCTACTCCTCCATGGCCAAGCCCATTGATTCCCCTGCCAGGGAAGTCCAGAGATCTGATGTGCATGCTCAACTTTCTCTAACTACATTTGCAGCTTCAGGCTCAGCCCTTCCCCAGCCTGGCTGTGCTTCTGAGACAACCTTAGAAAACCCTTTAAATTCCAGATATGCTCATTTTGTTCATAATTTTGCTAACCTGTTTTTGTCTTTAATTAGTAATCTTATAAGGCATTTGTATGGTGAAAAGACTAACAGACAATATAGAGGGGTTAAAGAAGAAAAATTTAAGCTGAATAAGCATGACAATCATCAACATAATTCAAGACTCCTCTTCTTTTGCCATGGAAGGGTATATATTTTACAGAAATGTAGAAGTAAGCAGCAAGGTATTGATATGAGTATTGGGGATTTTAGATATCGGAATCAAAAGTGTTCTGAATTCACTCAGTAATAGTATCAGTTCAGAGGTTACATAGGATTTCTATGCTATTACACCTACATTTTGAAATTAATGGTATGGGTTTATTTTCATAGAGATTTTCAGGCTTTTGAGATTGTGTTTTATACTTAGTTTTTAAAACAAGGAGAATATTTGTAAAAGCTTTTTATAGTCATGTGATCAAGTTTATATTTTATAATGCTCTTATTAATATTAAGTTCATATTCATTTAGATTTCCTAGTTTGAATTTCATTGTCTTTTATTGTTCCATGTGTATTTTCTTCTATTCATTTGTCTATCTAATTTTGAAACACTGCAAGATGGTTTTGATTTTATTATACATGTTAATTCTAGAGTATGTGCCCCATATCTTTTTTTTTTTTTTTTTTTTTTTTTTTTTTTTTTTTTTTTTTTTTTTTTTTTTTTTTTTTTTTTTTCTCAACTGATTATTTGATCAAACTCTTTAAAGCATTTCCCTGGCAAATTGGTTGCCATGGCAAGTGTAAAGAAGTATTATTTTTGATAAGCATATTCCAAAAAAAAAGAGGGGAACATTTGTAAAATTTTCTTTTTTCAAAAAAAAAAGTTTTCTTTGAGATTTGTTGTGCTTTAACTTGTATTTAAATATGTTCAGATTTTTCAAAAAGTAATTGTATACTAAGTAAAAAAAAGGTATTATTTGAAATTGTTGCATAATTATATATTGTTTCTGAGTCAAGATGTATTCACATTTTTTGCAATCATTTATTATCCTCAATTTTTAAATCCATATGAGACTTGGATTATGGGAACTTATCATTTAAGACATTAATTGCCTTTATTCTGAGTTATCAGATGCCAGTTGGCCAAGATGCCATCCAATCACAAGAAATACATGAAAAGCAGACACTGAACTGTCACATGAGGGGAGACATGCATGAAGTCAAGGTATGGCCGAGGGAACGGCTTTTGACAAATGTTGAGGTTGGATTCTCTTGGTTTAATATTTTATTCTCTTTTTCCCCACAATATTGTACAGATGGCTGGAAGTATTCATCCCACCCATCTCACTTCTACACCTGGCTTCTATGCTCCCTCCTATATGCCTGATGCCATGGACATCTCAATCCCATGCATCTGATTAAGTCTGACTCAGTTTCCTCCAATATTTTCGGTGGCATGGACATATATTCCATCCACCTATTTTAAGCCTGGCATACTGTATGGGCAGTACATATTGCTCAAGTGTGGGAATGCTCATATCCCATCATTTCTCTGTTCTTTTATGGTAACCCCATAATTATCTCAGGTGTCATGATAAATACAGTGTTGAATTTGGCCTTGACATCTGTTACCAATTATATTAGATTTTTAATTTCTCATAATGGCATGAGGATAATTAGGCAGATGATGCAAAAAGTGATGAAACAAAGATAAAAATTATTTTTAAAATTAATATTGCAGCAATTGTCTTCTCAATTACCCTCCATAAGGGGGGATAAATATATAATTTTAAAGAATTTCAATTTTTGTTTTATTATATGTTTCATGTGTAACAACTAAGATTCTGAATTCCCTTAGACATGTTTTTGAGAACTTTCATTGTTTGATTTGATTATTGACAAAGCTATTTTAAAGTTGTGTTAAGCTCAATTTTGTAGGAAATTTTCCTGGCTGATTACCAGCATCCACACATCAACCCCTGAAAAGACTTCCATTCCACGACTACACCTAGAGGACATCTGAGAAAAGACTTTCAGAGACTTTAAATGAACAGTTTTGTTGTTGTTGTTTTTTTTTTTTTCTCTTTCTGTTATAATATACCATCTGTAACATGTATTCTCTGCAGAGGTGCAAGACTAATGTCAAAGCGTCGGTTCATGAGGAAAAAAAAAATGCCCCTCTGGACAAAATTTCCTCTCTTCCTTTTCTATATTGTTGTTCACATATTATTAGTTAGCAATAGTTATTATATTCTGTTTTTTACTGTTCCGTCAAGGAAACACTGTTTCTTGAGGAACAACGGGGACTGTAACGATTGGAATGACGCCACCTGCTGGACTTACTGTAGAAGAGTTCGCCCATGAAGCGAAGGTCTTTGAGGGCAAGACCAGGAGTCTGGCGTCAGGAAGTGACGCGGCTAGTGGGAGGAGGAAGGAAGAGACTGGCGCTCGGTCTGTCTCTTTCCTGAGGACTCTGGTGGAGAGGGAGCTAGAAATGTGCTCTCCCTTTAATAGATAGGAATCTAGGCCTTTCTCTCTTTACCAAATTCTTCTTCTCCTTAATAAATGCTTAAAAGTCTAACTCTTGCTAAAGCTTATAATTTATTGGCGACCACTCATTAGACATTTTAGACAGTTTAGCTAGAATTTTAGCCCTTAACATATCTATCATCTATCTATTTATCATCTATTTATCTAATTTTAATATAAATTAAACATTTTAGGGTAGTTGGTAAATTAGCATAGTTTTTTTTGGTCAGATGTATCTATGTGTTTTTAATTAAATACATTTTGTAAGGTAATGAAAATAATCAACTTGGAGGAAAAAAACTTCAGATTTTGCTTTTTGTAGTTCATTTCATTTTAATTGTAGTAATGAAACACATAAACTCACCAGAGCAGTAAATACAAGGAATTTTACAATGTGAATGAGGTTTTGATGCTCAGATGAATCTTAAAAAAAGTATATCAAAGACCCTTCAATGCATTTAACCTCTGTTCTTCATTAAGTCTGGATTTTGTCACTAACTAGCTGAGTTAACTCGAACACCATCTTTATGTCTCTGAGTTTCAGTTTCCGTTTTTTAAAATGAAGGAGATACACTAGATGAGGATTCTTAAACTTTTCCACTCACCTACCATTTTTGCTGAAGAAATTTGTATGCAACCTTGGGTATAAGGTATACAAAATAGGTATACATAGCCTTTTACTGTTGCCAAATTTTCTGTGACCCTTACATTCAGTTCCATGACCCCATATAGGGTCTAGATTCACAATTTAAGAAACTAGGCACTAGATCAGAGATCAGCAAACTATTGCCAAGGGCCAAATCTGACCTGCTGCCTATTTGGCCTGAAAGCTATGGATACTTTTTTTTTATCTTTTAAAATAAAGTTTTATTTTATCTAAAAATACAAAAACAATATTCTTAGCTGTACAAAAATAGACTGTACAAAAATAGACCGTGGGTTTGATTTGGTACATTGGCGATATTTTGTCCATCCTTACTCTATATGATCTTTTTTGAAACCAGTGGTATTATTTTGCAAAAATGGATGTGCCAAGGACAGCTAGGTGGCACAGTGGATCAAGCACCAGCACTGGATTCCGGAGGACCGGAGTTCAAATCCAGTCTCAGACACTTGACATTTACTAGCTGTGTGACCCTGGGGAAGTTACTTAACCCTCATTGCCAGGCAAAGACCAAACAACAAGAAAAAAAAAAAAAACAGTGGATATGCCTACATCAGGCTATCTGATTAACTGGGACTCAATTCAGCTACTAGTCAATTCATTAAGCAGGTTTATCTCCCCCCACCTTTTTTTTGGTGGGGCAGTGAGGGTTAAGTGACTTGCCCAGGGTCACACAGCTAGTAAGTGTCAAGTATCTGAGGCCAGCTTTGAACTCAGGTCCTCCTGAATCCAAGGGCCAGTGCATTATCTGCTGCACTACCTAGCTGCCCTACTCTCCTAATTTTGTGAATATCTGATTGAACTGGATAAATTACCTCTTTGTGCTTTATTCCTATAGAGACAGTCAATATAAGTTAATATAAATTAACATATTTTAGTGACACTAATAATTAAATAAATATGGCACAGTTTTGGTTTATGTATAATACTGTTGACTTGAGCAAGGGTCAACATTAATTTAATTCCAAAGAAATGAAAATTCTTTTTTTTTTTCACTTTTCAAAATTGGAAAGGGCAAGGGAGAGGAATATGATAAGTGTTTCAAAGAATTATCATATTATAGCATAAAATGAGAATGCGAAGCTGAATAAAGGCTATAATATATATGCACATACACATCTTCTGCGCAGCTAGGTGGTTCAGTGGATAAAAGTACCAGCCCTGGATTGAGAAGGACCTGAGTTCAAATCCATCCTCAGACACTTGACACTTGACACTAGTTGTGTGACCCTGGGCAAGTCACTTAACCCTCATTGCTCCACCCCCCCACTGCCCCCCAAAAAAATCTCTGAAAAAAGATAGGCTTGCTAGAAGGCAGGACCTAGGGATAATAACTGAATGAAAATTCACTCATTTATTATTCTCAAGACAGCAATGGAAAGTTGGTGCAACCACCTCACACATTGGTTGGAACATATTAGATGGACTTCCTATAGTACCCTTTTTGTAAAACACAGACAAGAACCACATATCTCCAAGTCCCACAGGATGAGCAAGAATAGAATTTTCTTTTCCCCATTTAGAGGGAATATTCACATTAATGAGAGCAATTAACTGTCAAACAATAAATCAATACTACCCGATGTTGTGGTAGATGTTTGGGATATAAGTATAAACAATGAAACAATCCATTCTTGTTAGGAGCTTACATTCTAAAGGGAGAGACAATTAAAAGAAAAAAAGCATGAATATAAAGAAAATAAATCAAAAAATGTGTAAAGTGGAATAAACAAGGGAGTTTGGGAGGAAGACCATTAGAAGTTGGGAGAATTAGGAAAAGTTTCAAACAAAAGAATACTTTTGCTATATCTTAAAGGAAATAAAGGACTATAGGAGGAAAAGATAAAGAGAGAGTACTTTCCAGGTACCTAGAAAGGTCAGTGCAAAGATATAACAATAAGAGATAGTTACTGGGGGTTATGAACCGAAAGAAATCCAGTTTAGTTAAACTGTGGACTCTAGCAGAGTGATTAACACATAATGAGCCTGAAAAAAAGAGGTTAGGGCCAAGTTGTGAAATACTCCAAAATTAAATAGAGGATCACCTTATGAACTTCAAAGAGAGTGTATAACTTCACATTGGCATTGGCATAAGTGTCCTGCAAGAGCAATGACTAAGGGTAGCATCTGCATTGGGAGCTATACCTAGGGTGAATTTCATAATAATTCCATGAAAACCAAAAAAAAAAAAACCCAAAACTTCTAATAATTAGGAGGTGTCAATTTACCCCTTTGTTGCATGATCCCTATAAAATGAAGCTCATTTTCCCATGAACTTTGAATATGTTTGAGGAATTTCCCAAATTTGGGGAAATGTTTTCCTCCAACTGTTCTTACTCTACCCCCTTAGTAAATGCCTATTTCTAAAGAGCTAATTAAGTCTGGCTGACTGACAATCAATGTAGAGCACATCATTGGGGGATCATGAGCAACAATACTAGAGAAATTACCTTCGGATTAACCCTACAGCTCTGGGGGTAGGAGTAATCAGCTGTCTTCTGAAGAATAATCCTGCCAATTTGAGTGGGAGTTAAGAGACTGAGCAGAAAGCTTGTGTTTCATTGATATGACCACTGTAATGGAAAGAGCATTCAGTTTGTACTCAGAGGACCTTGGTTTAAATCCTTAGCACTTGTGTTTTCTTATCTCATGGTCTCTTATCAATCCTCAACTTTTTTTACTTCTCTTTAGTGTCTGACACCATTTATTGACCATCCTCTACCTGAGGATTCTCTTTTTTCCCAGGGTTCTTTTGCTGCTCATGGTTTCTCTTGGTTCTTCTCCTTCCTCACTTCCTTATGTTATCTATGTAATATCCCTTAGTTGAATGCAATCAAAGGCTCTGTTAAGAGTTTTCTTATCTTTCCTCTCCATACACTCTTATGTCAGGGCCACATCAATTCCTATGAATTCAATTATCATCTCTAAGTAGATGACTCCCAGATTTATGTATCCAACCCTAATCTCTCTTGTCAGCTCTAGTCTAACGTTGTTGTTGTTTGTCCTTTGTTCTCAAAGAGGGCCATGAAATTGGGAAGGAAATATCATGACTTACAGTGAATTGTATTTAAATGGGGAAGGGTTGTGCAAAGTCACCAACCTCACTCTCCCTTCTGGAGCTATCTAGGTCCAGTGGCATACATATATATGTATATGTGTATGTATGTAGACATGTACACATATACACATATGTATGTATGTGCAAATGTGTATATATATGTGTGTTGTGTTTGTGTGTGTATATATATTTATATAATGTAGTATGTGTGTCTGTGTGTGTGTGTATGTAATCGCAGATGTCAGGACAACTGCAGATGGCCCCAAATGCAGTCTAACATCAAAAAGTGACAATTAGACATTTTAAACTGTATCCCACAGACATCTGAAGTTTAACATTCCCAAAAGAAAAAGAATTCTTTCCTTCATAACCTGCCTTTCTACTTTGTACCTACAGCTCTTCCTGGTTTCAACCTCACTGAAAGATGCCCCTCCCAAAATAAGTTTATCATTTCTAATTTCATCACCATGTCGCTAACTGAAGTCTTAGATACCACCTTCCTCAGTCTTCTCCCCTGTGATTGGAGGGCTGGAATGTATTATGACTAAACTCCTTCCACCGCCTCCCTTTATGGAGGGAAGAACTTGGACTTGCAGCTCACCCCTTTTTGCCTTTGCAGCTCTACAGATTTCAACTCTGCAAAACAAGATGCCTCCCAGCAGGTACCCCCTGGTGTTTTCTCATGTACTTTACAGCTTGATTTTGTATGTTGTCTGCCTCCATTAGATTATAAACTTCTTGAGAACAGAGATTTTATATTTCTTATTTGTGTCCCAGCACTTTCCACAGTGGCTGGCACATAGGAGGTGCTTAATAAATGCCTAGTGAATTGAATTATAGTCATCCAGGCCTGTAACATTTTTATCTACAATTAACTCTCACTCACCTCACTCTCTATTAGCTACTAAATCTTTTTTTTTTAATCTCCACACTCTCACACACATCCCTTTCTTTCCACCAACCCCATTATAACTCTAGTTCAAGTCTTTATCATCTATCACATAGATTATAATACCATCCTATTATTTCTTTCTTTCTTTTTTTTTTTTTGCTTGGGGCAATGAATGTTAAGTGACTTGCCTAAGGTCACACAGCTAGTAAGTGTCAAGTGTCTGAGGTCACATTTGAACTCAGTACCTTCTGAATCCAGGGCCTGTGCTTTATCCACTGCACAACCTAGCTGCCCCATGCCTCCCCCCCCCATCCTATTATTTCTTAACGCCCCAAGTTTTTCCCCACCCTTGTGTAAAGCTTCTTAAAATGTAGGTCTCAACCTCATATGGGGTCATATAATTGAATGTGGGGGTAGCAAAAAATTTGGCAACAATAAAAGGTTATGCATACCTATTTTATATACCTTTATACTCAGGGTCATGTAAAAATTTCTTGGGCTCTAGTCCATCTTTCACATAGTCACCAAAATGGTTTCTCTAAAATTTTGATCTGACCACTTTACTAATCCAGTCCAAACTGAAGCCATTACCTCAGATTGAAAAAGAAAAAAAAAATAGCCACACCAAGTTGTAACAATGATGTAATAGAAAAAATTCAAGCCCTAACCCTGAGTTAACTTATTTAACCTTTCCCCTGCATATATTCTATTCATTCTTTTCATGGGTCTAATCACCATCTGTAGACCAATTTGATCTAAAATATACCAAACTCATTCATCTCCATCTATCTCTTCTTAAGCAGAATTACTGGTAAAATGAATTTCCACTTGATTCTGCTAATAACTTAGCCTCAGCATAGCAGCCACATCTTTGGGTACACTTCCATATGTTGCACAAATAGCCACCCACACTATCTTCCATCTCAATGCCCCACAGGTGTCTTCTTCCTAGTCTGTTGACATCATGACTATTGTTTCCAGAATAAGAATTTCCGTCTTTTTTTATTTTCAGATTTTTGCTTCCAAGGAAATGTTTCCACCCTTTCATTTACATTCTCCATGCTTCAATACTGCCATATGGGACACTTTTTGTTGTTGTTGTTGTTGTTATTTAGGGAACTGTCCTTCATTCTTTCTTCTTATTAAAATTTTTCTTAGGTCATGCTGAAAACTTTTTCTCTGGCATTAGGAAGAAGTATATTTAAGAATAGAATTATACACTTTATATTGTTCAGGATATTCGAATTATTATTTTTAACTTTAAGACTGCCTATTCTTCCATGGATAGAGAGAGAGGATTTATGTAAATAATAAGTCACCTTTCTACAGTGCTTTAAAATTTGAATGTGTTTACCATATATTATCTCATTCTATCCTCTCAACAACCTTGTAAAGTTGTTATGTAGTTGCTCTTATCCTACTTTACATATGTAGGATCTTAGACACAGAAAGCTAGCAGTTGGCCAGGTTATTCAGCAAATCATTGCATAGGGTTTAAACCCAAGGTGTCCTGACTTCAAGTCCAGTTCTCTTCCCCCTGTGCTGGATTTTCTCTCAAATGTTCATCAGCACAAGGCAAGTATTTATGAGAGGTTGCACATAGAGAAGTGGACATACTTGAGGAATAACGACTTGTTTTTCCTCCTTCCAGGTCTCTCGGTGACTTATCGATTATTGCTGCATTTATTTACTGAGCTGTGGCAAGAACAGTTCAGAATTTTCAGCTGCTTGAATGACTGTGCAGCAACCAGATGAGTCAACTACAAGATGATCAGCCAACCATTAAAATGGTTGAAAATGAGAATTGACCTTTATATAGTCTTTCTCTCATTTTTAAAACATGGCATATGTCTATACAGGCAACTGTTAGAAAGAAGTTGAGCAGTTCATTAACAATGGTGTGGATCAGTCATTTATAGCTTCGATTTTGTGGCACTTCCAAGATATAATAATTCCAAACATCAAGAACAAGTAAAATTTAACAGACAGTCACTGAAAAATAGAGTGGACTTTGTAATGCTCTATTTTGGGCCTTCTATTTATTTCTTTTCTATGTTAATAATTTCATCACTTCCTTTGTATTCAATTATCACCTCCATGCACCTAGACATATGCATGTTTCTATGTGTGTGTATAGATCAACTCTTCCTTGAGATTCATCTAGTCACATATCTTCAAACTGCTTGCTTAACATTTCCACTTGTATATCTCATAGTTACCTTCAATTCAATATGTCTAGAACAAAACAAATCTTTACCCAAACCCACCTTTCCTCTTAATTTCCCTACATATATCAAGAGTGCACTGTTCTTATCATCACCCAAGTTTACAACCTCATATGGGGTCACTCTCAGATTCCACTATCACTCCCAAATTCAATCAAGTGTTGTCTTGTTGAAACTACCTTCTTGGGGCAGCTAGGTGGTACAGTGGATAGAGCACCCACCCTGGAGTCAGGAGGACCTGAATTCAGATTGGACCTCAGACACTTAACACTTACTAGCTGTGTGACCCTGGGCAAGTCACTTAACCCCAATTGTCCCACAAAAACAAAAACAAAAACAAAAAACAAACAAAAATATAACCATTATCTGAGCCTTGAGTGAGTCATATGTATATATATATAACCTACAACAAGATTGCAATAATTTAAAAGACTTCAGGAAAGGTCAGTCTTACTCTGGCAGGGGGTACAACAGTGCACCTCAGCACAGTTCAGCATGGAAGGGGTCTGGGCAAGTCAGTGGGAAGCAATAGGCCACAGCCTATTATGCTTCAGCTGAAGTAAAAAAAACAGCGGTAGCAATTATTATCTTAAACAAAGCAAAGGCAAAAATAGATCTAATTAAAAGAGATAAGGAAGGAAACTACATCTTGGTAAAAGTTACTATAGATAATGAAGTAATATCAATACTAATCATGTATGCACCAAGTGCTATAGCATCCAAATACTTAGGGGAGAAGTTAAATGAGCTACAAGAGGAAAGAGATAGCAAAACTATAATAGTGGGGGATCTGAAACTTCCCCTCTCTGAATTAGATAAATCTAGCCACAAAATAAATAAGAAAGAAGGTAAAGAGGTGAATAGAATGTTAGAGAAGCTAGCAATGATAGATGTCTGGAGAAATTGAATGGGGATAGAAAGAAATATACCTTTTTCTCAGCAGTACATGGCAGATATTAAAAAACTGACCATGTATTAGGACACAAAAACCTCATCATCAAATGCAGAAAGGCAGAAAAAGTAAATGCATCCTTCTCAGTTCATGATGCAATAAAAATTACATGTAATAAAGAGCCATAGAAAGGTAGACTGAAAGTTAATTGGAAACTAAATAATCTCATTTTAAAGAACAAGTGGGACAAACAACAAATCATAGAAACAATCAATAACTTCATCCAAAACAATGACAATAATGGGACAAAATACCAAAACCTATGGGATGCAGCCAAAGCAGTGTTTAGGGGAATTTTATATCTCTAAATGTTTACATCAATAAAAATGAGAAACGAGGAGATCAATGAATTGGGGCATGTCAACTTAAAAAGCTAGAAGAAAAAGAACAAATTAAAAATCCCCAATTAATACTAAATTAGAAATCCTGAAAATTAAAGGAGAAATTAATAAAATTGAAAGCAAGAAAACCATAGAATTAATCAATAAAACTAAGAGCTTGTTTTATTAAAAAAATGATAAATAGATAAACCATTGGGAATTTGATTTAAAATAAAGAAAGAAGAAAGCCAACATTACCAGTAACATAAACGAAAAGGGGTGATATTTCACCACCATGATGTGGAATTAAAGCACTAATTAGGAATATTTTCTCCAAAATTATGCCAGTAAATTTGACAATCTAAATGAAATGGATAAATATTTATAAAAATACAAACTGCCCAGGTTAACTGAAGAGGAAATAAAATCCTTAAATAAGCCCATATCAGAAAAAAGAAATTGAACAAGCCATTAATGAACTCCCTACAAAAAAAATCTCAAGGGCCAGATGGGTTTACCAGTGAATTCTACCAAACTTTTAAGGATAATTAATTCAATATTATTCAAATTATTTGGAAAAATAGGTGAAGGAGTCTCTACCAAATTCGTTTTATGACACAAATATGGTGGTGATTACCAAACCAGGCCAGAGCAAAACAGAGAAAGAAAATTATAGACCAATTTCCTTAATGAATATTGATGCAAAAATCCTAAATAAGAATATTAGAAAGGAGATTACAGCAAGTCATCACCAGGATAATACTCTGTGACCAGGTGGGATTTATAACCAGAAAGGCTGGGCTGGTTCAACATTAGGAAAAACTATTAACATAATCAACCACATCAATAAGAAAACTAACCAAATCATATGATTATCTCATATGCAGAGAAAGTTTTGACAAAAGTAAAGCACACCATTTTCTAATAAAAACACTAGAGAGCTTAGGAAGAGGTGGTGCTTTCCTAAAATGATAAGAAGTATCTAACTAAAACCATCAATAAGCATTATATGCAATGGAGATAAGTTAGAGGCCTTCCCAATAAGATCAAGGGGTGAAAACAGGGATGTTCATTATCATCTCTATTATTTAATATTGCACTAGAAATTTTATTTTTAGCAATCAGAGAAGAGAAAGGAATTAAAGGAATTAGAATAGGCAAGGAGGAAACAAAACTATCACTCTTGCAGATGGTATGATGGTATACTTAAGAATCCTCGAGAATCAACTCAAAAATTACTTGAAAAAAATAACAACTTCAGCAAAGTAGCAGGATATCAAATAAATCCACATAAATCATCAGCATTTCTATACATGACCAACAAAGTCCAGCAGCAAGAGATAGAAAGAGAAATTCCATTTAAAGCAACAGTAGACAATATAAAATACTTGGGAGTTTTACTTGCCAAGAGAAACCCAGGAACTCTATGAAGACAATAACAAAACACTTTTCACACAAATCAAATCTGATCTAAATAATTGGAAAAATATCAATTTCTCATGAATAGGCCAAGATATAATATAATAAAAATGACAATTTTACCTAAATTAATTTACTTATTCCATTCCATACCAATCAGACTACCTAAAATTATTGTATGGAGCTAGAAAAATATAACAAAATTCATCTGGAAAAAACAAAAAGGTCAAGAATATCAAGGAAAGAATGAAAAAAAAAAAGCACAGGAAGATGGGCTAGCTGGTACCAAATCTGAATCTTTCCTATAAAGCAGTAGTCATCAAAGCTATCTGGTACTGGGCTAGAAAATAGAGTGGAGAATCAATGGAATAGGTCAAGCACAGGAGACACAGTTAGTAAATGACTTTAGTAATATACTGTTTGATAACTCCAAAGACTCCAGCTTCTGGAATAGGAACTCAGTATTTGACAAAAACTGGGGGAAAAACTGGAAGATAGTATGGCAGAAACTAGGAATAGAACAACAGCTTACAGCTTATACTAAAATAAGATCAAAATGGGTACATGATTGAGACATAAAAGGTGATAGGAAGGAATTTTTTACCTCTCAGATCTTTGGAAAGGAGAACATTTTATGACCAAACAAGACATAATAAATGTTGGAGAAGCTGTGGAAAAATTGGAACACTAATGCATTGTTGGTGAGCTATGAACTGATCCAACCATTCTGGAGAGAAGTTTGGAACTATGCCCAAGTGGTATAAAGCTTTGCATGCTCTTTGACCCAGCAATACCACTATTAGTTCTTTTTCCAAAGTGATCATTGAAAAGAGAAAAAGACCCACATGTACAAAAATATTTATAGCTGTTCTTTTGTGGTGGCAAGGAATTGGAAATTGAGGGGGTTGCCCCATCAATTGGGGAATGGCTGAACAAGTTGTGGCATATGAATGTAATGGAATCCTATTGTGCTATAAGAAACAATGAGCAGGCAGATTTCAGAGAAAGCTGGAAGGACTTGCATGAACCAATGATGAGTGAGTTGAGCAGAACCAGGAGAACATTGTACACAGCATCAATAACATTGCGTGTTGATCAACTGTGATAGACTTGATTCTTCTCAGCAATACAATGGTCCAAGATAGTTCCAAAGGACTCATGATAGAAATGCTTTCCAAATCCATAAAAAAAAAGAACTGTTGAATCTGGATGCAGATCAAACCATACTATTTTTATTGTTTTTATTGTTGTTTTTTTCTTTTTTGAGGTTTTTCCTTTTTGCTCTGATTCTTCTGAAATATGTTTATTGTGATTGTGTGTGTGTATATATACATACATATATATATATATATATATGTATATATAAAACCTATATCAGATTATTTGTTGTCTTGGAGAGGTGGGAGGGAGGGGAGGAAGGGAGAAAAATTTGAAACTAGAAATCTAGTAAAAACAAATGTTGCAAACATTCTCTAAATGTAACTGGAAAATAATACTTTTTTATAATAATAATAATTTATATGGAAAAAAATGTATTAATCACCTATTTCCAGAAAGGCACTATGCTAAATAACAAGAAAACACACAGGGAGAATGGAAAAACAAACATCAGCAACAACAACAACAAAACCAAATTAAAAAAAAATGGTCCCTGGAGTTAAAGAGCTTTCATTTTTTTATGAAGATATATTTACAAAGATGAGTAAGTCTAAGATAATTTGAGGAAGACAGGATCATGAATTTCAACAAGATTTCCTTAACAAGTGACATCTTAGATTACCCTTCTTAGGAAGTTCAATATTTTAAAATGTAGACCTAAAGAAGGAATGCATTCTAGGCCTGGGGGATTATATGGGAAAAGAAGCAAATACAAGAGAAAAAATCTTAATTTCAAAGAATAACAAACATGCCATTTTGACTATGACATGTGTGAAATAAATCAGGAGGGGTAGCTAGGTGGCACAGTGGTTAAAGCACCAGCCCTGGATTATGGATTCAGGAGGACCTGAGTTCAAATCCAGCCTCAGACACCTGACACTTACTAGCTCTGTGCCCTTGGGCAAGTCGCTTAAACTTTATTTCCCTGGGGGGAAAAAAAGAAGAACAGGTGAATATAAGTTGACTATTATGGCAGTCAGACCAGAAATAAAGAAAGAAAGAAAGAAAGAAACAAACAAACAAACAAAAACAAACAGACAAACAAACAAAAACAAACAAACAACCAAACCTGGAAAGGGAGGCTAGATCACAAATGAGAAGGGCTTCATGTGCTAAACTGAGGAGTGTGTCTAGAGATATAGATATAGATATACGTATGTATATGTATATATATATATATATATATATATATATATATATATAAATGCTCATTTTATTAAAAGGAAATTGAGGGTAAGGGAAGTTAATGACTGATATACAAGAATTATTTGAAGAAGATAAGATAAGAAAAAAAATAATAAGGATATGTTAGCTGCCTTCAAGTATTTGGTGGACTTTCATTTGGAAGTAGTTTTAGACATCCTTTTTGGATTCAGAATGCAGAATGAAAAAAAAAAAGAAAGTGTTTCAAGCTGCATAACTAGAGCTTTTAATTTTATGAAAGAAGTAAGTTAAAACTTACGTCTTTCCAACAGCAGGAGTTGCTGCCTTGGCTGGTTCTTCACCACTAGAAATTTTCAAGTGAAATTTATATTATAATTTGTTAGAAATTAAGCCAAAGATATTTCTGGCTCACTTGTGAATTAGGACGAAATAACCTTTGAGATTCTATGATCTCGGGGCAGCTACGTTGCACAGTGGACAGAGCACCGGCCCTGGAGTCAGGAGGACTGAGTTCACATCTGGCCTCAGACACTTGACATTTACTAGCTAGGTGACCTTGGGCAAGTCACTTAAACCTAAATTTCCTCACTTAAAAACAAAAAAAGATTCTATGATCTCAAGAAAGTGACATTAGTAATAATGATGATGATAAATGAGAAATATTATTGACTTTGTAGTAGTAATTAGTATTAGAATCATTATTAGTAAAACTATAAGTATTATTATTGATATTAGTAGCAATGATTGTTAGTAGGACTAGTATTATAAGGATAATACCTGAGGTATATTGCTATCATTATTAAAAATAATAATACCTTTTAAAAATTTCTAGTTGATAATTATTTATGACAGCTAGGCCAGCATCTGAAAATTCTTGTCCAATGGTGGAAGTAAAATACCACCTCATTTGTCCTGTTGCCTTTTTGGCCCTAAGTGATAAACATGGATGTTTATTCACCCTTCTGCTCACTTCAGATTTAAATTAATAGTGGCTTCTCTTTCTAACTATTTGTGGGTCACTGAGGCTTACAGCAGCATTCCTCTTTATCTTCCTCACTGAATAGTTTCCTGCCATGCTGTACCTCTGTGTCTGCAAAGTGGAAAACATCCGTCCCACCTAAATTACCACTCAAGTGTAATACCTTTTTTATTTAACCCTGAGTGCATGACTGCTTCCTTTAATCCTACTCAATCTTCCCTGAACAGTGAGATATCTGAAGAAGAATTTACGGTCCCAAGCATCAAATGTTATTTCTCAGTATACGTACTTTGGCATGCTTTCCAAATTGCTGCTCACTGAAGTTTCAGATAGGAAATTGAACGTGGATAAAGCCAAGGTCATGACTAGTCACCTTACAATTACTGCTGGGGGGAAAAAAAGCATACCTGGAGAAAGAATCAAGCAGAGTTTCTAGTGTTACATTGTGAATAAACATGAGGAGCAGAATTAGAATGATGAGAGCCACAGGGGATTTGAAGTCATTTCTAGTACAATAATATTATGGGATATGTTCTCTTAATCTGTTCCCCAAAATATTCAGGTGTCACAGGTATGGATGTTTAAGGGTGGATATGGGGAATATTTATAATTTCAAACTAGGAAAGATTTAATCTGTGGAAGGAAACCAATGACTGAGCAGACAAGTCCTAGGATGTTACCTGAGTAACAAGGAGATCATGTGACTTGCCAAAAGCTAGATTATTACAGAGGAGTTGATGCAGAATTGGAACAAAGTTCTTTCCATACTGGGCCAGATTTCCGCAATTTATATCACAAGGCACTTGCAAATGGTTCAGAATAATGAATTACACTAGTACTCACAGAGAAAATGTGACTGTGACTGCACATATAAAGTGAAATGTTAGGTCAACATAATTATCTGGATATTCTAGGCTAATAGCCATTTGCTATGATATCTGGACAAAAGGAAGTGGTTTTGATATATCACACTAATGTAATGATTCTCAAATGTTTTGTGCTTATAGCATTTTGCTGTGAGAAATCACAGCCCACTGTAGGAGAACCACTATATTTATATGAACATGTATAAGCATTTGAAAGTATAAGTTCTATATATTTCATGGGAAACTCACATATTCACATGTGCATGTGATTTAGTATCATGCAATTAGTTCCAGACCTAGGGAAAATTTGCCTTCCTTCTTTGATGAATTCAATGCCTTGCTCACAGTGTTCACCAAAACTCCTGTCTTCGTATTAGGGGGAATAGATAGATAGATAGATAGATAGATAGATAGATAGATAGATAGATAGATAGATAGATAGATAGATATCCTTATATACCCTAACCTCCTAGTTCATCAATGAGTTCAATTCTTATGAACTAGTTCTGCAGTTGATCTCAGCTCCAATGATCAGATTAGATTCCCTTTGCCTTGTCATAACCTATAAGTGCTAATTTTCTATGTCCATTAAATCTAAAATTCCATTGCTTGATCATAATATTTTATCATCTTATTTTTTTATGCTTTATGGTCTATAATCTTGTTCTTCATGCTAATTATGACCTCCATTCTGAAGTAGTTAGGAGGTACAATGGACAAAGAACTAGGCCTGGAGTCAGGAAGGCTTGAATTAAAACCTGGCCCCTGACACTAGTTGTTTGACACTGGGAAAGTCACTTAACCTCTATTTGCATCAGTCCTCATCTGTATAATGAGGATAATAATAGCACCTTATTGAGGGGATCAAATGAGATAGTACCTATAAAGCATTTAGTCCATATCTAGCACAGCAGATGCTGAATAAATTCTTATTCCTTTCCCTTTCCTTTCCCCTGCCCCTCAGTTCTTTTACAGACTATCACCCCTGCACTGTGCATACTATCTTCCTTTCCCTAATATCAAATTGTCTTATTAAATAAGTTCGTCTTTACTTTGTCCTCCACACTTGAATCCCTTGTTCTTTTGTCCTATCCTTACCACTCCTTGTCAAATACAAAATTTGAATTATTCTGTTTGAATCACACTATCTAGTTTGGGGTTTTTTGTTCTTTTGTTTGTTTTGCTCTGAATCTCAAGTTACTGAAAGGAGCTGGAGGAAATCACAACATTGGATACACACTAAATTTATACTACTGTGAGAAAATATAATTATTCATAATTGATTTCTGGGAGGACCCAGAGATCATTTTCTCAGTCCTTCCCTCCAACAATGCAGACCAAAACATTCCTGCCTACTCATCTTTTGAAACACTTATGACCTGCCATAATTGCTATTTTCAGGGAGTCTGCCCAATGAGTTTAGTGACTTATTTCAGTCAACTATTTTGCTCCTACCCCAATTTTTCATATTAAATTTGCTCTTAAAAAAATGAGGACATGGTTTTTTATATCTTATCTTATGGGGTTTTTTTCTTTCATCATATAAATGCCTATCAAAATGTTTTGAAATAAAAATACCATATAAGTTAAAAGTATAACTTTTTATATTCCTACTTAAAAAAAACCATAAATTTGCTGAAATTTGCTGAAGAAGAAATTAAAATCTTCTGACCATCTAGAAAGAACACTTTCATTCTCTTTTTCACAGATTTACTAAGTTTCTCAATGATACCAGCTGCCCTCTCTTTCAAGATTCATATTTTTGAAATTTAATATGAAACATATGGTATAAAAATGAAAGGCACTGTGGGATAACGATAGAGAATTGACATTGTCATCAGGATAACATGAGTTCAAGTTCTGGCACTGATTCTCCTTGACTATGTGATGCTGGCTAAGTGATTTAACTTCTCACAATCCCAGGAATGTCAAAGATAGAGAGAAGTTGCCAATTTTTGTTGGGTGAGGGAGTTTCCTCATTGACATTTTTATAGTATCAATGAAATTACAATTTGGTCCTATTCCATCCAATTTGGAGATTATAGTGATGCAGAAATACAAGTATCAAATGAGATTGCCTATGTAAAGCACTTTGCAAACCTTAAAGTGAAAGCTATTAAATTCAATTACAAAAATATTTAAGCAGAATCCTTTTTTTCATAATTAAGGATCAGGGGAACCATCAGGAGGGTTACTTTCTAGCCCTACTTTAGTCAATACCAGTTGAGTGAAAAAATAAACAAATCATTTCCCCTTTCAGAGCCTCAGTTTCTTCAATAGAAAAACATGATGCTTTTTGAGTTATCCCCATGTTATGACTCATTATATAATCTAGGGGCAGCTAAATGGCACAGAGAATAGAGCACCGGCCTTGGATTCAGGAGGACCTGAGTTCAAATCTGACCTCAGACACTTAACACTCAATAGTTGTATCACTCCGGGCAAGTCACTTAACCCCAATTACCTCACCTATATATGTGTGTGTGTGTGTGTGTGTGTGTGTGTGTGTATGTGTATGAAGATATATAGATATAGATATAGATATATGTATATGTATATATATATATGTATATATATAAAATCTATATGTACTGTAGAGAACACAACTCCAGTGGGCTGGCCACATTGTTCAAATGCCAAATGTACATT
The DNA here is from genome assembly GCF_019393635.1 of Dromiciops gliroides. NCBI lineage: Eukaryota > Metazoa > Chordata > Mammalia > Microbiotheria > Microbiotheriidae > Dromiciops > Dromiciops gliroides. The sequence continues at coordinate 84,722,817 of NC_057864.1, forward strand.
TGCCTAAAATATTATTTTACAGAGAATTCACACAAGGTAAGCATTCACATGGTGGTCAGAAGAAGGACAAGGACATTCTCAAGGTCTCCCTGAAAAACTTTGGAATTGATTGTGAGACATGAGAGACATGGGGACCACCTAGCATGGAGTGCCTACATCAGAGAAGGCACTGTGCTCTATGAGCAGAGAAGAATTGCAGTAGCTCAAAAGAAACCTGAGATGAAGAAATTTATAGAGCCATCACCAATTCAAATGTTCACATAGACTCTTTGTGCCCAACCTGCAGTAGAACATTCCAAGCTTGTATTGGTCCTATTAGTACACACGTGATTCAAACACAATGATGCCAATCTTCATGAATGAAGAACAACTAACCAACCAGCCAATCAATGAGAAACCACTTTAGAATGTATAAAAGCCCTATACAAATTTAAGGAAGAAATCACTCAAATATGTATAGAGTAATGGTGTATATTTGCTTTGAATATAGTTGAAAAAAAGTCATAACATTGTAACTGGCAAGGCTGGGTCATATTAGGAAATGTTTGGAGGTCACTAAGATTACAAGATCATTATGATTTTTTTTCACTGATCTACCTGATTCACTATATTGCATTTTCTTCATAGGGTTATTATAAGGATAAAATGAGCTAAAGTATGGAAAGCATTATGCAAACCTTGAAGTCCTATGTAATAATAAGAATAATAATGAGCATTTATCTTATGCTTTAAGGTTTGTAAAGTGTTTCACAAATATTAACTCACTTTATCTTCATAACAACCCTAGGAAGTTGTTGCTATTATCATCCCCATATTTTCAGATGAAGAACTGAAGCAAACGGTATAAGTGACTTGCCTGTAGTTATACAATTACGTGTCTAAGGATGGATTTCAAATCAGCTGTTTCTGATTTCAGGACCAACACTCTATCCATTGTACCATTGAGTTCTTTCTGATAAATGTTAGCTCTTATTTTTAAATTTTTAAATTCAACTCCAAATATATTTATTTTGTATAACGCCCTTTTTCTCCCCCAGAACGCTTCATATAACTAAGTGGGTCAGAATCATACTATAGAGATTCTCCAGGAATAATGTTTTCTTTATGCCTTGCTTTCCTCAAATCCAGATATCCCTGGAAACTTTTGAACTTCAATCATGTTTAGGATGTTCGGACAATCAGTAAATTAACGGTACTGATTAACATTAGAGACATAGAGCAGTCATCTACCTAAAAATTCAAATGAATCTGATTTATTCAATTCAGGAGCTCCCTGCAGTGATATACATCACAGCCCATCCATATATGCCCTTTCTGTAAAATCTCATTCAGACTTTCCTACAAGAGGTTCACCCAACCAGCTGGAATGTCCCTACTTTCTCCTGACACCATTAACATACTCCTTAATCCCTCTGCTTACCCAGAATCTCACCTTGTAAACTTCCAACCCTCTGTTATTGTCACAACCCTAACCTGATGGCATTCTTTCCTCCTATTATTTTTTTTTGGAGTTGAAAACTGGTTATATCTATCAACTTGCTCATGAAGTCATTAGGCCAGACAGAAGTGAATAGCAAAATAAACCAAAAAAAGTAATACAAACCCACAAAACTAGTAACTACAATCTGACTCCTCTTCTCTTCATAGTATTTTAAGTCTTAAATCCTTTCAACCCCTTCAAATTTAAATAAGCAAGAATTGGCTAAATATCTATTTAGGCAAAGCTAAGAAACTGTAGTATCTGAATCCCTGTTCTGATCACCTCAGGAATTTTCTGATAAAAGATTAACAACCAAAGGCCCCCACCCCATGACTTATTACTACTACTACATTCCTAAACAGGTGTCCTACTTATGACCCATGTTGTTTCTTTGCCCCATCTGGTATTAGACTTTCCAGACTTCTCTTCATCTCTTACTGGTATATAGCTGAGGCCATGAGGACCATGGCTTTCACCATATCCCATACATAATTCGAATATGTTCCTTTGCCTCCCTCTGTACAAAGGTCTGGGCTAGGAGGGGAATTGTTATTCTTTTGGTTGTTTCCTCTTTTGTCTGCTGCAGAAATGGCAAGAATGTGAAAAGGACCATGCCACTGAGGGTACATAGATGAAATAAGGTGCTCTATGTCTCTTTTACCCAAAATATGTATTTATATATTATTTTGCATTTTATTATCCATTCTCCCACTCTTATAGATTGTAAGCCATTAGATCAAAAAGATGTTTCCTTACATAACTTTGAATAAAAATAATAATGGATGTTCAAAATGTATTTATTAAGTAAATATTTATTGATAATACAGCTAATAACTAGAAGTATTTATTAAAATGTCATATATCTATATAATATACATATTCACATCCTTATTCTCTCCCATTAAGTGAATGACTTATGGAATTCAATCTGTAATGTCTGAGAGACTGCTAATAAAATAGTTCTAAGTATTAAATGATTTAAACTATATATATATTTGAAACTACACAGCTCTAAGCTTTTTCTTTAAACATCAACAAAAATCAAAACTACTTTCCTAGTAAGAAAAGAAAACTGACAAAAATACATTAATTCTATATTATAGGTAGGCCTTTTGATCCAATTACTCGTTCATATTAACAATAAAAGGGTATAAAATTCCATTGTTCTACAAGTTATTTGGTCTATGCAACACAAATTTGGATTTGGATTAATTCAGCTTCTTTTGTCACTGAATCAAACACTAATCATGGCTATCTATGGACACTGCTTGATCAACTGCCTCTGCATAACCATTTGCCATCATCTGCGATACTGAAATAAAAGCCAAGGATTATAGGATTTAAATGTGAAAGGGAACTTAGAAATCTTTTCCATCTTTTTCCCCAAACCATAAAAGTGTTATTTTAAAGGTTAGGAAACTGGGGCTCCAAGAGGTTCACTTGCCTAAGTTCACATGAGTAATGATACCAGAGTCATAATTTGAACTCAAGACTTTTGCCTCCAAATCCTAAACTTGGGTATTTGCCTGATAAATTTGATTTTCACCAAAAAAGAAAAATGATTTTGTGTGACTTTTTGGGATTACTTTTTGGGTTTTTGGAATACAATACTGAGAGAGAGGCAGTTTTAGTCTGTCAAGATGGTAATCAATTCCGTATATGAGAGACAGAAAGAGACAGAGAAAAACAGAGGCAGAGAGAGAGAGAGACAGAGAGACACAGAGAGAGAGACACAAAGAGAGAGAGAGAGGATTGAAAATGTAATTTGTACACAGGATCATAGATTTATAGCTGAAGAAGACTTTAATAGTCATTGAGTTCAAGTACTTGATTTCACAATTAAGGTAAGGAACAAAAGTGTTTAAGTGACTTGCCCAAGGTCACAGATCTAGTAAGTGACAGAGTAAGCATTCAAATCTGGGTCCTCTTATTTCAAACTGAGTATTCTTCCCACTATTCAGTGTTGCTTCCCTGCAGTGTTAGTTAAGAAGCTAGACAGGGAAGAAAATTTTTCAAATTTTATTTTGCAAAAGGCTAACAATTGATGCTGGAATTGTAACTTGACAAAAAAGAAATGGAGATTCTCTTTTGGGGGGAGGGGGCACAGTTGAAAATCAAAGACACCAGGGGCAGCTAGGTGGCGCAGTGGATAGAGCACGGGCCCTGGATTCAAGGGGACCTGAGCTCAAATCCAGCCTCAGACACTTAACATTTACTACCTGTGTGACCCTGGGCAAGTCACTTAACCCCAATTGCCTCACTAAAAACCAACAACAACAAAAACCAAAAAAAAAAAAAAAAAAGAAAAGAAAAGAAAATCAAAGACACCAAACAAGGCAAGAAAAATGCTATATTGTTATATGGAGAGACTTCCTGTGAAACAGCATTGATTCATAACAAAATCTTGTTTTGTTTTGTTTTTTTCTGGATGCTGTGGGCAATAAAAGTAAATGGTGATTCATTCAGTTGGGACATTGATCATACAGATTTAAATAACGACTATGCCTCTTTTCTTTAGTGATTTGGCAAAAAAGATCCACAGGTTATAGCTACAGTCTAAGTGAGACAAAAATGAATTATAAAATAAAAGATATGATTTCTCATGGGCATAGATTCTGTTTTGTTTTTTCCTTTCGGTGATACTGATAGAGTACAAATACCACTACTACTGTTCAAAGTTTTGATTTAATATATACCCAATAAAGAGATGAGATTCCAGTTAAATATATACCTAATTATAATGTTAAAATCCCATACTACATCAATCGATATATCAGGTATTTCTCTCAGTCTATGTGCACAAATACAAAGCAATTCAACCTCTTTTGGATGACTCAATCAATGGACTGTCAAAATCATATACTTCCTTTAAGGTCCAACTTTTAAAGGCAACTTTGTCCATCATATATCATCACTATACTATACCAATCATATATTACTTTGTATTATAGTTATTTATAAATAACATTGCTTCATAATTGATTGCAAGTCCTATGAGGACAGACACTAAGTATGTCATGATTTTTAGCATTTTATCAGCTTTTACTTCATCAGTATTTTAAGGGAAATCTACATTTTGAGTAATGGGGACAGAAGTAGAAACAATAAAAACTTAAGAAAAAAATCTAAAAACTAACACCAACAATGGTACAAAAGTCATAAGGATGAATCCTTGAAGTGAAACAATCAAGTCAGAGTCACTAAGTCTGGTCTGCTACATGGGAAAGTAAGTAGAGTTCTAGGTGGAGATAACTGAATTTATTTTCTGGTTTTGGCAAATGTTGCTCATTTGTACACTTTCAGTTTTTTGGCAGCTTTTATCAGCAATCATACACACACACACACACACACACACACACACCCCTACCTTTACCATGTATATTTTGTATTTTTACCAGTGTGGGGACAGAATCTCATTTTTCCTCACTGATTTCCCTATGGTATGCATACAAGATTTGTGGTGCTATGACACATGGAAAAAAACAACTAGGTTACATACCTGAAAAGTTCTTATCAGGTTTCCAAATTTTTTTTTTTTAGCTTGCATCCAGTCTAGACAATCTCATACTAGAGATTTTCATGTCTTCATCAGGAATCTAAAATCATATAGACCTATAGGTTTATATATGGAAACCTGAGAGTAACCTTATAGCTATTGAGTTTAGCATTCTTATCTTACAAATGAGGTAAAAATTGAGGCCTAAAGAAGCTGTCTTGCTTGGGGTCACATAGAACAATGTGGCTGACTTGGGATTCAAACCCAAGTCCTTTAACTCCAAATTCCATGTTCTTTCCAATGAACCATACTGATTCACTTATTTGGACATGTACCCCTTTTGGTGATCCAACATCACTGGTGAAAAAAAAGAGACTGATGAGTATAACTTTTACTTTTCATTGTCCATATATGGTAAGGTTTAGTGGAACATTAAATGGCCCTTCACTGATGTAGGGAATTCCAATGTAAGACCACAAAATTCATAAGAACTCTTCAGGATTCCAATGGTATTTGGTTACTCATTGTTAAGGACTTTGGGCTGTGCTCAGTAAGTACAACAGGATGGCCTGTACAGACTTCTATCACAGTGCTGATGAATAAAAAGTACAAAGTTGAAATGGGATAAATTTTGGAGAATGTTTAACATATAAAAATAATTTCTAAAAAAAAAAAGTGTTACATACAAGTAGGATACATCTATGCAACAAATTGGAAAAGCAAAACTGTCAAAAGGCAGTGGGAATACCCTGTTGGTGGAAATACTATTCTGGTGAGATGCTTTTTTTTTTTTTAGTGAGTCTATTTTATCTTACTGTGAAAACAGAGAGGTGAATATGGATGAAATGTAAATATACAAGTCAATGTTGTAAATGTTGATAAAATCCTTCTGTGGCCATAATAACAATACAGTAGGATTCATCTCAATTGATCCCAAGTATATTTCTCTGTTTTTAGTATCATTATTTTTTCAATTTAATTTATTTTATTCCGAACTTAATTAAACAAGCATTTCCATAATATAGGAGAATAGAAAAAAAGAGATGATTGCACATGAAACTTCAAATCTATTATGTACAAATTGCTATTGCTTCTAAATATATAATAAAATTATCATGTAACTTTCTCTCTCATTTTTCCTTCCCTCCCTCCCACCCTAAAAATGGCTAATATTAGACACAAATGTGTGTGTGTGTGTGTGTGTGTGTGTGTAAAACCACTCTATACATACTTTTATTTATCAGTTCTTTCTCCGAGTAGATTTCTAAGATGACTCAAAATTAGGTAACTGAATTTACAAAGATGATAGAAGGACTTCCATTGTTTATCTCCCTTAAGAAGAGTATTCCACACTTGGTTGACCAGAATCCTTCAAGAACACAAAGTTAAATTATATTAAGGGATGAATCTTGGAGCAAACTCTAGTATTAAAATAAAATTAAGAGAATATCTGCCTGGGGTAGGGGGTGGAAACTATGCAAACGTAATCTATAATTCCCAGATAAAAATTTAGCAAAATACATTCTACAAAGGTGCCCACTCTCCTTTTCACAGTAAGAAATTCTGAACCTTAAATAAGATGCAAAATTGCTTAATAATTATCTTTTGTGCAACTACTTAATTTGCTCATGTAGAAAAACACATAATTACAAGGTCGAGTCAGAGAAGAAAAGGAGAGAAAAAAGAATACTTCTGATACATCTTTACCAAGGGAATGTAGGTTGCCAATGATGTCTAAGTATTTTGAAGTGTGAAAAACAGAGAAAAATATGCATTTTATTTTCATGTTGAAGAACTCATATGACACTTGTGCATACTTGAACTCTTTCTTTCCCTTTCCCCAAACCCCAGTGTGGTCTCTAAGGGGCTCATTCACTAACTCTCCTTTAGTTATCTCAGAGGAGGCATTTTTTTCTCTATATGTCTAAATTCTCATTATTTTTGAGAATTGACATTTTGAGAATTTCTTTTTCCCTAACCAGGAGGTTTAGTGTGCCCTAGGAATAATTATCAGTTGGACACTGGGAAAATTATATTTCCTTCTCTACCCTATTTTGCCAGAGCTATCATTACTGATTGTCAGTCTCTACTTTTATGTACATTGCTTTCTCTCTGTGTGTATCAACATTTTTCTTCCTTATGAGGCTTAGCACTACTTTATATTAGTATGTTCCTTTTCTTAATGTGATATATTTTACTCTTTGATGTCACTAGAGATGAGATCCTCATGCCAAATAATGATGATTATATATACATTTATTAATATATATATATTTATAATTTACATTTATAGATTGAACAAGGGAAACATTTTTCTACCTTCATGATGGTATTTACCATAGCCATAAAAATGTTATTTATATAGCATAATCATCTGTACATGCTTCTCCACATTGTCTCATTTGAATAGCCTAATAACCCTTCTAGGTCGGGACAAAAAAGGTACTATTTTCTAAATTTTACAAATGAAGAAACTAAACCTTAAATAGATTAAGAAATTCTTATATTGTTACACAACTAACTATTAAAAATAGAAGTCAAATAGAGAGATCTCCTGATTCGAAGTACTAAGCTCCTAGATATATTGCTTAGTGAAATTAAATCTTGATGCCAAGCCCGATCAGTGAAAAAGCCCAGGCCAGTCATCATTCAGTATTGTTGAAATGTAGAAAGTGTCTACAGGAGTCCTGGGGAATTTTCAATCAACTCTTTGACTCAGATATGAGTTTTGCAAGTCTAGACTTTTAGCGGACATCATTAAAGACACACAGTGAGTTTGGTAGACTTTGAAGGTATGAGAGATGGATATCTACTGTCTCTAAAATCCATGAGTATTGCCTCAGTGAGGTGTCTACCTATTACAATAATCTTTAAGGACTATCTGGATCCCATATTTGACAGGTCTATAGGGAATACATATACAGAGTGAGAACTAGGAACAACTTGCACTGGGCCAAGAGATTTGGGTTTGGGGCCCCCTGGGTCCAGGGCTGGTGCTTTGTCCACTGTGTCACCTAGCTAACCCAAGATGACATCTTTTTTGTTTTGTTTTGTTTTGTGGGAAGCAGAAGGGGAGAGGTAGACTGGAGAGAAGTACCTCACATGAAGGAAACAAGAAAAAAGCTTATGATGGGGAGGGGAGGAGGGGAAAGGAATAGGGCAGTGAGTGAACCTTACTATCATCAGAATTGGCTCAAAGAGGGAATGACATATATACTCAAGTAGGTATGGTAATATATTTTTGCCCTGTGGAAAAGTGGGTGGGAAAGGAGACAAGGGGTTTGGGGGGAGAACAAGGGAAGGAAGTAAGGGAAGTTTGGGGGAGGGAGCTGTAAAAAGCAAAACACTTTGGAGTAAGACGAAGATGTTCTGCATAACAGCACAAGTATGACATATATTGAATTGCTTGATTTCATAAGGAGAGTGGAGGAGGGAGGGAGGAAGAAAAATTTAAGAAAACAGAATTAACTCAGACATTAACCTTATCAGAGTGGACTGAAGGAGGGAATAACTCCCAATTGGGAGGAATGATCTATTTAACCCTACAGAAAAATAGGAGGGGAAGAGGATAAGGAGGGAAGGGCGAATGAAGGGAGGGTAGAGCAGGAGAGGGGGCAGCCAGTAGCAAAACCCTTTTGAGGAGGAATAGGGCAAAATAAGATAGAAAATAGAGTACATATCATTGGAAGGGAATAGGATGGAGGGAAATGGTTATGATGATTGACTACAATGGCAAAACGTATGGTACCCACTCTGCTGGGCTATTGTGAAGAAAATTCTTTATCAAGTTTAAGGTACTATATAAAAGTCATGATCAACAGGATGCTATTAGAAAAACCTGGAAAGACCCACATGAACTGAGGCAGAGAGAAATGTACTGTATACAAAATAACAGCAATAGTGTAAGATGATCTGCTGGGAAACACGCTGTTATTGTCAGCAAGGCAATGATCAATATAACTCTGAAGGACTTATAAAAATTGCAATACACTTACAGAGAAAGAACTGATGGTATCTGGAAACAGACTGAAACACATTTTTTTTTTTTGGACAACTCCTTATTCTGAAGTCTTGTTTATTTATCTGTTTTCTCTCACAACCTAACTAATATAGAGATGTTTTCCATGACTACTCATGTATAACTTACATTGAATTGTTTGAGTTCTTGGGGTGGGGGGTGGGAAGGGAGGGAGGAATAGAAGTTAGAACACAAAGTTTTAAAAAATTGATGTCAAAATTTGCTTTTACATGTAATTTGGAAAATAAAATTCTAAACTAAAAAAAAAAAATCTTCCCCCATTCAGCCATTCAATCTCCAAACTGTTTGTTAGATGAAATATAGCTATTTTAATAATTAATATCTTTCTCATCTCCTTAGGATAAGGACAAAGTTTCCAGTGATCCACCAGCCAAGTATCTGTGTGACATTGGAGCTCCTTCCTTTGTGTAACTGGAACTCTACCAGCTCTTTATACTCAGGAAACCAGGAAGTGATGTCAGTAGTTTAAATCGTTAATCTCCTGAGCCAATCAAATCTTGAGGATGGTCTCAATACCTTTTTATTTTTCAGGGCAATCGGGGTTAAGTGACTAGCCCAGGGTCACACAACTAGTAAGTGTTAAATGTCTGAGGCCGGATTTGAACTCAGGTACTCCTGAATCCAGGGCAGGTGTTCTATCCACTGTGCCACCTAGCTGCCCCTCAATACCTTTTAAAGAAAAAAAAAACTATACTAGTTGAAATGGGGCTATTAGTTAGGATGTTATGCCTACTACACATTCATATTGTAGAATCGAAAGGGAAAAAAAAAATCCCTTACTTTGAGAGAACAACCCATGCCCATTCTCCTGGCATTGTCAATAATATTTCAGAATCAGAGATTCCTAGTAAGACTCATGTCCATATTAATTAGCTGCCAGTGCACATACTGTTAGTTTTATTTCCTTATTGAATTCTTTTGCTTTATACCTGAAACCATCTGAGACTGCTTACTGTTTCCCAAATTTTAACTTCATAAATAAATGTCTATGTGGACCCATGGGCTCAAACATACCATAGAACCTAGGACCATAGATCCTACACATCCTCCTTATTAGTAAAACTTAAGTAAATTGGGAAATATTATAGTCTGTTGTTCTAATTCTATTCAACCAATACCTAAACTCAAATAACTCCTAGCAAGGCGACAATCACCATCTTTCAATCTCTGAAGAGAGGTGAGCTTCCCTAAAACATTGAAGGTGAGACTTTTACTATAAAAAAAGGGAAAATTTGGAAGCCATTATTGGAGAAATATAGCACCTCAACCTGGACAGAAATTTGTAGAACCAGCAGACCCTCTTTCAGTATCCAGCTGGTTTTGTTGAATGGCCTCTAAAATACACAAACACATATGTATATGTATAGATATACATGTGTATGCACATGTATATATATATATGTGCATGTGTATATTATTATGCATATATGTGTATATGTGTATGTTTATCTATGTAATATAAGTTTATGCATATACTTCTTCCTTTTTCCCTTCTTAGTGTGGATCCTGGATTACTAGCATGAGTACTCATTTAGAGAGGCATTTATCACCAAATGGAAAGAATTAAAATTAGTAGCAGCAACTGGTGGAATATCATTCCCATTTTTGAACCTCTTTAAACCCACACAGAGAAATTATTTTAATTATGGCAGTGAGTGGCCCATATTTACTGGAGGACGCACTGAATGAGTTAGGTATGCCACCAATACAGGTGTAACAGATGTAAGCAGACAATTCTGACTTTCCCCTACTATAGCTGAAAGGACAGGAAATCCATACTAAAAGAAGAGCAAAGATATTTATATGCAGGAGGAAATAACAGGTTTTCCAGCTCTCTATATCTTACTAAAACTCTGGTCTTCTTTGTAATCTGCCTCCCTTGTCTTATGCTGAGATTTTTGCCATTTCCTTGCTGAACCAAAATATAGGCTTGAACAAGATACAGTTCCTGGGAGATTCAGGATTAGGGTATTCTCAAGAAAGAAGAAGTAAAGCAGGAAATAATAACAATTTCAGCACCTACAATAAGAGTAAAAAACTGTAATATTAGTGGTAATAATAGTAGTCACTGGCATTTACGTCGGGCTATTAATGTTTATAAGTGTTTTACTTTTATTTCATTTAAAATAATCACTGAAGGGGGAATTGGGGGAATGTGGAAAGGACCGACTTTGAGGGCAAAAGCCCAATTACTTAGGATTTGATTACAATGAAAGAATCCTAGTTACAGACAATAGGAATACGAACAGGCACCCCCTTACCTAGGAACTCTAGTATAAAATAGGAAGCCCAGACATAGAGGATTATAATGTTAATGTTTCAGTGGTGCTGGCAGTAAAACTGACTTAATTCTGAGCCAGAAATCTATTGAAATGGGGTTTCTTAAATCCCTCTGCTTTCTGTTCAGGATTAGCTCTAGATCTGGGAGCAGAGCTGAGCTGAGAGGTGGGGGTTAAATGGATCTAGTTTCTAGAACCAGAGGCATATGGCAAAAGTTGTGGCATACAGAAGAAAAAAAATGTTCAAAAAGGCTTAAGTTAGTGACTGATCAAATGTCAGAAAAACTGCATTATCTACATCGTCACATACATTTAGCTACATTAGTTAAAACTGTCACACTGGTTTGCCACAAATAAATATAAGCTTATAAAACATAATTAGCACATAGAAAGGGGGAAAAAAGAGCCTAATGTTCCTACCAGAATATGGTTTTTAAAATGAAATCTATTTTTCATTTTGGATTCAAATACTGTTAGCAACATCCCTACCTCCCGTAGAGTAAATTTCCTCACTGCCCCCCCCTTTTTTTTAATGTTAAGGTGGTTTATGTGAGGAGTCCCACATGAAATTGGTTAGTTTCATCCAATCAAGTTGATTAGAGGAGAGGGTGTGGAATTTTGTCTGAACAGAAACTCCCTTGGAGATAAGCATGCCCTTTAGCTTTTGCTGAAAGGAAACAGGTAGATTCTCTGATTTACTCAATGATTAAGCTTACCTTTTGCTCTTGTTTGTCCTTCATTTACAAAAAAGGACTAATGACATCAGAGGGATGATGTCTTGACTAGTACATGCATTGGATTTACGGGAGACAGAGTTGCACAAAATCCTCAGATTCACTTTCTCTTTCAGAGTGCAATCCAATGGCAAGACAAAATTCAAGATGATTGGTGATGGCCTGGGATGTAGTAGATGACAGTAGTGATGGTATCTTTGATGTCTGACCGAGTTCTAAGCACTTGAGAAAGCCTCCTTCATCAGCTTTCATGGCTATTGGAATAAATTGCTTTATCCTTGCATTCTGCTGAGGGAAATTTTCACATGCTTATGGTAGATATCCCTTAACTTAAGGACTCATTTGAAGCCTCTCTGTTACCCTCAACCTGTTTAGCTTGTCTGTCAAGACAGTTTTAGAAGGGTGTGGCCACCAATAAGCATGCTGTACCAGGGCAGCTAGGTGGTGTAGTGGATAGAGCACTGGCCATGGAGTCAGGAGGACCTGAGTTCAAATCCGGTCTCAGACCCATGACACTTACTAGTTGTGTGACCCTGGGCAAGTCACTTAACCCCAACTGCCTCACCAAAAAAACCCAAACAGATAAACAAACAATAAGCATGCTAAAGGTGAGCTACACATGAGAGCTGAGTGCCAGGTGAATACAAAAGGTAGATGGGCAGCCCTAAATAGGGAAACAGATGTGCTAGTCCTCCATGCACCCCAAGGTTACTTTCTAGATGACTTGACTGAAAGTGAAGGAAGGCAGACTGTTTTCAAGAGTTTCTTTCCCTTTCACTAAAATGTATAAAATCTACATGCAAAAGGGATAAATCCCCATGTCCTCATTTTATTATTCCTTATATTCCTGGACTACAGTATAGAAGAGAAAAATGGTAAAAGGACTTCATTTCAGGCAGTTTGAATTTGTGACCCTAAAATCCAGGTTTCTCAACTGAGAATGGAAATTTCTTGGACAGCCCCAGTTTGGGAGTTGACTTGTGAATAACTCAAAGTTCAAGAATTCCTGAGTTTGATATTTTGGGGAAATGGAGCTTCTAAAGTGGAAAAAAAATCCTTAAAGAAAAAAAAAACATGGCCCAAATAATTCCCACAACATCCTGGTTGGAGAACAAAGTTAGTACAGTGGGAAGGCATTTACTTGTTCAATAACCCCTAAAGAATGTTTGTCTTTCACAGGGAGTCTAAGCTATAAGGAAAACTACAATTCTCATAGAGATTATGTGTGAAAAATGGTTGTTTGTATATGGGAGAGAGTCATTGGAACAACAGAGGCCTGTCCTAACAACATCCACAAATTTAGTTCTTTTAGTGGAGATAATAGATTATTTTAATGCTATTCGTATAACTGTTAATGGGCTCCTATGAGTTCTTTTTTTCTTCTTCTTCTTCTTTTGTCCAGGGCAAAGAGAGTTAAGTGACTTGACCAAGGTCACACAGCTGGTAAGTGTCAAGTGTCTGAGGCTGGATTTGAACTCCTGAATGTAGGGCCAGTGCTTTAACCATGATGCCACCTAGCTGCCCCAATGAGTTCTTATTATTATATGTTTTTGTGTTCTGTAGGGGGTAAAGACTCCCATATCCATTATCAATGTTGTATATTAAGTAAACATGATGGAGTGGAGTACCCTGTTAGCCACATTTGGAGAAACTTATTCCAATTTAATATAAGCTTTTAATTGAAGATTTTCCTGAATCAATTAGGAATGGAATGATTCAATGGGGATAATTCATCCTAGAACTGGACCAAGGGTTTTGTGAACCAATAGTTGTTTTTGTTTTACCCTGTATTGGAGGGGCATGAGATTCATTTACATCTATTCATTTAACTAGACAAAGTTCTTAAAATGAGCATTTCTTTTGAGATGGTACTCAAAAAATACCCTCTAGGAAAATGAATGCCTAAGAAGGAAAATTATTCATATAGTTTCAACAGAGGGAAGGATCAGGTCTACTGCATTGTGTCGGGGTAAGAAATAATAATTTTGTTTTCATGTTATGTCTTCTATGGGCTGGGGGAACTTTCTGTAAATATCTACTATTTTTCTTTTACTTTTTACATTTTCATTGAGAGTCAGTATGTTATAGTGAATGGAGAAAGTGGGTCTTAAAATGAGGAAGGCCTGGGTGAGAGTCCTGCCTCTGACATATATTAGAAATGAGACTATGAAGGGCACCTAGGTGGAGCAATAAAGGACCAGCTCTGGATTCAGGAGGACCTGAGTTGCAATCCGACCTCAGACACTTGATACTTACTAGCTGTGTGACCCTGGGAAAGTCACTTAACCCTCATTGTCCCTCAAAAAAAAGAAAGAAAAAGAAAAGAAAAGAAAAAGAAAGAAAGAAAAGAAAAAAGAAATGAAACTATGAAGAGTCACTTTACCTCTCAGGGTTTTAGGAAATTCTCTGATACTATAAAATACAAATCTTCACTAAGTTTCCCCACTTGAAGTCTTCTATACCAACTCTAGCAAACTACCCTACTTTTACCCTCCCAAAACAACAACTGTAGCAACAACAACAACAACAACAACAACAACAACAACAACATGGTAAGCTTGAATAAAAGTAGAGGGAATATTCCTCAAGAAATAAAAGGTTATGCCATATACAGCATTATAAGTGAAGTGAAGCAATTAGAACTAATAGGGTAAGAATTAGGATAAGTAACCATGGCTTTTTGGTTCTAAGGGAAGGAGGTTTTGACTCAGTCATAGGGAGAGGTGCTAGGGATAGACTATCAGATTTTTTTTTTTCTTGGTGGTAGACAAATAATAAAAGGAGCAGCTTGGGGGAAAATCAGGGTAAATGTGGAAGGAGGTAAAGGAGATAACATCATCAATGGTAGAGACAGGCACTGAAATTCAGGTAGCAAATTTTACTGAACATGGATCAAATAGCATTTGTGAGAATAGACAATAGCCTGAAGCCCAGTAGAAGAAACCAGACATGGGGGATTTGAAGGAGAAAGCTCCCCTAGACCACTCTAGGCTCCCACACCCAGGGTCAAAGGGTTGAGGGAAGCTAATTCTGGAAGGCAGACATCAATTGAGTTGCCAGTAGAAATTTTCTGACTAGACAGAAGAGGAAAAGAAGAAACATCTGAGATTAAGACCTCCCAGAAAAGGGCAGGAGAGAAGAAAGGAAATACGTGTGTATTAAGCACCTACTACACGCCAGACACTGTGATAAGCCTTTTACAAATATTTTCTCATTTGATACAACAACTGTGGGAGATTGGTGCTGTTGTCATCCTCATTTTACAGTTGAAGAAACTGAGGCATACAGTGTTTAAGTGACTTGCCCAGGGCTACACAACTAGTAAGCTTCTGAGGACACATTGGAACTCAGGTCTTCCTGACTCCAGCTCCACAGTTCTCTAGATTCACTTTATCCACTATACTACCTACCTGCCTAGCACTTACCCTAAGACTGTCTTCCAAAATCTGATTTTTCATGATTCTTCCATTTCATAAAGTGATCTTCATCTTATAATTCAAATTTGTTTCAGTGTCATTGAATAAAATATAGGATTTTGCTTGGAGTGACTTCTTTTATATGCTCATAGGATATAGATTTAGAAGGGAGGTAAGAAGTTCTGCTCATCTTTTTATTCAATTTTCTCTTTCCTCCAATCCATCTTCCAAGCTACTCACAAATTGATAATTATAAAGAACAAATATTGCTACATTACTCTATTGATTAAGAACCTCTCATGGCTCCCCATTGTTTATAGGATTAAAGCAAAAGGAAAAACATTAAATCAAAAGGGAAAACAAAAATATTTGACATTCAAACATTTTAAGTGACTTTATCTGGCTTATCCTTCCAGGCTGATTAGACATTACTCTCTCTCCCACACTCTTCTTTCAGCCAAAATGACCTACTTGCTGTCCCCAGTACATGACATTCCACTTCCCACCCGAATGCCTTTTCTCTGTTGGCTCTCTCATTCCTGGACAATTTTCCCTCCTCACCTCCATCTCTTGTAATGCCTAACACCCAGTAAGGCTCAGTTCAAGCGTCTCCTCCCAAAAGAAACATTTCCTTATACCACAAGTGATTAATGGTACTCTACCTTTTAAAAATTATTTTAGGGGGCAGCTAGGTGACACAGTGGATAAAGCACCAACCCTGGAGTCAGAAGTACCTGAGTTCAAATCTGGCCTCAGACACATCACACTTACTAGCTTTTTATCCTGGGCAAGTCACTTAACCTTAATTGCCTAACTACTAAATATATATATATATATATATATATATATATATATATATATATATATATATATATATGTATATATATATATATATATATATTGTATTTATCTGTATATATGTTATATTTTACCCCCAATGCTGGCAAATAGAAGAAAAGCTTCCTTAGGTCAAGTATTATTCTATTATTAGCTTTGCTTTCATAGTGTCTATCATAGATCCTAACACAAAACAAATTCTTAGTGTTAATTTAATTTAATTTAATTTAATCTAACCTTTTAATTTTGCAAGAAAGGAAACTGAGGGTTGGGGAGATTAAATAACTTTCCCAATGGCACATAGGTAACAAGTAGCAAAGCTATAATTCAAATAAGGTACTCTTGCTTTAAATACAGGTTTTGTTTTGTTTGTTTGTTTTGTCCCCTGACAGATTGTCCCAGGCTACAAGGGGCCTGGGAGGCCACAATCATCTGGTCCAGCTCCCTGATATCACAGATGAAGACATTGAAACTCAGAGGTAAAATGACATTGCTCAATATCACACTGTTTGCAAGTAACAGAGCTAAGAGTTGAACCCAAATCAAAGGACTCTTTCAATTTTATCTTTGAGGTTCCCTTTGAGTGTGATCAGCAGTTTTCTTGCATCACAGTATCAAATCCATTATTATTTCTAAATAATTCTGTATTCAGCAATGTGCTGTATGGTGTTTAGATATGCATCAAGCACACCAAGTGATTGAGCTCATTGAGATTAAGTGGGAAGAAACCTGCATCATTTTACAGGCCTTGCGGCAAAATATGATCATTTGTATTATATTAGGAAATGCGAGTTTGCTTATTATTCCATATTATCTGTACTATTTAAATCAAGTTGAGACTTGAAAAAAAGAACTGACTCATTAAATAGGAAATAGAAGGTACCAGAAATCTCCTACAAAAACTTGTTGTCTAAAAAGCTTTCCAGTAAAAAGTAGCCTAAGGTCATATCTATACAAATGATCCATGTGGGTAATTACTGAGTTAATTTAGACAATGTGCATGATTGAGAGCAAAAGGAATCAATTCAGTCACGTTGGTACTAAGTTGGTGGCTACTTATAGACATGGTTTAATCGAGAACCTTGGACACTTCAGGCCCTTAGAAACTTTTTGAACATGGTCATTTAAATTCTATCTTCTTCAGAGTCCTCATCTTTAAAAAAGGGGATAATAATAGCACCTACCTCCTGAGTTGTTGGGAGGATCAAATGAGATAATAATCATACAGCACAAATAACATGCTTATCAAATTTAAAGATTAAATAAAGCCAGAAGACATAGGTAATGCACTGCATGAGAGAACTGGGAAAGCTTAAAATTTGTGTCAGCTAGGTGTCACAGTAGAAAGCACTCTGGACCTGGAGTTGTGAAGACCTAAGTTTAAACCCTGGTTCAGATGCTTGTTAACTTTGTAAACCTGGGTGAGTCACTTAACCTCTATCTTCCTGAGTTTCCTTATTTGTATATTGGGAATAATAATATCTTACAGTGTTGTTGAGAGGATCAAATGAGATATTTGTAACCTCTTAGCATAGTGCTGAGTTCATTATAGCTATAATGCAATAAGAACCAATTTTAAATATTCCCTGAGATTAAATAAATCAATCACACTCTACTTTGCATTGGCTGCCCTGTCTTGTTTCAATACCACAGAACAAGATGCCTTTTCCAGGATAAGCTAGTAACTTTCAAACTCATCACCATGCTGCTTACTCAATCCTTGATTAACATCACTTTTTTCTGAATGGAAGGCTGGAAGGCAGAGTACCTAATTCCTCTTAATGCCTTACTTTGTACATGTAGAAACTGGACTCTCAGTTCACTCCACTTTGCTTCTGCTGCCCTACCTGGTTTCAAGCCCATAGAACAAGATGCTGCCATGCCAGGCACCCTGATATCCTGTAATCTAATCTCCCACTGTATTCCCTTTCCTGCTTCCTTTTGTGTGTTCTCTCCCCTTTTAGAATGTAAACTCATAAAGGACAGTGACTGTCTTTTTTTTTTAAATGAATCATGTAAAGAATTAACTGTTATTTGAGGTTTTTATGCCTTGTCGAGCACTGGCCTGGAACTCCGAAAACCGCATGGTGCTCCACCCACTGGTTGTAGCCATTGCCAGGGCTCTGGCACCTCACGTAATCACCACTCATGGAAGCCTAGTGAGGGCAATCATGTGACTGTCAGAGCAGCCATCCCATTGGCTGGTGCTGTGTGGGGAGTTTGTAGGTTTGGGGGAGGAGAATTGGGCATTCTAGGTGGAAGCTGGAAAGCAACAGGCATTCTGCTGCGCATTTTCAGCTGATTCCTGGGCGGTGATATTTTTTCAGGTATTATAATTTCCCTTTCCCCATTTTATTTCCTTTCCCTTGATCCTACTGATCCTGTTTGTGTTTTGTTTTTAAGTTCGTTCTTGTTAAAATAAATCTTGTTCTGTTTTGAGAGAGGCTGGCCGGTCTCCTTCCTTGCCCCAATATTGCGGCGAGCCGCTTAGCTAACACTCCCCAGTTAAAAATTGGTCCCCACACTTTTTGGCGAGTCAACCAGGAGTTGATTGACCTAGTGAATTTCTTTACAATCATATCTCCAGTGCTTAGCACAGTGCCTGGAACATCATGGGTGCTTAATAAATGTTTAGCTGAAAGGGTATAAGAAAGGAGCTCATTAGGGAATGACCTAGGGATCCTAGTAGACTTCAAACTAAACATAAGCTAGCAGAATGATACAACAGAACTAATGTAATCAGTCATCCATAAAACAACCAAAATAGTTTTTCCTAAAACAAAGATTTTTCTAAAAAGTATACATCTGTGTTGCTTCTCTTCTCAATTTTGACCAACTACATTTTGCTTCCAAGATTAAATAATATAAATTCCTCTGTCTCTAAAGTCCTTCACAAGCCAGCCCACCTTTCCAGGCTTATAATATATTCTTTCTCTTTACATAGTAGCTAGGTGACATAGTGGATAGAATGCTGAACTTGGGATCAGAAAGATCTCAGTTTCAGACATGTTCCCTGTGTGATCCTGAACAAGTCCCATATTTTCTTGGTGTTTCAGTAGCCTCATCTATAAAATGGCCATAATAATAACTCTTACCTCATTGGGTTGTTGTCAGTATCAGATATGATTTTACATATTAAAACAAATTTTAAAGTGCTATAGAAAAGCTATTTGTTATTATGATACTCATTGGTCCAGCCTAATTTGCCTACTTTCTTTTTCTCATAAATTTCTCCATGTTGGATAGGCTGTCTCTTGTGTCTGAAATTCTTTTGCTGCTGCTGCTGCTGCTGCTGCTGCTGCTTCTGCTGCTTCACCACCACCACCATCATCTTACCTGGCTCTTATTACCTCCCTTATAGATAGCTAGAAAGGTATACAGTATAAAACTCATTCATTTTCTCATTTTCTTTTTGCCACTAAGACAGAATTTCCATAGCACTCAGAGGTTGACATTGTCTATACCCAGAGAGAAATCAGATAAAGGGAATTATTTAGCAAGATAAAATGATAGTAAAGCTGTACAAACTCTGAACTTGTTCTAATATGAAACTACAGTGTGTCTTGAATTTCAAATTTCATAAATACCAGATATTCCTGTATTCCAAGGTAAGTTAAATAAAAAATGGAATAAAATTTTTGTCTAAAAAGTCAAATATGCATACATGTGCATGTATATGTATATGTGTATATACACTGTATATGTACATATATTTAAAACTGAATTTGATTTTAAACATATATTCTCCCCTCCCGGAATCAAATTTATTCTCTCTCTTAAATATGCCTAGTATACTTCCTCCAAATCTTTCATTCCCCATTTTACTCCATTAATTCCTCTTCTGCATTTTATTTATTTGTGCACATAGCCCATATCCAGACTGGAAAATAAGTTTCTTGAGAACAGGACTGTTGTGCCTTTCATGTAGTATATATGCTTAATAAATGTCATGTTAATTTAAAAATAGACCTCTACAATGACCAGATATTTTACCAAAATTCTCATCTTAAATTTCTAATCATTGGGTCAATTCTTTCATAATATTTACCTTTTCATAAATGACACACACACACACACACACACACACACACACACACATTCCTGGAAATCTGGCTTTCATTTTTTTTTCCTTTTTAAGAAAAGTCCTGAAGAAAGACCTTGAGTTATGGATAGTCCAAGGGTTAACTTGATAACAGATGGTTTTGTTCCTTTGAAGCCCTTAGAGAGACCAAAGGTTTATAATTTTTTTTGTTACTATAATGTTTTCCATTTATCACTGTATGTTACAACCATATAATCCTTCCTACCAGCTCCCAAAGTGATTTTGTTTAGAGACTAATTTAACATAGTCCTGAAAGTTTCATCTCCTTGATAAACTATTCAGATAGTTTATTTGAGGGAAAATGATGGGTTTCTTATAAAAGTATAATTCAATCTGTATATCATTTGTGCTCATGGTTCTCCATTTAAAATTATATTTTCTTACAAAGACCATATGTACTACATGTGTACATATACACAAAAGCTTTACATACACAGTACATACACATATGCATACTCTTGTGCATACAGAGAAGTCCATATTAATTGCACTGCTTAGCAAA
Organism: Dromiciops gliroides; assembly: GCF_019393635.1. Taxonomy (NCBI): domain Eukaryota; kingdom Metazoa; phylum Chordata; class Mammalia; order Microbiotheria; family Microbiotheriidae; genus Dromiciops; species Dromiciops gliroides. The sequence goes on from NC_057864.1 coordinate 84,743,702, forward strand.
GGAATGCATCTTCAGGGAGCCATGGACTGAAACATAATGTTCAGAAAAAGTTTTGTTGACTTCTATATAGCAGTGAAATCCAAATACAAAATATATTGCATACTCATCCCTGGTAGAATATAACCTCCTTTTTAAAGTTTTGTCTTTGTATTCTTGATCACTTAACATAGCACCTTATCCAGAGCTATACAATGATTGCTTGTTGGCTTGACTTGGATTGGATTGGATTGCAGTTGAATCCCCCTTGAACATAGCCAGAGGAAAATCCGATGATAGTCACCAGAGCAATGTAAGGAGAAAAATGGCCTCAATTGATTTGTCAGTCTTGGCAAACCAGAATGATTGCTGTTTTCCCTCCTTTACAGCTCTCCAAATTTCAAGTTCCATTTCATCAATAAAGACTGCAGACTATAGCAACCAATATTGAATTCTCTTTTCTGACCTCTTGTACCACTTAGAAACTAAATTATGAAACTTGGCACTTAATCATATGTTATGTTGTATATTTTTTATTGGTTTCAAGTGTGCTAATAGACCAGAAGCTCTGATAGGACATACACTGTGATTTAAATTTTTCTACCTCTTTTCCTTGGTGCTTAACATTATAAGTCTTCAGTAAGTGTTGATTAACTTATTGGCAAATAAGATGCATATTTCAGTTAGTTAGTAGGATTCTGCAGAGGCTGAAATCATAGAGTAAATGAGCTGTTTGCTATGACTACCTATCATGCACCAAATCTAATATACACTTACTTCCATAGAGATACTGTTGTAGCTTGGTGAATTCTATAATCATTTGTATATAGTAGAGGTACCATTCAGACCAAGCTGAACTCTATAGACATTATTAAGATGCACAAAGAATCACACTTGAAGTGTGATCTCAGCTGTAAATGATATAAAATGAGAATGGCAATGTTGACAGTTACTTAATTGTATTGAATGGTTCTAATTCAACCTTGTAATATTGTTGAAGTAAAATATAATGTATAGAGTAAAAACATCAGCTTCAGATTTTTAAAAAATTGAATCCAGCATGAGAACAAACACATCAAGGTTTTGCACTAACTGATTGAAATGTCATTCTTGACAAAACAGATCTTGCCAGCATGAGTTTTTGTCTGACTCACAATGGCAATACTTTTATTACCAGAATTATTATTCCGAAGGTACTAAATTAATAGAAAAGTTGTCACTTGATTTTTGTTTTTTTAAATAAATAATAATTACAAACATTTATATGATATTTAAAATTTTGCGAAGTGTTCTATAAATATAATCTCAATTTGTCCTAACAATAATCCTGTGAGATAAGAGCTATAACAATCCCAAACTTGGAAAGTAAATAAAAACAAAAACAAACAAAAAACAACAATATTGACTGAAGTAGACAGAAGTTAACTGACATGATCAGGTTCATAATGCTAATGATTGTCTGAGGCAAGATTTGAACTCAGGTCTTTCCATCTGAAGGTCCAGAGCTCTATCAATTATACCACAAAGTTACTTCTTTCCTTTTGATTTCTTTATTTCTTTCAAATTCCAGAGCAAGAATGACTCTATGATCTAGAAAAATCTCTTAAATTTTCAGGGCTGCAGGTAACTTAGTAGAAGAACAGATTTGGATCTGCATTGGCCAAGGGAGTTTTCTCAGTGAGGGTTAAGAGAATATATTAATTTGGCCTTAGCAGGGTAGAACCAAGCTGGCAGAGGAAAGGTAGTGACTTGCCTGAGCTCTCCCCAAGACTTTCCAATAATGCCATAAAACAGTTCCTGGAGCAACAGAACCCACAAAAAACAGGGTGAAATAATTTTCAGCCAATGGCAACTTAGAAGGTCAGCAGGAAAGGAAAGGTTTGTAGTACCAGGGTGAGAGTGGAGCACAGTTCAGCACAGGCTACACCAGTGCTAACCCAGCCCCAGCAGCAAGGAGCAGGCCTCTGGAGCCTCTGAATCAGCACCAACAAGAACTGTTTCTGGAATTCTTAGCCTACAGATTGTAAAGGGGTCAAACATTTGGCCAGAAGGAGATTACAAGAGTGTTTTTGTTAGCATTGAGGCAGGACTCTGTTGTTTTGCCCATACTTGGATCCAGGTCACAGTTTTGGTGGCAGTCCCAGGAGGGGAAAGAGCACAAACACACCAGAGCTTACATCCACAGTGGTATGGGATTCTGTTCCTAGTTTCAGGACAGAAAATCAAGCCTGTGGTTGCTTGCAGACCAGAACACAGGTCAGGAGAGTGGTAAACATACCTCTCCTTGGAAGAACTAAAAGCTTACAAATCCCTAGATGTATCTCTGAAAAGAGCTGCACAAATCCCTTGAAGTTTGGGACAGTGCACCCTCAACCTTGGAAGCAGTGTCTCACTTTAACAAAGAGTTAAAAGTCAAGAAATAGACTGGGATAATGAACAAACAGAAAAAAAAATTCTGACAATAGAGATTTTCTATGGTGACAAGGAAGATCAAATTACACCCTCAGAAGAAGATAACAAAATGAAAGCTCCTACATTCAATACTTCCAAGAAAAATATGAATTGGTCTCAGGCCATAGAAGAAATTAAATCCTTAAAAATTAGGATTGAGCTAATGGAAGCTAAATGATTTTATGAGAAATCAGGAAACAATAAAGCAAAACCAAAAGAATGAAAAAAAAAAAAACAGAAGACAATGTGCAATATCTCAATGGACAAAACTACTGACCTAGAAAATAGAACCAAAAGGGATAATTTGAAAATTATTGGACTGCCTGAAAGCCATCATAAAAAAAAAAAAGAGCCTAGACATTATCTTCCAGAAAATTGTCAGGGAAATTGCCATGAGATTCTAGAACCATAAGGTAAAATAGAAATTTAAAGAATTCACTGATCTCCTCCTGAAAGAGATTCTCAATGGAAAACTTCCAGGAATATTATAGGTAAATTCCAGAGCTCCCATCAAGGAGAAAATATTGCAAGCAGCCAGAAAGAAACAATTCAAGTATTGTGGAGCCACAGTCAGGATAACACAAGATTTAACAGTTTCTACATTAAAGGATAGGAGGGCTTTGGAATATAATATTCCATAGGGCAAAGGAACTCGGATTACAACCCAGAATGACCTACCCATAAAAACTGACTATAATCCTTCAGGAGAAAAAAATCAGAATTCAATGAAAGAGAGGACTTTCAGGCATTCTTGATGAAAATACCTGAATAGAATAGAAAATTTTACTTTCAAATGCAAGACTTTATAGAAGCAAAAAAAAAAGTGTAAACAGGAAAAAAATCATAAGGGATATTAAAAAGGTTTAATTGTTTACATTACTACATGGGAAGATGATATTTGTAAGTTATAAGAACTTTCTCATTTTGAGGGAAGCTGGATGGAGTTTATTTAGGGAGATTGCACAGGAGTGAGTTGAATATGAAGAGATGATATCTTTAAAAAAATAAACAGTGAGAGAGGAATGCACTGGGATAAAAGAAAAGAGATTTGGAATGCAATTAAGTATCTCACATAAACGAAACAAGAAAAAGCTTATACAGTGGAGGGTAAGATGGGGGAAGTGCTGGAGACTGAATCAACCTGACTCTCATCAGAATTGGCTCAAATAGGGAATAACATACACAGTCAATTGGGTAGAGTAATTTATCTTACCCTGCAGGAATGTAGGGGGGGAAGGAGATGGGGTAGGGAGGTGTGATAGAAAGGAGGGTAGATTGGGGGAGTGGAGAGGCAGAAGCAAAACATTTTTGAGGAGGGACAGGGTGATAGGAGATAGAACATAGAGGAAATGGCATGTCGACAGAATAGGATGAAGGGAAATACAGTTAATAATAGTAACTGTGAAAAAAATTTTGAAGCAAGTCTGTCTGATAAAAGCCTCATTTTTCAAACACATATAGAACTGAGTCAAATTTATTAAAATAAGTCATTCCCCAAATTATAAATGATCAAAAGGTATGAACAGTTTTCAGGCAAAACAATCAGAGTTATCTATAGCCATATGGGGGAAAAAGCTCTAATTTACTATTAATTAGAAAGATCCAAGTCAAAATAATTCTGGGGTACTATCTCAGGTTTATTGGATTAGAGAATAGGACAGCAGAGGAAAAGGACAAAGTTTGTAGGGATATGGGGAAAATGAGACATTAATGTACTGTTGGTGGAGTGGTAAACTGATTCAAACATTCTGTAGAGCAATTTGGAACCATGGCCAAAGGGCTATACAACTATGCATGCTCTTTGAACTACTAATACCACTACTAGGTATGAATCCAAAAAGAGATAAAAAACAAAAAGTTAAAGGACTTATATATATATATAAAAAGTATTTATGGCAGCCCTTTTCTGGTGCAAAGAATTCAAAATTGAGGAGATGCCCATCAATTGGTTAATGGCCGAAAAAACTATGGTATGTGATTATGATGGAATACTATTGTGCTATAAAAAATGACAAGCAGGATGTTCTCAGAAAAACCTGGAAAGACTTATATGAGCTGATACTGTATACAAAGTAATGCCAGTATTGTATGATGATCAGCTGTGAATGACTTGGCAATTCTCAGCAATGAAAGGATCCAAGACAATTCTGAAGGACTTATGAAAATTGTGGAGGCTGGTGGAGCCAAGATGGCAGGGGAGCAGTAATGTTTTGGAGCTCCCCACATGATCATAACCTCCAGATAATTCCATAAGACAATTCCTGAAGCAGAACCCACAAAAAGATGGGGTGAGATAATTTTCCAGGCAAAGATGGCTTAGAAGGTTGCAGGAAAGAAAGGTCTGTTGTACCTGGGTGGGAGTGGAGCCAAGACCTGGGATATGCCAACATAGATCCAGCCCCAGGCTACAACAGAGAAAGAGACCCCCAGATCCTCTGAATTGACTGCAGTGGTGTCTATTTCCGGAACTCAGCTTACTGTCTGGTGAGAAGGTTTGAGTGGTTGGACAGGAGAAGAATGCAGGGGTCTCTGATGGCACTGAGGCAGAATGATGTGGTTTTGCCATGCTCAGAAACAGGAATCAGTTGTGAGAGGTTGGCCCAGGTGGGGGAGGGGTGCAGGTACACCCAAAGCTAGCAACCATAGTAAAACATAATTCTGTTTCTAGATTAAAGAGCAAGCAAACCTGGAGCTATTTACCTACCAGAGCACAGGCCAGGGGAGTGGAGAATGTGTCTTTCCTTAAATCATACTAACTTGGACCCCCAAAAGCTTGGGACAGTGTATCCTAGAGACAGTGCCCCACTTTAATAAGTTGAAAATCAAGAAATAGGCTAGAAAAATGAACAGACAGAGAAAAATGCTGACCATTAAAAGTTTCTTTGGTGGCAAGGAAGATCAAAATACATGCTCAGAAGAAGATAACAAAGTCAACGTTCCTATTTCCAAAGTTTCCAAGAAAAATGTGAACTGGTCTCAGGCCATAGAATAGCTCAAAAAGGACTTTGAAGATAAAGTAAGAGAGAGACAGGAAAAAATGGAAAGAAAAATGAGAGTGATTCAGGAAAGTCATGGGGGGAAAAAGTCTTGAAAAGCCAAATGTAAAAACTCTGAAGAAAATAATTGCTTAAGAATGTTAACGGCTAAAATTCTAGCTAAACTGTCTAAAATATCTAATGAGTGGTCGCCAATAAATTATAAGCTTTAGCAAGAGTTAGACTTTTAAGCATTTATTAAGGAGAATAAGAATTTGGTAAAGAGAGAGAGAAAGGCCTAGATTCCTATCTATTAAAGGGAGAGCACATTTCTAGCTCCCTTCTCCACCAGCGTCCAGAAGAAAGAGCCTGAGACCGAGCGCCCGTCTCTTCCTTCCTCCTCCCACTAGTCCGCGTCACTTCCTGATACCAAAGACAAGACTCCTGGTCTTGCCCTCAAAGACCTTCGCTTCATGGGCAGAACTCTTCTACAGTTAGTATCCAGCAGGTGGCGTTATTCCAATCGTTACAGTCCCCCCTGTTGTTCCTCAAGAAACAAAATGTTTCCTTGACGGAACAGTAAAAAGAATATAATAACTATTGATAACTAATATGTGAACAACAATATAGAAAAGGAAGAGAGGAAAGTTTTGTCCAGAGGGGCGATTTTTTTTTTTTTTCCTCATGAACCGACGCTTTGACATTAGTCTTGCAAAGGGAGGGCCTCTGCAGAGAATACATGTTACAGATGGTGTATATTATAACAGAAAGAGAAAAAAAACAACAAAAACAACAAATCAAAACTGTTCATTTAAAGTCTCTGAAAGTCTTTTCTCAGATGTCCTCTAGGTGTAGTCGTGGAATGGAAGTCTTTTCAGGGGTTGATGTGTGGATGCTGGTAATCAGCCAGGAAAATTTCCTACAAAATTGAGCTTAACACAACTTTAAAATAGCTTTGTCAATAATCAAATCAAACAATGAAAGTTCTCAAAAACATGTCTAAGGGAATACAGAATCTTAGTTGTTACACATGAAACATATAATAAAACAAAAATTGAAACATTCTTTAAAATTATAATATTACTATAGTCCCCCCCTTATGGAGGGTAATTGAGAAGACAATTGCTGCAATATTAATTATTAAAAATAATTTTTTATCTTTGTTTCATCACTTTTTGCATCATCTGCCTAATTATCCTCATGCCATTATGAGAAATTTAAAATCTAATATAATTAGTAACAGATGTCAAGGCCAAATTCAACACTGTTATTTATCATGACACCTGAGATAATTATGGGGGTTACCATAAAAGAACAGAGAAATGATGGGATATGAGCATTCCCACACTTGAGCAATATGTACTGTCCATGCAGTATGCCAGGCTTAAAATAGGTGGATGGAATATATGTCCATGCCACCGAACATATTGGAGGAAACTGAGTCAGAGTTAATCAGATGCATGGGATTGAGATGTCCATGGCATCAGGCATATAGGAGGGAGCATAGAAGCCAGGTGTAGAAGTGAGATGGGTGGGATCAATACTTCCAGCCATCTGTACAATATTGTGGGGAAAAATAAAATAAAATATGAAACCAAGAGAATCCAACCTCAACATTTGTCAAAAGCCGTTCCCTCGGCCATACCTTGACTTCATGCATGTCTCCCCTCATGTGACAGTTCAGTGTCTGCTCTTGCATGTATTCCTCTTGTGATTGGATGGCATCTTGGCCAACTGGCATCTGATAACTCAGAATAAAGGCAATTAATGTCTTAAATGATAAGTTCCCATAATCCAAGTCTCATATGGATTTAAAAATTGAGGATAATAAATGATTGCAAAAAATGTGAATACATCTTGACTCAGAATACAATATATAATTATGCAACAATTTCAAATAATACCCCTTTTTTTTTTACTTAGTATACAATTACTTTTGTGAAAAATCAGAACATACTTAAATACAAGTTAAAGCACAACAGAATCTCAAAGAACTTTTTTTTTTTTGAAAAAAGAAAACTTTTACAAATGTTCCCCTCTTTTTTTTTTTTTTTTTTTTTTGGGGAATATGCTTATCAAAAATAATACTTCTAGAATCAATTTACACTTGCCATGGCAACCAATTTGCCAGGGAAATGCTTTAAAGAGTTTGATCAAATAATCAGTTGAGGAAAAAAAAATAACAAAAACAAACAACTCAGAATATGGGAGCACAATACTCCTAGAATTAACATTGTATTATGAAATCAAAACCATGTTTCAAAATTAGATAGATGAATGAATAGAAGAAAATACACATGGAACAATAAAATACAGTGAAATTCAAACTAAGGAAATCTAAATGAATATGAACTTAATATCAATAAGAGTATTATAAAATATAAACTTGATCACATGACTATAAAAAGCTTTTACAAATATTCTCCTTGTTTTAGAAACTAAGTATGACACAATCTCAAAAGCATGAAAATCTCTATGAAAATAAACCTATACCATTAATTTCAAAATGTATATGTAATAGCATAGAAATCCTATGTAACCTCTGAATTGATACTATCACTCTGAATGAATTCAGAACACTTTTGATTCCGATATCTAAAATCCCCAATACTCATATCAATACCTTGCTGTTTACTTCTACATTTCTGTAAAATATATATACTTCCATGGCAAAAGAAGCGGAGTCTTGAACTATGGTGATGATTGTCATTCTTATTCAGCTTAAGTTTTTCTTCTTTAACCCCTCTATATTGTCTGTCAGTCTTTTCACCATACAAATGCTTTATAAGATTACTAATTAAAGACAAAAGCAGGTTAGCAAAATTATGAACAAAACGAGCATATCTGGAATTTAAAGGGTTTTCTAAGGTTGTCTCAGAAGCACAGCCAGGCTGGGGAAGGGCTGATCCTGAAGCTGCAAATGCAGGTAGAAAAAGTTGAGCATGCGCACCAGATCTCTGGACTTCCCAGGCAGGGGAAGCTATGGGCTTGGCCATAGGAGGAGTAGAGGGTGGGGTCTGGAGAGGAGGGGAGGGACCAGAGCAATTTGAATCAGACTTGATTTTGAACTCAGGCCTGGATTCCTCTTCCCCCACTTTGCCTCCAGGTGCTAGGGGATTAAAAGCTTCTAGAGGGTGGGTCATTGCCTCCAGGCATGCAAAATTAAAGCAACAATTACTGTTAGAACTGGGAAAAGCTGCGGGAATCTTTTCAGGTTTCTCTGAAAAAGCATGGTTGGGAGAGGGAGAGATATTTCCTTGTGTGAGTAAGTTGCTGGCTCTTTTAACAAAAAGAAAAAGAAAAATAGAAAATCCACAAAAACAAAGCATTAACATGATCTTATCTCCCATTTGTCTGGTCAAACAGACTAAAATCAAAAATAGGGTAATTAGGGAGTTTAAAAGGTCCATTCGAAAAAATTTAAAGGAAAACACAGCCAGTGCGCCAGTACTTAGCAATTTAAAGGGAGAGGGAGGGGAAATTTCTTACCCAACCAGAAGATCAGAAGACTAAGGGTTAGCTTTCCTCTTCGTGGTCAGCCATCTGTTAACGGCTAAAATTCTAGCTAAACTGTCTAAAATATCTAATGAGTGGTCGCCAATAAATTATAAGCTTTAGCAAGAGTTAGACTTTTAAGCATTTATTAAGGAGAATAAGAATTTGGTAAAGAGAGAGAGAAAGGCCTAGATTCCTATCTATTAAAGGGAGAGCACATTTCTAGCTCCCTTCTCCACCAGCGTCCAGAAGAAAGAGCCTGAGACCGAGCGCCCGTCTCTTCCTTCCTCCTCCCACTAGTCCGCGTCACTTCCTGATACCAAAGACAAGACTCCTGGTCTTGCCCTCAAAGACCTTCGCTTCATGGGCAGAACTCTTCTACAGTTAGTATCCAGCAGGTGGCGTTATTCCAATCGTTACAAGAATTAGGATTGAGCAAATGGAAGCTAATGACTTTATGAGAAATCAAGACACAATAAAGTAAATCCAAATGAATTTTTAAAAATAGAGGGCAATCTGATATATTTCCTTGGCAAAACAGCTGACCTGGAAAATAGATCCAGCAGAGATAATTTGAAAATTATTGGACTACCTGAAAACTGTGATGAAAAAAACAAAACAAAAACAAAAAACAGCTTAGAAAAATGTGATTCATCTCCATAGAAAGAACTTATGGTGTCTGAATACAGATTAAAGCATATTTTTAAAAGTTTCTTTTTCTTAAGTTTTTTTTGCCTGTTTTCTTTCACAATCTGACTAATGTGGAAATGCTTTGCATGACTACACATGTATAACTTATAATGAAATGCTTTTGTTCTTAAGAGGGGGTGTGAGGATTGAGGGGGAAGAGAATTAGGACCACAAAGTTTTTATAATGGATATTTAAATTGTTTTTATATGTAATTGGAGAAAAATAGAATTCTAAATAAATTTTAAGAAACAAATTTGTGTCCATAGGTTCCAAACCTAGATTCCTTAAAACCACTTTCAACTCTCCCCACACTGTCCAAGTAGAAGGCTACAGGAAATACTGTAAGCTAGTACCTAATATAGCTTATGAAATAATTTTGCCAGTTGAATAGGATTTGGAGAATATTGGAAACTTAAAGAAAATCCCCTATTAAGAACTTAGAGAAGTTAGTGGTTACAGGACAGTTAAGTGACCAGTCTGAAGAACAGTAGAGGGGATGTTTTTGGACTCAAGGTCTTTCTTAGGAAAACAACCATAGAGATTAGAGGCACAACCTGGAATCTCAAACTCATTAAATTGAAAGCATATAGGAGTTCACTGTCTTGAAATGTCCCTAATCTGGCACACTTGAACACAACATAGTGGAGTACTCCCTTGAATTAAGGAAGCAAAAATTTCTGAAAGGCCAAACTAAATGTGTCAGCTGGAAACCTATAACTTTCTCAAGCATTCAGCTTTGGTGGATGTAGTGTAAAAATACAAATAGTTATCCTCTTTCTGAAAAGGAGAGAACTAAGACTCATGTTTAGGTGTTGAAGACCAGTGAAGTGATAGTCTCTCTTCCCTGGTCAGAACATTTTTGGAGCACTATATTTAATTCTAGATACCAGGGTTCAAGAAAGTATATTCATTAGCTAAAGAGTATGCATAAGAGGTACGAATGAGAATGGGAAAGAGACACAGGTTCATGCCAAGTCAAAAAGAACAGAAACCTTGAACAAGTAAAAATTTAGGATTGTTATGATTGTTGTCTTTGTTTATTTGAAGGGTTATCATATAGAAGGAGTAGACTTCTCCTTGAATCCAGAGGATAAAACTCAGTACAATGGGTAGGAAATTCAGAAAGGCAAATTTAGATTTGGTCAAAGGAGAATATCTTAATAGTTAGCTATCTAAAAATAGAATGGGGTTCCCCAAGAGGGAATGGCTTTTTCCTACATAGCAAAAACTGGATGACTTCTTTTTAGGTATATGGTAGAGGGAATTCTCATTCAGTTGGGATGGATTTCGTCTGAGAACTCTTCTAACTCAGAGATTCTATGACAATATAGAAGACAGATTTTAGCTGAATGAAAGCAAATACTTTCTAATGAATAGGTAATTACAGGGACTACAAATGTAATTTCATTGGTACAGGGAACTCCCAGATAAGGAAACTCCAACTACCTGTTGAGGGGTAGAGGTGGGGGACTCCTTTCTCCAATTTATAAGCTTTGAGTTTCCTAGTGCTGAGAAGTTAAGTGAATTATCTAGGTCCATACTGAAGTATGTTTCAGAGGCTGAACTTGAACCCAGTATTTCATGGATCTGAGGACAACTATCCAATATGTCAGTGTTGTCAAGCTCAAATAGAAACAGTGGCAACTAAACTTTTTATAAGTAAACTTGTGGGTCAAATATTGACTTAGAAGACAACATATTAACATTATCTTTGTTTTATTATATTTCTACTTTTTTTTGCAGGGCAATGAGGGTTAAGTTACTTGCTCAGGGTCACACAGCTAGTAAGCATCAAGGGTCTTCCACTTGAGGAGATATGTATCTCAGAGAACCACACCTCTGTGCCATACCTTCTCCCCATGAAAAGAAGTCCAAGGATTTCACTCTTTGTTTCCTTTCTCTAGTGCCCAAATAAAGTATTATCTTATTCTCATTGGATTTCTGTGTGGCAGTGCAATTCTTCAAAAAGGAATTCCTAAGAAACCCAAACACCCCCAACCTAAACCCCCACCAATTTCTCCCATAACAATAACTTGTAGGAGTACTATATAATTGTTATTAAAATTTCCTTTTAGAATATTCAGAATTGGAACATTTAAATTTAGTATGTTTAGTATAGTCAGAACAAATATGTAGAGAATAATTGTAAAATAAATATATGGTAGTTAAGTTCAAGGTAGTTGGGACAAAAGGGGCTAATGTTTGAAACAGTCAGCAAAGAAAATGATTCTTGAAATGCACTTGGAAAAATATGAAAGATTCTTTGATTTAGAGGTGATCAGAGGACATTTCAGGAACAAAGAAGTGCCATATGTGAGAAAAGTAAAAAGGCCATGTTGGTTGGATCATAGAGTGTGAGAAAGGGGGTAATATATATTGAGTCTGGAGAGATAGATTAGGGTTAGGTTGTGAAAGTTATAAATGACAAAGAGAGCAATTTTTTTTTTATCCGAGAGGAAATCTGGAGCCACTGGAATTTAATAAGGAGAGGCATGATATGGTCATATCTAAGGAAAATCACTTTGGCAGCTGTGTAGAACAGACTGGAAGGGTTGGGGGTGGGTGAAATGAGGCAAGGAGGTCACTTCAATAGTCTAGACAAGATGTGATAAGGACCTGAGCTACGTTGTGACTGTGTGAGTAGAGAAAATTGGTTGCATGGGCAACATTATGAAGAGAGAAGCAGTAAGATTTAGCAACTAATTAAATACAGACATGGAAGATTGGAAGAATGGTTCTGTCTTTTGGCAGAAATGGGGAAATTTGAAAGACTGGCTTGGTGTGTGAGGGGTCCTGTGAGATTAGCCCAGTTTTGCACATAGTGATTTTTGAAGAGTATGGAATATCCAGTTTGAAATGTGTCTCCCTATTATTTTTCTCCTCAGTAAATATGAGGCATTTGATTGGTGGGCTTTATGCTGCTATATGTATGATCCCATTGATTGGAAAATTCCTCAAGGGCAGCTTTAGGCAAAAACATAGAGTAAAGGAATCAAGATGGGGAAATAAGGAAAAGATAGCATTGGTTAGTATTAGGAACATCAATTTTCTAAATGTCTTGCTAACAAATGGATTGTGCTAACCTTTTTAACAAACCCTTCTTATTGGAAGTAAGAGAAGCCAGTGAATAAGTAGGTAGATGAATGAAAAAGCACTTACTAAGTACTCACTCTTTGCCAGGAACTGTATTAAATCTGTGACTGTAAATAAAATACCTTCAAGGAGATTGCATTCTAATGGGAGAGATCATTCACATGGAGAGGTACTTACGAGGGTATGTTTTGGTTGGAAGAGTCACAAAGATGTTGAGATAATTCACAGGGTCATCTAATAAAGTGTCCTTTCCAGAATAATTTGTAGTATTGATTTTGTTACTTGCCCAGAACAAGAGTTTGAAAGTGTGTGTGTATGTGTGTTTATGTATTTTGGAGATACATATGTTATATGAGCAGATGGCAAGGAGGTGTCCAAGGTAGACAGTTGTACAACTGGATAGCTAGATGGGATATGTAATAAGTCATGTTGTCATGACTGATTGCATATCCAGAGCTAGGTATGTGCTTTATTTAGACATTATGTTCATCAGAATACAGGTTACAATCTGAATCCTATATACTGTTTAATCACATTCATGAACCCACACATAAATTGATCTCTTCACATATGTAGCTGGGCTTCTGGAAGAATTAAACACAACTCAGATTAGTAGCATCATTAATGCTGTAACAAGTTCTACAGTTGTCATAAAGGGTTTTTGCTGTTATTCTTTATTTGGGTATTTGTTTTAATCCAGTTAAACAAATATGTGGTTTCTCTTTCTCTAGGAGAAGAGCAAAAGGAGTTCTACTTTTGGTAACTTTAATTCCATCCTTGTTACCTATAAGCAGTCAGAAACCAATTTTGGAGTCTGCCCTCATAACTAATCTCTCTTACCTCATTTTCCCTGCTGCATTTCCTTTAGAGATGTCAAGATTCTTCTAAGAGACTGAATAATTTTTATTAATTTTGTCAACTCTTTTTATGTTTCTCTAGGGTCTTGTATTTGAAAGTCAAATTTTCCATTCAGTTCAGGTTATTTCATCACAAATACCTGAAAATCCTCCTTTTTCACTGAAGTCCCATTTTTTCCTCTGAAAGATTATACGCAATTTTGCTGGATAGGTGATTCTTGGTTGTAATCCCAGTTCCTTTGCCCTATGGAATATTATATTCCAAAGCCCTCCTATCCTTTAAGGTAGAAGCTGCTAGATCTTGTGCTATCCTGACTGGGGCTCCACAGTATTTGAATTCCTTTTTCCTAGCTACTTGCAATATTTTCTCCTTGACCTGGGAGCTCTGGAATTTGTCTATAATATTCCTGGGAGTTTTCCTTTGGGGATCTTTCAGGAGGTGAACAATGGATTCTTTCAATTTCTCTTTTACCTTCTGCTTCTAGAATATCAGGGCAATTTACCCTGACAATTTCTTGGAAGATGATGTCTAAGCTCTTTCCTTGATCATGGTTTTTAGGTAGACCAATCATTTTCAAATTTTTCTCTCCTAGATCTATTTTCCAGGTCAGCGGTTTTTCCAAGAAGATATTTCACATTGCCCTCTATTTTTTATTCATTTGTAATTGCTTTATTGTGTCTTGGTTTCTCACAAAGTCACTAGCTTCCATTTGTTCGATCCTAATTCTTAGGCAATTATTTTCATCATAGAGCTTTTGTATCTCCTTTTCCATTTGGCTTTTCAAGCTGTTGACTTTTTTCTCATGTCTTTCCTGCATCATCCTCATTTCTTTCCATTTCTTCCTCTCCCTCTCTAACTTTATCTTCAGAGTCCTTTTATGAATGCCTCTATGACCTGAGACCAATTTGTATTTTTCTTGGAAGCTTTAGATATAGGGGCCCTGATGTTGCCATCCTCCTCTGAGGGTGCACCTCAATCTTTCTTGTCACTAAAGAAACTTGCTATTGGCCTCACCTTTCTCTGCATGCTCATGTTGCCTTTCTTTTACTTGACTTTTAGCTCCTTAAAATTGTTCACTATTTCCAGGCTGTACTGTCCCAAGCTTCAAGGCTCCCAGGTAGTATTATTTAAGGAGGGGCAGGTTCTTCACTTGCCTGTCTTGTTCCCTGGTCCATAGATAATCCCAGGCTGTGGTTGTCAGCTCTGACATGCCTGTGCCCTTCCCCCACCTGGGCCACAACTACTCAAGCCTACTTCCTGGTTCCCAGCAGGGGTGAAAATGCCAAGTTCAGCCTCAGCACCAGCAGAGACCCTTGTAGTCTCCTCCCTGACAAGGCCTCAGCCCTCTCACCAGACTGTGAGCTTAGTTCCAGATGACACGGGCACTTCAGCTGATTCAGAGGCTCTGGGTGTCTCATTCTCTAGAGAGGCCTGCCTGAGACTGGATCTGTGTCTGCATGACTGTGGGGTTGGGCTCCACTATTGTCTTTGGCACAGCAGCTCTCTCCTTCTGACTTTCTAAGCCATCTTTAGTTTGAAAATGATCTCAGCACATTCTTCTGAGGGTTTTTACTCCTTTTCCTTCAGACCATTCACACAGACTAATGACATAGGCTAGATCTAAACAACCATATGGAATCAGACATAATGGAGAGATTCTGTGCTCTAATTCACCATGACTAATGAAGATTAACTTATTATCTGACAAGTACTACTAGATCTCCTAGCTTGGAAGGCCTTTGTGATCTACTGGAATGAGTATTGTATTTTTGTAGTTAGAAGACCTGGGTTCAAATCCTGCCTCTAAACTTACTGTGCTTAACCACATGCACATAAGATGAAGCTAATGCTCTCTTTTCTTCATGATGTCATTACCAAATTCTTTTTTTTTCTGACACCATCATTTAGCTTTTTGTGTTCCTTATAAGTTATAGCCAATTGATTATATGTGTATACTATAGTTAACCAATTATTGAAGTCCAAGTCACTCTCATACCTTTACAGAATCTCAAAGTTGGAAGAGACTTCAAGAAGCCTACCAGAAATACAGGTCTGGGATTCTCTGTCAACTCATCTCTGTCTCTTTATTTCCCTTCAAGTGTCAATTAAACCCCCAACTTCTGCTAGAACATTGTTCTAATCCTCTTCACTTGCCATCTACTAGTACCTTCATTCTGAATATATCTCCAATTTACCCTATTTTTATCCTATTTGCACATGGTTGTTTCTATGTAGTCTTATTGAGAGCAGGGACTACTTTTGTTTTTCTTTATGTCCCCAGAATTTAGCATAGTTGGCACATGATAAGTACTTAATAAATGCTTACTGATTAGTTGACACAATCCCATATGGATATTCATTCAAGCTTTTGTTGAAGACCTCTAGTGATGGGGAATGTGAGAAAAAGTACAACTAATATTATAGTAGGTGATGAGGGATGTGATATCCATAGTAGAATTTGAAGAGGTAATGTGGAGGAGAAATGAGTATGGAAAGAACATCTTGAGGGTGATGAGGAGTTTTGTTAACAGTTTATTAACAGCAAAAATGGGATTTCAAAGTGTGAAGTGGAAAGAGTGGGCAGACAGGGAATAGGACCTAGGAAGGGTCAGACTAGGATAGTTTAGAATGAGTATCAAGAGTGGTAAGAGGGAAAAAAGATGTGCATCTATAGTAGTCATGGTTCAGGAGGAGAGGGGAACAAGAATTTTAGGGGTGAGCAGAAAGAAACTCCTGGTCACAAGGAAGGATAAGTATAGAATATAAAAGTAACAAATAGAGAAAATCATTCCCATTATCCTCAGTGGCTTCAAATAACTAGCTTGATTGTTCTCAGGGCTGGGCAGATGGTGTTACATTATGGAAAGATCTATTTATGGTGGGTGGCTGAACTGATCCATGATCATCCTCTTTTTGTATTAATATTCTAAAACAGTCTAAGAATTTGAGGTGAAGTGAGTGACTAGTCACACAGCAAGAGGCAAAATACCTTAAATTCTATCCTGTAGGTTTGCTAAGAAGAAGAAAAAAAAGATTTCTGTCTCCATTTTTGCACAAATAAAATGTTTTTTTTTCTTACAAAGCAATCTGTGAGTATTATTCTTCTATTCCCCCCCAAAAGAAAAAAATTAACTTGTGCATAACTTTTTATTTTTTTTTGCAGGGCAATGAGGGTTAAGTGACTTGCCCAGAGTCACACAGCTAGTAAGTGTCAAGTGTCTGAGGTCGGATTTGAACTCAGGTCCTCCTGAATCCAGGGTCAGTATTTTATCCACTGCACCACCTAGCTGCCCCTGTGCATAACTTTTTTTAAAAAAACTTTCCATGTAACTTTCCTTTCATAATCCACAACTAGAAACATTAAAAACAAATCTCTCTCTCCTCCCAAATTAAAAAAGCACAGTTCTTTTTACACGTAAGCATAGTAAACCAAAACAGATACAAACATTTGGCATATCTAAAAGTGTGTCTTATTCTGTATCTTAAGTACATTAACTTTCCATTTTTTTTCAAAATAGAAGATTCAGAATTTAGATGATTTTTTTAAATTGTCAGTTCCTAAATAACCTTTAGTAAACACAATAGTAATTGTTTTGCAGCAAACTTTTTGAATTTTAAATCCTTGATATTGTGTACCAAAAAGTTCCATTACTCCCCAGTTTCAAATGGCCACAATTCTGGCCAAAGGACAGATTTACTTCAAGATTGACTTTGTTTTCTAGAAAATCAGAAAGATAATCAATGAATTTTCAAATTGTTCTTTCCTCCTGTAGACATTTCCTGATGGGTACCTTTTTTTTTTCCGAAGCTCATGTACAACATTGCTTTTTAAAATACATTAATTGAATAATAGCACTACTTTAAAGAGCCATATTATATAGGAAACAATAAGTGGGGGGGGCAGTAATGATTTTTTTTTTGGCATGGCAATGAGGGTTAAGTGACTTGCCTAGGGTCACACAGCTAGTAATTGTTAAGTGTTTGAGGACACATTTGAACTGAGGTCCTCCTGAATCCAGGGCTAGTGCTTTATTCACTGCACTACCTAGCTGCCCCCTGATGTTTTTTTAATTTCAAAAATATCTTTTATTTTCCCTTCATCTTTTGTTATTTCTGATGAGCTACATACTGGGGAAACATGTTTAAATAACTGTTGGTAAATATCTTTGTAGAATAAAATCTTTCATTTATTTACAGAATCTGCCCAACACAAGCATATGCTTTCTTGACAACTGAAGGAGGCATTTCTATGAATGACAAGCTATATTGTCTATGTGCTATATTCTTCCTTCTAAGTTGGGTTTTGAAGTCAGTTTTCAGTAATTATTAATTGGAGAGAAGTTTTGTATGTTTCCTTTCTATTTTTGCTTATATGTATATTTGGAGTTTTTCAATTTTTTAAAATTTTCAATTCTCTTGAAAAATTAAACATATTCAAAGAAGTTCTTTGAGTCCTAGTGAAAAGATAAATACATGGCTTCATTTATACTATTAATGTTTTCAGGTTTATGTTTGTTTTCATAACTGTTAGAATTGATCAGTTTTTTTCCCTCTTCCCAGGTTGCATAGTATTGTTTTCATCACTTGGATTTGGAATTTGTAAACCATTCTGCTTGAGAAACTTAGTGTGGTATATATTGCATACGCCGGTATAGTTACCATTTCCTGGGATATCATTTGTGACTCAGCATTTAATTTAATACTATTGTGAGCTGTACATATAATTCTCCTTCCATCATGGTTATAAAAGGCCCATGACCTATGAGGGGTAAAGAATAAAACTGGAGTTTTCCAAGTTATTACTTGTCATGGCTTTTGTTTACAAGGTCTACATTATGTACAAATTAATTATTTACAAAACAGTTCCATCACTGAAACAACAAGATGAATATCAAGAGGAAAAAAAAAGAGAGAAAAATAATCTAAGAATATAGATATCATAGCTGTCAGATTCCTATTATGTATTCTTTCTTTCTTAAAGAAAGAGCTTTGTATGGAATTTGTTAGTATAGGTAAATTCCTTAATAATAACACTAAAATTTAAATTTTGTGCTATATGGTAGATATGGAATTTTTATGGAGTTTAGAAACACTACAATAAATAGCACTGACTAACGTACATATCATACTCATTATTGTCATTTACCTTGGATTAGAAGATAGAAGTCTACATGTTTCTCTACTGTAATCCATTTCTATAAATTAAACATTATAGTCATATTGGTGAAGGGAGGTATATATTTCCATGATATCAACAACAGTCTGATTTTGAGCCAAATGAGTTTTATGAACAAATGATATTTTCTATGGAATGAAAACCATTGTTCCAGTGGTACTCAAATTTGTTGTGCAGTCATTTTCAGTTGTATCTGACTCTCCATGATTCTAATTTGGCTTTTTCTTATCAAAGATACTGTAGTTGTCTACCATGTCCTTCACCAGGTCATTTTACAGATGAGGAAACTGAGGCAAACAGGGTTAAGTGACTTGCCCAGGGTCACACAGCTAGTAAGTGTGTAAGACCATATTTGAACTGAGGAAGATGATCCTTCTTGACTGCCAACCTGGCACTCTATCTATTCTGCCATCTAGCTGCCCCTAGGTCCTCAAATGGTGAGCTCTGTGTCTTGGTGAGTAGTACTAAATACATAAATATAGTATTTATGTGGCCATCTGACTATACTTGCAAAGTAGGATACATGGGTAGAAAATTTTGAACTTCAATTTTGTAATACCATTATAAGAATAAATTTATATCATTTGATCATATGTAGTAGTAGAGAAGGTTACATATGTGTACTGAAGCTCCATGTTTGGCAAGGGGGCTGTCATTGTATGTCTTAAATGGAAGCAGAATAGATATCTCTAACCTCTTCTTACCCCACTTTTCTTTGATGTGGATATTTATTCTTGCCAAGAGGAGAAGCAGGAGACTGTAGGTCACTTTTCTGCTTTCCTCAGAGTGAGCCAGGGAACTAAACTAAAATTTTATCTATCCGCAACTTTAAGCATTATTAGTCTAGTGGATATGACTTTATATGACTTAATTTTTGATCCATTTGTATGTGTGAGTTTTTTTTTTTAAGTGGAAGAATAACATCCCAAGCTCTATACCCAAGAATTGACCCCTTTCCTAGATAATATCAGTTCTACAATGAACATATGTAGCAAAGAAACCTATTTATCTAAATCATAGCAAAACTATAATTAGAGAAGGCCTACATAGGAGAATATATGACTTACAATACAGAGTGAAGGAGCTTTCCCAATGGCAACAAGAGAGCTCAGATGAAACAAGAGAGAGTGTCCTAGATTTCACCCAAGGAAAAACTCCTGTAAGTCTAGCAAGATGGGAATGGGGACGTGATGGATAATTTCCATTCCTCTCATGGAGTCTTTTACTTTTGTAGTCTGAAGTCAAGTTGGCCTACTTCATCTTTTCTCCTGAAGCTAGAAGTCAAGAGTCAAGAGTGTTGAAAGTTACACAATTTTTTAACAAGTTTCAAAATAAGCTTCATAATCCCCAAGGGTTCTAACCTTGAAGAGTCCTGAAGGTGTATACCAAGGGGATTCTGATTTGAAGAGTCCTGAAAGGGATTGGCATCAGCTGGAGCTCACTTACCTCTCATTAACTCTGTACCTCCCTGCATAGAAATGAGGGCCTTCATCTCCACCAATAATGAAAGAGTCATATACCAATGGCCTTTGAGATGGGGGTTACATATACATTACAGTTACTCAAAAATTTATTGAGTACCTAATGTGTAGTGTGTTGTGCTAGACATTGGTGAACCATATGAAGTTCAGATAGGTCACGATCCTTGCTATCACTAAGTTAGGGTTGAGAGGTATTATTGATCTTTCCCATCTCTTTGTAAATGCCCTCTAAATGTATGATTCTGGGGCTAAGTAGACTGTCACAAAAGAGAAATGAAAGACAATTAATTCACAAAACATGACCATCCCCTTAAGCATGTCTAGTTTGCCGGGAAGCGGGAGGTGGTAAGGAAAAACCTAAAAGTTTCAGAGGGTCTCTGACTTTGCACCCCATGAAGACTATATCTTCTAAGTGCAATTAGATAAGATTGAGATGATATAGGCTGTAGCAACCTAAAGTAGACCTCTGTTCTGTTCTGTTCTTATGTAAAATAATATCTTGCTCCTTCAAGTGAAGTATGACCTTCTTATCTTTGCTTTCAAAATATTTACCACAAATGAAAAAAACAAAACAAAACAAAAAAACAAAACAAAACTGGTAAGAGACCAACCTTAAAATTTAAAATGCAGCTGTATTAACAGAATCAAAGAATTTTATTGTCAGAAAGGAATTCCATACACACCTACTTTGATTCATACTCAAAAGGGATTCCTCACTACAACATATCTGACCAATACTTATCCAGTCTCTGCTTGAAGAATTACAATTAATTTTTTTGTTGTCATAGTCCTAGAACCTAGGCCTATGAAAAAGACATTTTTGATGCCTATAGATCAAAGATAGGAGGAGAGTTTTCTTAAATATTTTATGTAACTATAGGCTTGCAACTTTTGTTAAAAATGAGGGTGGAAGAAAGGCAGTGAGCTCTCAAACTCACAAACACGATCACTCCAAAAAACCTGCTAATAATGCCATAAGACAATACCTGGAGCAGCAAAATCCACAGAAGAACAGGCTGAGCTCATTTTACAACCAAGGACGGCTAAAAAGTTCAGAAGGAGGAGGCTTCTGTGCTGAGACAGAATTGGAGCCCAACCCCACAGTCACACTGACACAGATCCAGTCCCAGGAAGGCCTCACCAGAGAAAGAGACCCCCAGACCCTCTGAATCAGCTACAGCTGATATGTGTGTGTGTGGTTTCCTAGTCTAATAAAATGAGTTTCTAAAGCCTAATTAATATCTAACTCATATCTAACAAAGTATATATATGGAGTATATAAAAATGTAATTACATCATACTTAGCAATGATGCTGTTTTCAGCAATTCATAGTAGCATGCCTCTCAAAGCAATAAGTATTTTCAGACTTACTTTCTAATGCTTTGAGTTACATTGGAACACCAGAAAAAAGAATACACTCTTTAACTAAAGACCAAGCAAGCAGATGAATGGGGGCAGTGTATGAGAGAGAAAAGGAGGTGATTTCACAGGTTTGTGCAAGAGTATTTACTATTGCTTCTCAGAATACTTTGGAGAAAAGACCAGCTCATTCACACCAAAATTACTTCTACACAAATATCATATTTGTACATATGTGCATTTGCCTGGACCAAGATATCACTTCATTGGTGTAATGAAGTCTTTGTGAATGAAATTACTTTATTAGTACAGACTAGCAACCTTTCTGCAACTAATAGAGAGTCAAATCAACAGCTTAGAGGCTAAGTGATGTAAAAGGTACAGTCAGAATGGTTCAGAGGTAACAATTCAACCCAGATTCTTCCTAACTCTAAGGTGAGTTCTTTATCCACAGTTCTGCACTCTCATACTCTCTCCCTCCCTCCCTCTCCCTCTCTGTCTCTATCTCTCTGTCTCTGTCTCTCTGTCTCTTCCTCTCCCTCTCCCCTAGTCATATAAAATTTATAGATGGCTCTAGAGATGTATACATACACAAAATATATAAGTAAATAGATAGGCAGATACACAGTTACCACCCCCTCTCCCATAAAAAGTACTGTGGTAAATAAATTTTGAAGCATTTCTTGTTAACAAATTCATAGAGTTAAGATCATCTTATTGCCCTTAACACTTTATAAGATAATCTTAACCATCTCCTCGGAAATCCCAGTCAGAAAACATGAAAATCCAAAGAGTTACTATTGCTTTCCACCTTCTCTTCCTGTCTATAGTGATCAAGGCAAATCAGAGTGAACTTCTTCAAATTTTCTAATCATAGCGTGACATTAAAAGGACATCAGACAAGTCAGTTTAATTTACATTTCTCAAGCTTATACCAGTAATGCCTTTCTCATTCTTTTTGTTGGCATAAAGATCCCCAAATTTTCAGAAGGAAAACAGTACTTATTAGGAAAAAAACCTGCTTCACATGAAGATTATTCTCTTAACATTATTATCAACAAATGCAAATTCTCTCTACCATGATGGATGTTGGTAGATCTTTTCCAATGTGCATCAGAGGCCCCAGGAAAACAAAACAAAACAAAACAAAAACATTAGAGCTGAATTAATTCCATGACCCCATTTTATAGATGAAGAACCTTGAACTCACAGAAATAAAATACTTGCCCAAGGTCATATAGCCAGTTAGGATTAAAATCAGGATTAAAACAGTTCTCCCAACTCCCAATTTAATGGTTTGCTTTTTCTGCTTTATCATATTGCCTCCATAGATGAGTTTCTCCTTTTCTTTTCCACAACCATCTCTATATGAGTATAAAGTTTCATCTTTGAAAATAAACATATTGGTAATAATAACAATGACAAGAACAAAGATGTTTATGTTTAAATGACCTGAAAGTAATCAAATTCAGTTGAAAATAGGATTAGGTGCATATCATTCCCATTGTTCTTTATGCTCCTGGACTTGTAATTAAAATGCTTTCAGTGAGCCCACAGATTAAAAGCTTAATTCTTAATACTTCAATTGCAAAAAAGCATTTATTCTATTCACCTATGAAATAGTTCACAGAACATAAAATATAAAGAAATAACAGTCAAATGTACCTCATCCTAGATAAAGACAATTTCTATTTGAACCCCACTGAAAAAAGATGAATAGAAAGGTAATGATAATAATAACAATAAAATTACATGGATGAGCCTTTGCGTCATACATTGGTGTTTAATAGACTATGTCATTATAAGGAGAAGAGACAGACAGGATGTGAGAATGATGAAGGCAATGTATGTCGCAGTGTTAGACTGATTATAGATTTATCTTCCCCAAGCTAAATATTCACATTCAACAAAAATCACAGCCTTGAGGCAAGACAACTTCCTACTATCCAAAGACTTAATGTCAAACAATTAGAGTGATTCTCCAAGTATGAAGAGTTCATTGCTAACTTGGAGGGAAAACTGAGCCAACACACAGTTAGCGACAGTGGAACAGAAAAGGGGTGGGGAGTTTTCAGAGATTGGTGTGCAGCACTGCATTTACTCTTCTGAGTATGAACACTCACAATCATCAAGACTGGTTTGATGAAGATTATGGGGAAATTACAAAACTGCTAAATGAAAAATGAGGACTTCAAAGGGTTCACCAGCAGAACAGTCCATCCATCTCTAAGAAGAAAGCATTTAAATCCATCAGAAGAAAAGATTAGGGGGCAGCTAGGTGGCAAAGTGGATAAAGCACCGGCCCTGGATTCAGGAGTACCTGAGTTCAAATCCGGTCTCAGACACTTGACACATACTAGCTATGTGACCTTGGGCAAGTCACTTAATCCCCCCTGCCCCACAAAAAAAAAAAAAAAAGAGTAAATGAAGCTTGAAGATATTCAGGATTCTTCCCTCAGTAAGAAGGCAGAAGAAATTGTTTTATACTGATAGTAACAATCCAAAGCATTTTTATAATGCCCAAAAGGCTATTAGGCTATTTATGGGCTAAAGACCTAAGGTGCATCTCAATTACTCAGTTCCAATGGAGTCACATTGTTAAGGATATGATATTGGAGAAATGGGCTAAACACATTCTTTTCTTTTTTTTTTTTTTTGGTGAACACTTCCATAGTGTTCTAAACATACCATCATCAATCAATGCTGAGCCATTAACCTTATTTTTCAGGTTGAAGTCAATTTCTCTCTAGCCAAATTTCCAACTGAAGAAGTTTTGAATGCCATTACACTCTTCTATGAAAAACACCAACTGCAAGCAGGGGGTCCACTGTTCATACAAAAGATGACTGAAATTTTCTGAGCTATGTGTCAAGAGGAGGTTATCCCCCAGGAATTCAACTATGCCTCCATTGTCCATCTGTATAATGGTAAAGAAATAGATTATCCTGTGATAAACATAAGTGTGTGTTTGTGTGTGTGTGTGTTTGTGTGTGAGAGAGAGAGAGAGAGACTCTCTCTCTCTTTTTTTTTTTTGGTGAGGCAATTGGTGTTAAGTGACTTGCCCAGGGTCACACAGCTAGTTAGTGTCAAGTGTCTGAAGCTGGATTTGAACTCAGGTTCTCCTGACTCCAGGGCTAGTGCTCTATCCACTGCACCACCTAGCTACCCCAAGAGACTCTCTTTTAGGCATTGAAGGCACTATACTTTCCAGAGTACTTCTTAATATGCTGATCCTTCACGGGGAGGATGGCCAGCTACCCAAGAGCCAGTGGGGCTTCAGAGAGGGCTGAAAAATGGTTGAGATGGTGTTTGCTGCCCAACAAATCCAGGAGAAATACCAGGAGCAGAACAGAAGTCTGGACAAAACATATGGCAATTTGACCAAAGCCTTTGATAGTCAGTTGTGAGGGCTTGTGGGAAATTATGTCAAAATTTGGTCACCCAGAGAATTTTATCAGGATTATGCATTAGTTTCATAATGGCATGCTTGACTGCATTCTGGATAAGGGATGATTTTCTCATGATTTCCCATTCACCAATGAAGTGAAAGCAAGCCTGTGTACTTGCTCCCATGCCTTTTTCGCATGATTTAAGCAATGCCGTTGACATCTTCAGTGAGGAAAAAACAGCTTCTACATTAATTGTAAATCATTTAAGTTGAAAAGGTACAAGTCAAGACTAAAGTGGAGGGAGAGTTGGTATATGATT
Organism: Dromiciops gliroides; assembly: GCF_019393635.1. Lineage (NCBI taxonomy): Eukaryota > Metazoa > Chordata > Mammalia > Microbiotheria > Microbiotheriidae > Dromiciops > Dromiciops gliroides. Next base: position 84,768,966 of record NC_057864.1, read on the forward strand.
CTTTGTAGAAGATTGTACACTCATTGCAGCTTCTAAAGCTGAGATGCAACAAAATATGGATTGATTCTCTGCTGCTTGTGCTAATTTTAGCCTAACAACTAACACCAAGAGAATAAAGTTTCTCCACCTGCTAACACCATACCATTCATATATAGAGCAACTGGTTACAGCAAATGGAGAAATTTTGAATATTGTGGATAATTTCACTTACTTTGGCAGTATACCTTCAACGGATCTATCTCATCATCCAGATAATAAGGTTGATGCATGCATTGCCAAAGTTAATTCAGTGTCTGGGAACCTCCAAAGGAAAGTGTGGAAGGAAAAAGGTATGAGACTGCTTGCCAAACTGAAGGTCTAGAGCTGTTTCTCTACAGTATACCAGGCCATGGCAGGAAACTGAATCACTTCCATTTGAACTGTCTTAGGAAGATTCTGAAGATTGTGTCAAGATAAGGGACTAAATTCTGAGGTTCTTTCTCAAGCTAAACTGACAAGCATGCAAACTCTACTGCAGAGAGTATAACTCCAATGGGCTGGTCACATTTTTCAAATGCCAAACATACATTTGCCTAGAAGACTATTTTATGGAGAACTCACAAAAGGTAAGTACTCATGGAGGTCAGATAAAGTGATACAAGGACACTCTCAAGGGCTCTCTGAAGAACATTAGCATTGGATGCATAATATGAGAGACACTGCAAAGGACCACCCAGAAGGGTGTGAACACATCAAAGAAGGTGCTATAAGTGAAGCATAATTGCAGCACTTCAAAAGAACTGTGAAATGCCCACATTTAGAGACCTCTCCACTGCAAATGTCCATGTGGCCTTTTTGGAGCCTTCTCAGCCACTATTGTTCTGATCAGCCACAGTTGAAAACACTTTACCTTGATTCCAACACAGTGATGTCAGTTTGGTCTTTTTGAGAATGAAAGACAAAAAAGCAATTCATAATATTTTATTTAATTTGGGACTTATATTAACACTCTGAGGTATAGACCACTGGAACTAGTATCCCCCTGTGGTTTAGTTCTGAAATTTGCTCTTAAGTGGTTCTATCATGTTCTCTTCTTGAAATCTACCTGTAACCTTTTATAGACTTATACAATCATAGAAAAGTTCAGGAAGGGCACTAACTCTAGTGTCAGAGTATAAGAATTTAGAATTGCCTTCGACATTTTCTATTGACATGACCTTAGTCAAATCCCTTAGCCTCCATATATATCAGTTTACTCCTTTGTAAAATGAAGGACTTGGACTTGATGGTTTCTGAGGTACCTTACAGCTCTAGATCAATGATTCTAATGTAGGATGGACTGAAAAAGAGTAATGTAAATAGTCCTTTTAGAGTCTATCATTCATAAGATATTAATCACAATTATCTAAATATTAGGGACCTATTTACATGTAGAAATATGAATATTTAATAGGCTACAAGTTCATTACAAGTCAATAGTATGATAGAGCAATTAGAAAAGTTCATATGAATAAAGAGGTAAAAATTCCACTGTACACTGTTCTGGTCACATGATTTCTGACATTTTGGAGCTCAGTGCTTATTGCCATAGTTTAGGAAGAATAGCAGTAAACTATAGAGTTTCCAGAGGAAGGCAACCAGAATGTTGAAGTGCCTCAGTTTTCTGTTAGGTGAAGATCTGTTGAAGGATCTGGGGAAATTTACCTTGGAGGAAGATTATTGCCTTCAAGTATTCATGGAAAAGACATTAGAATTGTACTTGTTTGGCTCCAGAGTATAGAACTAGGAGAAATGGTAGAATTAGTGGAGGCAAATATAGACTTTAACTCAGGAAGAATTTCTTACCATTAGAATTGTACAAAAGTGCAATGGATTTGAGAAGTAGTGTTTCACCTCAGTGGAGGACTCCAAGCCTAAACTTATCAACCTCTTGCCAGACATACAACCTCTTTCTACTCTGAAACTGTGATGCATTTATAGCCACAGATGTAAGTATACCCTCCTTTGCATGCAGACATTAGATCCTTGAAACAGTAATCAACATGGCACTGTGCATGCTCTTTTTTCATATAGGCAGATAGGCTCTTGGTTCTCTTCAGAAAGGAATTTTATCTCCCCTGATTAACCCATTCAACAGGCAGTCTTACTGTTTGTTCTCATACATCCATCTCTAAGACCTTAGTAAAACCTCAGGGCCAGAGAAGAAGATCCAGTTGCTTACTAAGGAAATATAAATAGGATTTTCTGATGAAATCTCATCTCATTATACATGGAAATAATGTCCAGTTTAAGAAGTGTGTTATCAGCTAAGCTTTAAAAATCATGACAAGGCTAAAGGAGCAACCTCCTGAGCTTTTCAAATCTTACTCATAGAAATGGCCAGGAATCTGAGGCATTTCTAAAAATCCATAAAAACATATGAATCATTATATTCATTACAGGCTCCACACAAAAAAGAAATCAAGAAAATAGAGCCACAAATAGCAAGTAATATGATTTCTCAGTGTCATTTCATTTCCGTCATGGTGAATTATTTTTCCCAGAAAAAAAAGAAAAGAAAAGAAAAGAAAAACCCATACTCAGAAGAAGCACCACATATTAAAAATGACCCTGATTCTTGATGTGTCTAAACTATTATTGTTGTTGTTGTTATTATTGTTATTTTGAATAATCCGAGCAGAAACATTAAAAATCTCTGAACGCTTTGTCAATTTTACCTATTTACTTTATTGCCTTGTAAAGAATAATTTTGGTCCAATTGCTTACTTTTTATGGGGATAGATTTTCTTCTAAGCCCAAATAATAATAGAAACCTAGAATACTAGAAATAATCGAAAGTCAGCCTTCTGGGAGTTTTAAATGTCAAAATATCCAGAGGTCACCACCTTTATATTGCTGAGCTCCATAGTGACCTTCTTTGTCCATCTTAATATGCATATGGTACCACCTTCACTCCTCAAAAGGCTAAATGAGAAAAAAAATGTTCAAAAGCAAAAAGAATATCCTGGTTGGGGAGCAGGGTGAAGGGAGGCAAAAGAAAGCAACTTATTTCAGTAACATCATTACATTTATGTCGTTAGTCCTTGAAATTATCTTAATAGACAAAATCATATTGTGGTGCCTCAGGCTTTTCATTAGAGACCTTTGTAATAATCTTCATGAAGACAATGGAGGAATCTCAAATTGTGAAAGAAAACAAGAAATTGTATCTTGTCTCTTTCTGGGGAAAAATTAGAATAAATGTCAAAAGTACAGACTATAATTTTAAAAATGTTTCTTCCTTAAGTCAAGCAAACAGTTTCTATGCAGAGATGCAATTGGGATAATGAATCTTACCTAGTATTGTTTGGCATACATTACAGAGCTCCAAACAGCATTGTATTATTTCATTGATAGAGTAATCAATATTGATTTATATACTTACTTTAATTAGAAGAGAGAAATTAATTGGAACAAAGGTAAAAGGGAGATGAACTTTGGGTCACATATATAATTCAACTAAAATATGCACCAAATGGCTACATAGTAGAAAGGAACTAGTCTTTTATTCTTCTATAATTTTTAGTAAAGTTATTATTACATGAAGTCTGCTGAGTTCTTGCTTGTAAAGGAACTCCCATCTCTGACTCTCAGAAATGCTGCAGATTTACTCTTGCTGAATATATGAATTTCTGAATTCATATATTCCTAGTCAGAGTCAAGCTCTACAGAATGCATTTGCATACTGAGGAGTCAGCTACTCCCTGCCCTGAATAGGATATTACATTAAATGTTAGTAAGCTAACCTGATTGCCTCTTTATGTTTTTAATAGGTTAGTTTGAATAGCCTCATAATGTCAATAGCCATTTAGAAAATGATGTTATTTGGAAAGAGAGATGGTCTCCCTTTCCCTGTTGCTTTCCCTGGTCCAGATCTCCATAGCCAAAGTGATGTGGAGAATTGAGGCAATTATCCAGGAATGGCCAACCCTACCTCTTCACTTTTGTTCAGGATTGGATTACCTCCACAAAGCAGATTGGGCAAATTCCCACGGAAGCCAGGCTATGAGGCAGAGGTTCCAAGGAAGGCAAGTTACTGCCAATCTTTTTCCTTGGCAAGGTATAAAACATACACATTACTCAATAAGCCCTAGTTGCACAAATCTGATTGCTTTCTGAGGGACTATAACTAATTCCAACTTCTCACCCCTCCCACATATAATTTGCTCAGTTTTCTCTCTCCCCCTTTCTCTCCCCCCCCCCCCTTTTTAAATTTAGCTTTGAGGACCTGATCTCAAGGGGACGAATCTTTTTAACACTTTTTTTTCCAGAAAGGTTATTTGAAACAGCTAAAAATTCTAGTATTAAACAACAACAACAACCCAAAACACCAAACATTTCAGGCTTGGCCAGATTCACACATGATAACTACAAAATAAACATGGCAAATAATGAAATTACTCATCTTCCCAAAGGGTTCTCTCCCGTCCAACTTCATCATCTTGTTAGAAAAACCACCTTCATGCTTGTTCCCAAAGGCTATAACTTTGGAATGATCTTTGTCTTATTACCATCCTGTACGGAGAAAATCTAATCACTTACAAAAGTAAAATCTTCTTATTTATTCTTGCTGAAATCTTTACCTTTCTTTGAATTGCCAGTAATATTGACTAAATTGTTTTAAGGGAATAGAGGGTTCATGTAGGGTATTAGCAGAATGTTTGACTAAGGAGATAAACCAAGGACAGATTTTTAAGGTCTTTTGTTGTGTTAAAAGCAATATCCTAACCGCCTGCCCCCATGCAAATTAGGATACACTTCCCTTAAACTGTATTAAAACCATGATTCAGACTTGATTAGCTTAAAAAAACTGAAGACGAGCTATTTACATCACTCCTGGGGTCCTGAAGAGCCAGGAGGAGTTTTAGTCACTTCTCTGATAATTGGATATGGAAAGTATTAACAATAGCAAAAGTTGATAAAGCATTTTCTATTTGGTAGGCACTGTGCTAAGTGCTTTACAAGTATTATCTCATTTGATCCTTTCAACAACCCTGCAAGGTAGGTGCTGTTTTCCCTTCTAATAAGGAATAACTTAACAAAGGAAGTTGCACTCAGCTGAATAAACTTAAGAAGCACTCATTGAACAGGTTTGTTGAATAAACTCAGAGCATAGCTAAGTAAATCTTTTAATTGTTGAATGGTCAATGGGTGTCTTATTTTATTTCTTTTTTTAGCATTGTATTTTATTTTAAAATTTTTATTTCTTTTATTTTTTTATTTATGGAATAAAACAATCATCTCCATAGCATAGTAAAATAATAATAATGATAATGATAATAACAACAACAATAATAATAGTAATAAAAGATGACTGTATGTGAAGCTGCAAATCTATTATGTACAACTAGCTATTCCTTTTAAATATGTAATAAATTTATTGTCTAAATTTCTTGTTTTTCCTTTTTTTTCCTCACCCCTCCTCCCCTTTACCTTAGAGATGGCTAGACATCTTAATATCAAAACTAAACTATCTGGAGATTGTGCTTCAGTCAGACCCAGTTCAGAATACTTATAAGAACTTAGAAACAGGAGGTTGCTGTGCTTGATGCTATTGTTTTTTGCGGTTGAGTCATTCCAGCCATGTCTGATTCTCCATGACCCTGTTCAGGGTTTTCTTGGCCAACATATTGGATTGGTTTGCCCTTTACTTTTCCAATTCCTTTTACAAAAGAGGAACTGAAACAAACAGTGAAAAGCAACTTGCCCATATTTACAGCTAAGTAAATGTGTGAGGTCAGATCTGAACTCAGGAGGATGAGCCTTTCTCACTTCATGTCTGACATTCTATCCATTGCATCACCTAGCTGCCCTAGACAATATGTAGCCAATGATAATTTTACATAGGATTGACTTGCACATTTTTAAAAGAATTTTTAAAGAATTAATAAAGTAGCAATAACTGAAAAGAAATTACAAACTAAGGTAACCTTTAAGAGAGAGCTAATGTTTAAAGAAAAAAAGGTTCATTAAGAATGAGATTTTCTCTATTTTGGTTAAGTATCTAAAATGATATTAATATTTTAAGTCATTTCTTTTAAAAAGTTAGAACACTTATGATTGTTTGTTTAACTGAAAGAAGTTAGGCAACTATTGCATTAATCCAGAAGTAAAATGAGCAGAACCTAAATTAAAATGATGACATTGGGAATGAAAAGTAGAGGATGGATTTGAGAGACACTTATAAGTGAAAATCTGCAGAATATACAGGGGAAAAAATGAAAGAGAAAATACTGGGGCAACTGATAGAGAAGTAAGGAAAAGTGTAAAAGGAACTACTTTCATCAGAAAAAAATGATGAATTTGGGTTTTAGTGATTCTGAAATTGAAACAGGTCTCAACTTACAAGGCAGTAATTATGAAAACAATCTGTTTCTGAATAACCAATCCACTTTCATGTCTATATTTATAAAAACTATCTGGTTCTCAATAAGGAATGGGAAAATAGGTGGCTAACATATATAATATTGATACTTAGTAGTGAATATGTATATCAGTCTGTTTATCATTTGATAAACTTAAACAGAAAAATTAGTTTGGAAAGCACTCTTCATTACAAGAGAACTGTTAAGATGGAAGTTTGGAGGGAGATGTACTACACAAATCAAGAAATTTCAAAATGATAAAAAAATCAAAATATTTTTTAAATCACACCAAAAAGATGAGAATCAAAGATTATGATTTCATCAATGTGGAAAGAGAAAATATTCTTAACTAGAAACGAAATACAACCATATAAGAAATCATTTTGATTCTGTGCAATGAAGGTTTTTCGAAAATAAAATCAATGCATTTAGAATAAAAATGGCAGAGGCAAAGTTAGAAAAATATCAGTGCACTATTCATCTGTTTTGACTTTTTTACACTACAAATCAGAACAGCAATTTATTAAAATTATAATCATCTCTGAACAAGAAATGGATAAAGGACATGATAAATAAAAGTTCCTTATCCTTGCATTTAATATTCTTGATTATCTGGTTCCCATTTTTCTTTGCAGTCTTATGCTACACCATTCTCCTTCAGGAACTCTGAGAGAATCATCTGCAAGCTGTACCTATACAGAGTGTTCTTCTTCCCGCCTACATTTCCATAATGCACTACCTGTACTCCTGGAGCTTAGCACAGTGCCTGGCATGTAACAGGTAGTTAATAAATATTTATTGATTATTTTTCATTGATTACCTTATTCTTGTTTTCCTTGTTTCTTTCTTCCTACTTCTTCCTCTTTCTTCCTTCTTCCTCTTCTTCCTCCTCCTTCTTCTTTTTTTTTTTTTTTTTTTGGTGAGGCAATTGGGGTTAAGCAACTTGCCCAGGGTCATACAGCTAGTAAGTGTGAAGGGTCTGAGGTCGGATTTGAACTCAGGTCCTCCTGACTCCAAGGCCAGTGCTCTATCCACTGTGCCACCTAGGTGCCCCTTTCCTTGTTTCTTTCAAAAAAAGTATTCAAATGACACAAAATGAAGCCTTTCTTGATTTTCCCATTTATTACCATCTTCTTCCCCTTGAAATGACTTTTATTATTTTTGTGTTGAATAAATACCCTGGGGACACTTTCCAACTTATTAATAATCAATTTATTAATTAGGCTAGTCAGTAATCAACAAATAGTTGGCCCGTAGTTTCTCTGAGTAGCCAAACATTTCAAAAGAGACTTGGAATGCCTTAAATCCCATCTGGTCAGTAACTCCCCTGATAAATAAAACTCAGTCCTCATTGGTGGATATTTAATGAGGAAATGGGCTAAAAGGCTTTAGCTCTCCTGCTGAAAATATAGCTTGATTGCAAGATTTAACAGCCTCAAAGCACCTGGGCAAGGGAAGTCATTTTCATTTGGCTCACTCTGGCCAGTTTTCTCTTTCATGAGCTTGGTTGCCCTAAACTCTAAGGAAGAGGATTAAGGACAGGTGGTTTCTCCATCAGGCAAAGCCTTACCCAGACGGAATTTTGTTTATACTCTAAAAAGAAGTTAGATTTCACATTTGGGTGGGTTCCTGCCTAATCTAGTCAACTGCCATGTGCCTTGGGGGCTAGAAGTAATCACATCACTCAGCCATGTTGCTCACCCATGCTTTTAAGGATATGGGTCACAAGAGAAATAGAAGGAAAAAAGTAGATCACAAATTTATAATTAGTTATTATCATTATGCCATGTATTAATTTCTCTCACTTTTCAAATTTTCAGTATTTACTATGTTATGGGAATATTGTATTCCCCCAAAAATGTAACCTCTGTGAGATGAGAGGCTGTTTTGTTTTGACCTTTATATTTCTAGCCTCTGGCATAAATCTACTTCATGATAGATATCTAATAAATATTTGTTTAATTGAATAAAAAGTTGTATTGTTTTTTTCCCAAAGGAAGCAACAACTATGGACAGTCATAAAAAAGAGCTTGAACTCTTGAATAATTATGGAAATGCATATTAAAATAACTCTGAGGTATCATTTTATACCTACCAAATTGTCAAAGATGGTTAAAACAAATGAAAAACAAAAGTCTTGTTGATGCTTTGGGAAAACATATGTTAATTAAATGCTGATGAAGTTGTCAATTTTTCTAGCCAATTGGGAAAGCAGAATTCATAAATTTTGATCCAATAATCCCAAGGTTTAAAAATCAAAGAGATTGCAGACAAGAAAAATCTTATTTTTCAAAAATATTGATAGTGTTGCTACTTTTAACAGCACAATGTTGGTCCATTTTGGTACCATGGTCAATAAGCTACTACCTTTGAAAAACAGATTTTATTTGTTTGCTTTTTCTATTTGTATAGAAGTAGTGGAGGATTATGAAGAGGGAAAGTACACTTCTCCAGTGATAACTTAAAATATTTATCCATCCCTTTATTACCATGGTATATTGATATTCACTCAATTGGATATGGGGTATGAAAGACTAGTGTACAAGGATTTCTCATATTTCCTCTTCCTGGTATCATTACAAGCAAATAAATATTTATATTTGTTCATATGCATACCAATACGCATATGTATGTGTATATATATATATACACATGGACAAATCTGTACTTATTATATATTCATATACAGATAGATTGATATACACATATCTGAAAATATATGAAAAACTCTTCAACCATTGTAGAGAAAAAATAAGAGAAGTAATTCAGAATAAAGGAAGCAAGCCATATATACAGGATTAACCCCAAATTTTTGTGAATAGTGAGATGTGTGTTTATATAATGTATGTGTATATGTATATACATAAATCCACACACATATATATGAAATGCATATATACGCGAAGCAATGTACAGATTTATATCATGTATGATGATAGGTGTGATCACATTATTATGTATATGCATACACATGTGTGTATTTATCTATATATATATATATTTTATATACAAAAGATATGAAAAACCCTCAAAACATTTCCATAATATTTCTTTGTTGTGAAAGAGTCCCATAGATTAGCAGCAAATTATTAAATAATTCAAAGATATAACATTTTTTTGCTTATTTTGCAAATATAACTGAGTTTTTGTCAGTTTTGTTTCAAATCTTCTTTTTGTTGTTGTTGCTCAAACATACATATGCTTCTACATTCCCTATGTCTTACATGTAATGCCTGTGTCATATATTGACTATTTACCAGGCAAAACCTGGACTGTTTGTGCAACTATTGCTAACAGGAATATCACAAGGAAATCCATGGTGGTAGAAAACTTAGACTTTGCCATATCATGGGGAGTTTCGTTTCTTTCTTTTCTTTCCTTTTTAATGGACTCTGCTGCAGGGACATAGTTCAGAGAAGGAGCAGCCAAGAGTGCAGCTTCTTTTTTTAACGCAGATTTCTTTGAAGAAATTGAGAGACCCACAGAGCACAAAAGAATAATACTCAGAATGCTGAGCAATTTTCTCATTTCTGGTTTCTTTTCTTTTGTTGTTAAGTTTAAAAAAAAGGCTATGGAGGGTCCCCCACCTTTTTATTCTTATTTTTTTTTTGATAGACCAGCAGTTTAAGTAGAAAATATTTCAAAGAAAAACAAGGAAAAACACATGTAAAACTAGGATATGATAAATGTTATGTTCAGAGTTTGTTAGGTTGATGCTTGCAAGAGCTCGTAGCTTTAAGTTCAGTGATATATATTGGGTAAATAATATTCCCTGCAGAGTGAGACTTGTGCGTAGAGAGAAATCCTGTAGGGAAACATTGAATAGCTTACATAACAAGAAATACTTTTCAGCTATGAAGACTCTCTATCTGAAATAACAGAGGTCAGATTGACATGAAAATACTTTACTGATAATGTCAGTACTTTTAAGTAAAGTAACTTTCAAGTTGGGTAGACAAAGAATATGCATCAGAATTGAGCCAATCAACTTCTGGCTTTTTTTTCCTGTCAATATCTGTGATTTTATTGTTATAGGAAAGTTCCTTGGATAATGCAGCTAAGCAACTGTTCTAGAAATTATAGTCACAGATAGATTCCCAGACAACTTACAGGTTAAGTAATTTGCCCAAGGTAACACAAGATGTTTCAGGGAATTTACTTGAACCCAAATATTCCTGCCTCTGCAAGTGGTTCTCCATTCACCATGAGAAGCACAGTGGCCTAGTGAGCCAATTATTAGTTTTTTGAACCTCTTAGATTTAGTTTTCCCCTTTATAAAATGAGGATAATAGTGTCATCTACCTCATAGGACTACTGGTAGTATCAAATCAGAATGTAGATGAAGCATTTCAAAAACTCTAAGTGCTACATAAATGTAAGTTGATGCTATCCATAATATTCCACATAGGAAGGAATATCATGATGTGAATGTGTTAGATCAGAAGTTAAATGTTAGGTTGCATGTAGGCTAGCGAAAGTTCTAATTTGTGTATGTATATCACTGTGGATATTTAAAGGAGGACTTGGCCAGATTAAATTAATTTTCAAAAATCCAATTGTATTAGGTAGACCAAACTGCTGTATACATAACAATCAGCTAAAAAGTTATCATTGTGTCTAAAGACCTGAGCAAACAGTAATAATTCACTTATTCCTAAACTCATTCCTTTAATAATTCATTGACAAATTTTTTCTAAGTATCTATATCAAAAACCTTGGTGAATTGTTCTTTTTAATACTAGGACATACAGAAAATGACACTGTTACAAATGCTTGGTAATGACATTCATTTTCTTTTTTCTTTTGGTAGGGTAATGAGGGTTAAATGACTTTCCCAGGGTCACACAACTAGTAAGTGTCAAGTGTCTGAGGTCAGATTTGAACTCAGGTCCTCCTGAATCCAAGGGCCAGTGCATTATCCACTGTGCCACCTAGCTGCCCCCGACATTCATTTGCTATGCGTTTTCTGATACCTAGTACTTATAATCCCAAAGGTAGTAAAGATTCTAAGGCCCTAGTTTCATATTCTGCACTCCTACTGAAAAAAGAATTTAAACATTTCTCTTTCATGAGATATTTGTGTCTCCCACAGGTCACTTAAGGCACTTAGGTTATAATGACACAAATACATTGCTAAAATTAAACATTGTCCTCAGCCCTTTCAAAAAATCATAACCTTTCCCATTCTGGTATGGAGATTGCCTAGTTTCCATGTTTCTCCTTAATAAAGTTAAAGCTCTAGAAGATTTTTTTTAACCCAGTTGCAAAGTTATTTAGTATGTTTCCTGTGGCATTGTCTTAGGCTTAATATGGATAGTCTCACCACCTAGTAGGATGTGAATTCTTTTGGATATGCCAATACATTAAATAAAGATAAATCTAAGTCTAGACCTATGTGATCACTTTTTGCTTTCAAAGTAATGATGGTGAAATGGTAGAGAAGTTGCCAAAGAATGCTAAGAATCCTTCATATCATATACCATCTATGGACAGCAATTTAACTATTAGTACCTTAAAGTGTGAGCAATTTGTCAAGCAACTATTAAGTTGATATATTGTGAAGGAACTAAGTCATATGAATATTGACATTCTCACTTTAAATAAATTCAGAAAAGATAAAGAAGTTAATATTAAGGCGCTGCTTAAAGAGATGATAAAAAACTTGGCAGAGTTCAAAATATTGTGTACCTTGAGGCAAAAAACACTGTTTCCTGGGACACTTGGTTACTGCAACATATACAGCTAATGATGATGATATGACTTCCATGAAGAAAATTACAATTTATGCACCAAAATATGTTACCAATAATGAAGTGGTAGAGAAATTATATGAAGAACTTGGTAAAATTATCCATATGCTGTAAGTTACTCTATATGCTGTTACTTTTCCTGATACTTGGTAATTTCAATGATAAAGTAGATATTGGGGGAGAGAGTAGGAGATCAAAGCACATGTACAAATGTATAGTTAAGAATTTTAAAAAGAAAAATACTGGAGGTTTGTAAGTGGTGAGCCTAAAATTTATGTTCCAGCTATGGCCCCTCTCTCTCTCTCTCTCTCTCTCTCTCTCTCTCTCTCCTCTTTTTTTTTTTTTTTTTTGGTGAGGCAATTGGGGTTAAGTGATTTGCCTAGGGTCACACAGCTAGTAAATGTGTAAAGTGTCTGAGACCGGATTTTAACTCAGGTCCTCCTGAATCCAGGGCCGGTGTTCTATCCACTGCACCTCCTAGCTGCTCCTGGCCTCTCAATCTGGGATCCTTGAGGGGGCAGGGGGGGGGAAGATGATGGATAGATAATTTTTATTACAATTGCAATTCTTTATAATCTTCTATATGTTATGTATTTTAAACTACATTTTTGCCAAAGAGCCATAAAACTTTCACTAGAGTACCAGAGAGGTCAATGAAAGAGAAAAGTTTCAGAATCCATTCCTTAGGAGATTGTGGTCTCATCACAGATTGAGGTTAAAGTTACATTTGAGTTTATAAGAAAACTTTAATGTCCACTTGGATCGGCATAAAAATGGCAGTCAAAGGGGTCACATTAACATAACCTGACATAATACACCATGGCTACATTGCACATTATATCTCCTATAATTTCTCCTGTTCAAGATACGCTGCCATATAACTCAACCCCATATATTATTCACTCTTTAACTCTAGTGCTCCATAACCTCTAATACGCATTTATAATGTCATTTTCATCATTCACTTAAGCATCAGTGCCTAACAGTACATATTCTATAAAGTATAGTTGCTGTCACAGGAAATGAATGAATCTGATCAAGTGTGCTTTAGACAAGGTCCTTAAGACACGTTTTTAACTATCCAAATAAAATTGCTTAACTCTGATCTGTAGTAGATCTGATTTAAGAAGAGTTTCAAAGTCAGGGTCTGCATTCCAGGTATTCTTCTTTCTATACTCAGTAAATGTCCTGGTACCAAATATAATGTAAGCTTCTAATCACATTTTTGTTACTGCTCAGTCATTTGAGTCATATCTGACTCTTTGCGATCCCATTTGGGGTTTTCTTGGCAAAGATACTGGAGAGGTTTGCCATTTCCATACCCAGGTCATTTTTACAGATGACAAAACTGAGACAAACAGGGTCAAACGACTTACCCTGGGTCACATAGCTAGTAAGTATCTGAGGGAGGAGTGAGAAGGAAGGGAGGAAGAAAATTTGGAACACAAAGTCTTAAAATAACAAACTATGAATCAGAAAACAGAAGAGGGTAGAGCCAAGATTGTAGTGAGAATCCAGGAAGTTGCCTGAGTTCTCCCAAGTTGCTCTCAGAAAACTTTAAATCAAGACTCTAAACAGACTCTGAAGCTACAGAATCTAGAAAAAGATGGAGTAAGACATTCTTCCAACTTAAGATAAATTGGAAGAACTTCAGGAAAGCTTTTTCCTCACTTGAGTAAATAGGTGTTAGGGGAGGGTGAAAAAAGTGAGTGCAGAGCTGTGGAGAGGATAGTCAGAAGTAAAACAACTTTGAGGAGGAATAGGTAAAAAGAAGAGAGAGTAAATGTCATGGGAAGGGAGTGGGATGGAGGGAAATAGTTTTGATGATTGATTATAATGGCAAAATGTATAGTACCTACCTTGCTGGGCTTTTATGAAGAAAATTCTCTGTCAAGCTTAAGGTACTATATACAGGTTATGATGAACAGGATACCATCAGAAAAACCTGGAAAGACCTACATGAACTGAAGCAGAGTGAAATGTACTGTATACAAAATAACAGCAATAGTGGGGGATGATCTGCTGGGAAGTATGTTGTTATTTTCAGCAAGGCAATGATCCAATATAATCCTGAAGGACTTATAAAGATTGTAGCCCATCTGCAGAGGAAGAACTGATAGTATCTGAAAACAGATAGAAACACATTTCAATTTTTTTTTCTTTTCCTTTTTGACAATCCCTTAATCTGAAGTTTGGGGATTTTCTTTACTGTTTTCTCTCTCACAACTAGCTAATATGGGACTTTCTCCATCACTACTCATGTATAATTTACTTTGAATTGCTAAAGTTCTTGTGGGTGGGGGGTGGGAATGGAGGGAGGAAGAGAAATTGGAACACAAAGTTTTAAAAAATTGATGTTAAATGTTGTAAAATAAAATTCTATTCAAAGCAAAAAAAAAATATTTAAAAAGAAAAGGAGTTAGGGGAGTATAGCTGAGCACAGTCTCTGGGCAAGCCAGCAGAAGACTCATAGCCACAAGATAGATCAGTAGCCTAGGCCTCTCAGTTCTGGCTTAGTAGACTAGTGTCATAGAAGGACATCTGTGAGGCCCCTGGCCCTAATGCAGAAAGCATTAGCGAAGCCCACATACAACAACATGACTAGGCTGAACCACCCCCAACGGTGAACAAGCTGTGAGTCCCTGAGGCCCTGGACCCGAAAGCCAATGATCAGGCCCCTGGCCCCCTGGCCATGAAGCTTAGGATACTGCCCCATGTGTTTCAGGAGCAGAGCTTAACTTTAAAAGTCACAAAATAGGCTAAAATAAGTAAAAAGCAGTAAAGAACTCTGACCATAGAAAGCTCTTAAAGCAACAGGGAAGACCAAAACAGAAACTCAAAAGCGGTTAACATTGTCAAAATGCCTACATGCAATGTTCTCAACGGGGAAGATTAATTGGTTTCAAGATCAAAAAGCCTTCTTGGAAGAGCTCAAAAAGAATTTTAAATATCAAATAAGAGAGATAGAGGGGGGGAAATGGGAAAAGAAATGAGTTATGCAAGACAGAGTCAACAGTTTAGAAAAAAAAGAACAAAAATTGACTGAAGAAAACAATTCCTTAAAAAATATAATTGGCCAAATGGAAGGAAAAAAAAAACAACTAAATATACATTACACAGGACCTTGCAGCTTCAAAATTAAAGGATCAGAAGGCTTGGAATATTATATTCTGGAAAGCAAAAGAGCTTGGATTGAAACCAAGAATCAACTACCCAGAAAAAATGAGCATTAGCTTTCAGGGGGAAAGATGGATATTCAATGAAACAGGGAACTTTAAAACTTTCATGATGAAAAGACCATAACTTAAAAGAAAATTTGATCTTCAAATACAAGAATCGAAAAAGCATAAAAAGGTAAACAGGGTGAAAAAATGTTTTTCAATAAAGGTAAACTGTTTACAACCCTAAATGGGAAGATGATACTTGTATTTCTTATGAATTGTACCTCTATTACAGAAGAGAGAAGGAGTACATATAGACTGAAGGTGTAGGTATATGTTGATTTTGATGTAAATATATTTTTTTAAAAAGGAAGAAGAGGAAAGAAGAGGAAAATGTGGTAAATTATATAACATGAAGAGGTGCAAAAGACTTATTATAGTATGGGGAAAGAAGGGATGGGGTGAGCATTGTTTTAACCTTACACACATTGTATTTGACTCAAATTGGAAATAACACAGACACTCATTTGGGAAAAGAAATTTACCTTACCCTATATGGAAGTAGAAGGGGAAAGGGGAAAAAAAGGGAGGCACTATAGAAGGGAGAACATAAGTAGTAGGGGAAAGAGGAAGGAAAAGAGGAGCACTGATAGAAGAGAGTGCAGGAGTAGGAAGGAAAAGAAGAAAGAGAAGGGGTGGCTGATAGAAGAGAGGGCCAATTGATGGAGGTGGTGGTCAGAAGGAAAACAATTGTGAATAGGGACAGGGTGAAAGGAGAGAGAAAAGTATAAATTGGCAGGAAAGAGGATGGAGAGAAATACACAATTAGTAACTGTAAATGTGAATGGAATGAACTTTTCATAAAACTGAAGCAGATGCAGAGTAGATTAAAAATCCAAATCCTATAATATGTTGTTTAAGAGAAACACATTTGAAGCGAAGATATACACTGAGCTCAAGCAAAGTTAAAGCAAAAAATAGATCTAATTAAAAGAGATAAGGAAGGACTCTACATCTTGCTAAAAGGTACCACAGACAATAAAGTAACACTAATATGAAACATATATGCACCAAGTGGGATAACATCTATAGTCTTAGAGGAAAAGTTAAGTGAGTTAAAAGAAGAAATACATAGCAAACCTATAGTATTGGGGGACCTCAAACTTCTCTTCTCAGAACTGGGTAAACCACAAAATAAACAAGAAGGAAGTTAAGGAGGTGAATAGAGTTTTATAAAAGTTAGATATGATAGACCTCTAGAGAAAACTGAATGGTGTTAGAAAAGAATATGCCTTTTTTCAGTGGGACATGGCACCTACATAGAAATTCTATTAGGGCACAAAAACCTTACAATCAAATGGAGAAAGGCATAAATAGTAAATGTATTCTTTTCACATCATAATGTAATAAAATTATATGTAATAAAGGGCCATGGAAAGATAGGCCAAAAATTAATTGGAAACTAAATAATCTCATCCTAAACAACAAGTGGGACAAACCTCAAATCATAGAAACAATCAATGATTTCATAAAAGAGAATAACAATAATGAGACAACATACCAATATTTATGCAATACAGCCAAAGCAGTTCTTAGGGGAAAATCTATATTGCTAAGTGCTTACATGAATAAATTACAGAAACAGGAGATCAATGAATTGGTCATGCAATGAAAAAAAGTTAGAAGAAGAATAAGTTAAAAATCCTTAATTAAACACTAAATTAGAAAATTTTGAAAATCAAAGGAGAGATTAATACAATTCAATGCAAGAAAACTATTGAATAAATAAATAATAGATTAAAAAGGATGGATAAACTTCTGGTCAATTTGATTTAAAAGAGAGAGAGAAGAAAACAAAATTACCTGTATGAAAAATGAAAAGTGTAAAATCACCACAAATGAAGAGGAAATTAAGGCAACAAGTAGGAGCTATTTTGCCCAACTTTATGCCAATACATTTGACAATTTAAATAAAGTGAATTACTTTGCAAAAAATAAATTAATAGATTAACAGGAGAGGAAATAAAATACTTTAAAAAAAAGAAATTAGAAAACTTAGAAAAAAAAGAAATTGAACAAGCCATCAATAAATTCCCTAACAAAAAATCCCCATCACTAGATGAATTTACAAGTGAATTCTACCACAACTTTAAAGAATAGTTAATTCCAATACTACATAAACTGTTTGGAAAAATAGGTAGAGTCCTGCCAAATTCCTTTTATGAGACAAATATGGGGCTTATACATAAACCACAAAGAGCCAAAATAGACAATGAAAATTATAGAGTAATTACCGTAATGAATATTGATGCAAATTTTAAAAATAAAATATTAGCAAAAAGTGTAGCAATTTATCACCAGTATAACACAACATGAGCAGGTGAGACTTATACCAGGAATTCAGGGCTGGTTCAATTTTATAAACATAATTGACTACATTAATAAAAGACTAACTGAAATCATATGATTATCTTAATAGACACAGAGAAAGCTTTTGACAAAATACACCACTCATTCCTATTAAAACACTAGAGATCATAAGAATAAATGGAGTTTTCCTTAAAATAAGCAGAATCTATCTAAAAACATCAACAATCATTATATGTAATGAGGATGTTAGAGCATTTCCATTAAGATCAGGGATGGAACAAGGATGCCCTTATCACCAATATTATGCAATATTGCATTAGAAGTGTTAGCTTTGGCAATAAGCAGATCATAAGTTCTTTCCCTCTCTATAGATGTGACAGGTAAATTATTCCTTCCACTCCTAATTTGCCTAATGGAAGGCAAAGAACTTATGATCAAACAAGAGATGAACATTATGAAAATGTTTATGAAATGTAATTTTGATTACATTAAATTTAAAAGGATTTTTGCACAAAAAAACCTAATGCAACCAAGATTAGAAGAAAAGCAGAAAGCTGGAAAACAATTTTTGCAGCCAGTATTTCTGATAAGGATTCATTTGTCAGATATATAGAGAATTGAATCAAATTTATAAGAATACAAGTCAATCCCCAATTGCAAAATGGTCAAAGGATATAAACAGGCAATTGTCACATAAAGAAATTGAAGTTATCTATAGTCATATGAAAAAATGTTCTCAATCACTATTGATTAGAAAAATGCAAATTAAAGCAACTCTGAGTTACCACCCCACACCTATCAGATTGGCTAATATGTCAAAAAAGGAAAATTACAAATATTGGAGAAGATGTAGGACAATTGGAAGACTAATGCATTGTTGGTGGAGTTGTGAACTGATTCAATCATTCTAGAGACCAATTTGGATGTATGACCAAAGGGCTATAAAACTGTGCATACTCTTTGACCCAGCAAAACCACTACTAGTTCTGTATCCCAAGGAGATCATAAAAAAGGGAAAAGGACCCGCATATACAAAACTATTTATAGCAGCTGAATACCTGAACAAGTTGTGGTATAGGAATGTAATGGAATATAAGAAATGATGAGCAGACAGATTTCAGAAAACCCTGAAAATTCTTACATTAACTAATGCTCAGTGAAGTGAGAAAAAAACAGAATATTATAAACTGAAACAGCAACATTGTATGATGATCAAGTGTGATAGTTCTCAGTAATACATTGATCTGATACAAAGGCCTTACAATAGAAAATAATATTCTAATCCAGAGAAAGAACAGTGGAGTCTGACTGAATATCAAGACATATTATTTTCACTTCTTTTAGTGTTTTTTTTCTTTCTCATGGTTTTTCCATTTTGTTCTGTATTTTTTCTTTCACAAAATGACAAATGTGGAATTTTTTTTAACATTATTGTACTGTATAACCTAAAAGAAAAAAAAAACCTATGAATCATTGTCTATAACTGATACATAACCATACCATGGCTCTCCTACTTGAGCCTAATAGAGGGGATACATCTACATTGTAGTTATACATCCCATTTTCCTTCATTAATTTGCACAGCATGCTCAGGGATTCCCAATGTGTATAAACATTTTCATAATTTTCTTGTGCCAGCTTCAATTTTTAGATTATATTGCCTTCATAACCACAGAATTTCTGGGTCAGAAAGGAATTCATCATTCAATCCATAACAAAAAATAGCTTTTACAAAATATCCATTAGGGATTATCCAATCTTTGCTTAAAATCTCCTGTAAGGGGCCAGAGGGAGAAAATGAGAAGGCATAGTCTTATGGATTTCATGAAGATTTTTCTTCTGTTGTTATGTCATAATTATTAATTTTCTCACAAATTTACATGCAAAATCAGATGCCTGATATAATATCTATTTTTGCAAATTCACTGTTTGCCTCTATTTAAAAAAACAATTCCCCAAAGTAAATTGGGTCCAAATGTACTTGTGTACACATATTTAAACCATATACTTGTAATACACATATTTGTAGGCACATATGCATATTTAACACTTAAACCTAAAAGTTTTCTCATTTGTGTGTCAAGTGCTTCAATCAAACATACATCTCATTTCTGTTCTACTATGACAAATGTAGTCTAATTTTCAAGATCTATACCAGTATCTCAGCACTTCTAAAATAGAATTCATATGTCATTAAAATACTGTTTTCTTTCAAGGAGGTTTAACACTCTGTAGAATGTCTCCTTTCCTAGAAAGTGACATCTGGAAGTTGAAAATCTTACAATCTGTATATATACAGTATCCAGTTCTTTTCCAAACAAAAGTGCTATCCCATGGGACATATTCTGTAATCCTCTCTTAGCTTAATTTTGCATGTCCAGTTTTACTTTCACCTACATATAAAATTGTTCCTGAGTCCACTGGGGGCTATGACCAGTGACACAACCTCTCCTCTTTCTTGAGAGTGAATCATCCTATATTTTTAAGAGATAGATTATCACTCATACTTCATGGTATTTTACATTTGGCAGCTTCAGTCCATCCCTTTTTTTTATTCCTGTGCTTCTCAAAATCCATCAGGATCCCTATACTTTTAACACTGCTTTGCAATATGCAGTTCCCAGAGTACTTCCTGAGCCCCTTAGGTCACTTGAACTTGAAGCTCCTATTCACCATGAAGAGCTTACTTGTTTCATGTCATAAAATGTTAGAATATAGATTTAAAGTTGTATGGGACTGCAGAACTCATATAGTCACTGAATCAAAGATTTACAGTTGTGAGGCACATTAGAGCCCCTCTAGTTGAAAAAAATCCTTCTATAAATGGTCACTCAATGCTTGCTTGAAGACTTTGGAAAAAACAAAAACAACAACAACAACAAAATAAGAACAATGGCAACCCACTGCCTCCCCAAGTGTTCGTTTCACTTTTAACTTGCTTGTTTTTATGGAAACATGAAACTTTATTACATACAGATATTTTGAAAGGCATATATTAAAATCAATGTAGTAGTACCAAACTCCCCCTTCTCCACCCCCAAATCTTTACTTGTAATAAGTATAGTAAAACAAATTCACAGATTGAGGTTGGTAAGATTTACTTTTCTTTTTTCCATCTTTTTATTAAGTCTTTTTTGGGGGGCATGGAAAACATCTCTACATTAGCTAGGTTATGTGTTAGCTAGGTGTCACAGTGGACAAAGCACCAGCCCTAGGCCCAGGAGGCCCCAAGCCCAAATCCAGCCCCAGACATAAGATACCCCACCCTGTTTGCCCCACAAAGAACAAAGATAAACAAAAAAATTAATGCTTTACAGAAATCATCCCTTCATATTCAGTTCAGATCTGTGTCCTCTGTATATTCCTTACTGAGAAAGTTCTTATGAGTTGGAAGTATTATCCTCTCATGTAAGAATGTAAACTGTTTAACCTTTTAATGTGCCTCATGATTTCTTTTTCCTGTTTACGTTTTTATGATTCTCCAGGGTCTTGTATTTGAAAGTCAAATTTTCTATTCAGTTCAGGTCTTTTCATCCCAAATGCCTGAAAAAAAAATCCTCTTTTTCATTCAAATCCCATTTTTTCCTCTGAAAGATGATAGTCAGTTTTGCTGGTACATGATTCTTGTCTGTAGTCCCAGTTCCTTTGCCCTCTGAAATACCATATTAATGCCCTCCATTCCTTTAATGTAGATGCTGCTAGATCTAGTTTTAGCCTTATTGGAGTTCCACAGTATTTTAATTCCTTCTTTCGAGCTGCTTGCAATATTTTCTCCTTGACCTGGGAGCTCTGGAATTTGGCTATAATATTCCTGGATGTTTTCCTTTTGGTATCTCTTTTAGGAGGTGATCAGTGGATTTTTTCAATTTCTATTTTAACTTCTGCTTCTAGAATATCAGAGCAATTTCCCCTCACAATTTCTTGGAAGATGATGTCTAGACTCTTGTTTTGTTCATGGTTTCAAATTATCTCTCCTGGATTTATTTTCTAGGTCAGCTGTTTTTCCAAGGAGATATTTCAGATTGCCCTCTATTTTTCATTCAGTTGGATTTGCTTTATTGTATCTTGCTTTCTCATAGAGTCACTAGCTTCCATTTGTTCAATCCTAATTCTTAGGCAATTATTTTCTTCATATGCTTTTTTTTATCTCCTTTCCCCTTTGACTTTTCAAGCTGTTGACTTTTTTCTCATGGCTTTCCTGAATCGCTCTCATTTCTCTTTTATTCTTTCCTTCCTCTCTCTAAATCTTCCTTATATCTCTTCTATGTTCTCTTCAAAGTCCCTTTTGAGAGGTTCCATGGCCTGAGAACAGTTCATATTATTTTTTGGAAGCTTTGGATGTAGGGGCCCTGAGGTTGTTATCCTCTTCTGAGGGTGCACCTTGATCGTCCTTGTCACTGAAGAAACTTTCTATTATTCTCAACTTTCTTTACTTCCTTGTCTTGCCATCTTTTACTTGACTTTTAACTCCCCATTGGGGGACCCTGCTTCTAGGCTACACTTTTGTACCCAGTTTCAGAGGGTCCCAGGAGTTTTGGTTTGAGGGAGGGCAGGTTTTCCTCTTTCTTGGCCTGTTCTCTGATCTGAAGATAATCTAAAGCCTACTTACTAAATAACCAACCAGCAAAGCTTTCTGTGGTGTGGTTCTTAGCTTTGAAGAGCCTGCACCCCTCCACCGTCTGGGCCCACCACCACTCAGGATTTCTTCCTGATTCCCTGCTGGGGAGGGACAGCTGATTTCATCCCTTGGTATCGCTGATATCCCTGCACTTTTCACCCCTGGCCAGCCATTCATCCCTCTCACCCGACCACAAGCTCAGTTCCAGAAGATGCTGTTGCTACAGCTGATTTGGAGGTTCAGGGGTTAAGTTCCTTTGTTGTGGCATGCCTGGGGTCTTTGTCAGCATGATCACAGGGGTTGGACTTTTCTTTCAGCCCAGCATGACCCCCTTTAATCTGTCTATGGCTGGAAAATAATCTTAGCCCATATTTTTGTGGGTTTTCCTGCTCCAGGGGTTCTTTTATTGCTCTTTTTGGGGCAATTATATCAGGATCTCTGTGCATTTAATGTTTTCCCTCCACCATCTTGATCTTTAACTTGCTTTAATTTTCACCAAGATTTTCCTGACATCAAACTTCAATTTGACTCTTCATAGTTTCTAGTCATCATTCTTGGTTCTGTCATCTAGGACCCCACAAAAAATCTAACCTCTCTTGCCCAATACAATCCTTTCAATCTTTGAAAATAGAAACCATGAATCGTATGATTTTTCTTTGCTTCAACCTAAATGTCATAAGTTACTTCAATTGATCAAGGCCCTTTACAATCCTGGTTGCCTTCCTTTGGATATTCCTTACCTTATCATTGTCTCTCCTAATATATTATGCCCAGAATGACATGCAATACTCAAAATGTGGTTTGACCAGGGCAACCTATAGTGTGAGCATCAACTCCTGATCTTTGAAAACTATGGTTTTCAATGTCATAAAAAATCATATTAGGTTTATTTTGGCTGTCATATCAACATAATAAGTCTTTGAGTTTATAATTCTTTTGAAGCAGTGTGCATTGTAGATAGACTACTGAACTCAGAGCCAAGAAAACTTGGGTTCAAATCCTGCCCTAGAAAATGACTAGCTATGGAGAACTCTCAGAACAGATTCCCTCCTTTGTAAAATGGGGATAATGATATAGCACTTCTCTCCCAGGATTATTGTGATGATCAAGTGGGAAAATACATTTAAAGGACTTTGTACACATTTTACATGTTAGCTCTTTGGGGGTGGGGGGGGACGGGAACTGCTGATATGCCTAACTACATCTTAATAGTACCTTGTATAATCAATTTCTCAAACTTGTGTAAGAATTTACATTTATTCCTATTCAATTCCATATTATTAGCCTGAATGAATGAATGAATGAATGAATGAATGAATGAATGAATGAATGAATGAATGGATGGATGCATAAAAAAGCATTTATGTAGTTTACTATATTCTAGGCATCATGCTAAATACTGGGTTTGCAAATACAAAAGAGACGGTTTCCAACTTTCTTGCATTCTAATGGAAGGAGACAATACATATAAGGAACAATAGCCAGAGAAAGACTGTATGGTTTGGGAAGTCCTGGGGATGGTGAATAAAACAACAGGGCAATTGATTGAAATAGATTCCAAGAATTACAGGTTGTATTGATTTGGTTACAGTACTCAGAGGAAAAGGTAGAAAATCTCCTGTAATTGGAAAGGAAACATGCATGCTAAATCTGGAAAGGAAATGGTTGAAGTGAATAGCTATCATCCCTAGGAATTCTGAGCTGAGGGGCTTAGCAAAGCCATTCCTAGCCCATTGTGTCATTTTTTTAATTATGATTCTCTCCATCTAATATGTTAGCTATCCCTCTCAGCTTTGTTTCCTCTCCCAATTTTACAAGCATGCCATACATTCCTTTATTTACATTATTTATTAAAAAATTAAAGAGCAAAAGGCAAATCATAAATCCTGGGTCACCATATTAGGGATATCCTACCTAATTGATATCAGGACACTAACGACTATCCTTTGAACCTAGTCCATTCAACAAGTTCTGAATATATGTAATAATAATATCTCCAATCCACAATCTCTCCATCTTTTCCATAAGGTCTACATGAGATACTTTTTCAAACACTTTGCTAAACTGAGTGATATCCAGAACATTCTTCTGATGTTCTGGTTTAGTAATCATTTTCAAAAATAAAACTAGACATATGACCTGTTCTTGATGAAACTATGTTACTTCTTAATAGTCATCCCTTCCTTTTCTAGATGTTAAATAGCTATTCTCTTTCACATTATATCATTATATCCCAGATTGTTTTAATAGTAGTCAATCTCATTGGCCTAGAGTTGTGTGTAATTTAAGATTCTAAATGTGGATTCTAATCTGTTCCCCCAGTTTTGGGGGAAACTGACTAAAATCACTGATAAAATGAGTTTAGGTTTTTAAGGGTTTATTGGAAAATGGAAAGAAAAAGATTGAGAACAGAATTCCAACAACCTGGCATTCCTATCTTTCCTCAAATTTCCTGTGAAGTCCTCTGCCGCCACCACCACCATCAAGTCAGTAACCCAAAAGCATGAGAGCTCTCCGTGCAGGCTCCCTTTTCTCCTTCCTGTCTCCTCCCAGAAAATAGGAGGCTCCTCAAGTTGATCGGCTGGTAGCCTTGATAGACAGCACCCATGAGCAAATGTCATTTCCTGATGCCAAGGAAAAGCCACAATGCCTCTGAGGCATTTTTCTCATCACGGAGCTTTCCCACAGCAAGTCTCCAGTAGGTGGCATCATTCCAATCATTACAGTTGGAAGATACAATTCTGTTCCCAAATTCTAAAAATCAGGACATCCATTCTTTCATAGTTTAGCAGTGCCACTTTGCTTCTTCTGTTCCCTTGATCTTGCAAATACCACTGAGAGTAGTTCACCTATCAAAGCTACAAAGGTATCTTAAGTACCTGAGGATATAGCTCATTTGGACACAACATATATTCATGAAATATCAGTAGGTGCCCTCTTATTGTTGGCTCTCTAATCTCAGGCATGAACTTCCTATTAGCTATTTTTGTTATGTACTTAACAGAAATTCTCCATTGTCATCTACATCATGCCAACTGACCTGATCATCCACCCTTCTCTTCAATATGAGGAAATCAAGGCTCAAAAATGAATTGATTTCTCCAATGTCACCCAAATTGTAAGTAGTAAAACAAGAATTTGAATTCCATTTTAAATCCAGTACATTTTCTATGACATCACCTTAAGAGAGTATTCACCAGGGGCAGCTAGATGGCGCAGTGGATAGAGCACCGGCCCTGGAGTCAGGAGTACCTGAGTTCAAATCTGGCCTCAGACACTTAACATTTACTAGCTGTGTGACCCTGGGCAAGTCACTTAACCCCAATTGCCTCACTAAAAAAAAAAAAAAATTAAAAAAAAAAAAGAGAGTATTCACCAATTTATATCTTCATAGACCAGGGAACCATTCTCACTGGAATTTTCCTTAGGTATTTCTTCCTTAAATATTCCAGTCTTTCCTTGTTTACTATTCAGGTTCCATAGAGACAGTAAGTTGGCAACATGATCTATATTCTGTTCCAATATGTGGACTAGCTTATACTCTTTTATCATCTACATATTCTGATATTCTTCCTTCATTTCCGCCTGTTCTTGAAACCAGTGAGTTTGTCAGATGTTTGATATCTCATAACCTCTGTCCTAAATTTCTATTAGCTCTTTCTCCTCTTGTTAATCTAATACAATCTCGTTTTAATTCTCTTTTTTGTTAATGATATTTACTCTTTGTATCTTATCTATTTCCCAATCTCACTTGTCCATTTCCATTCTCAGCTGTTCCTTCCTTTCAGCTATCTGCCAATATGGCTATTGACTAAACCTCAAAGCCTGCCAAACTAAACAATTTAACAACAGATACTTGCTTACATAGCAACATAGTTATTTCTTTATTATTCACTGAAGAGGTTTTAATGTTTATTAAAAAGACTTTCTAATTCACTTATTTTCACTCCTAGAGGCACAATTGTTCTCCATAAGGATTCATTTCTTCCACACTTTCTCACTCAAGACATCTAGATTGTGATTCATTTTCCCCATCTGAAACTTTGATACCTACCATTATTAATCAATATTAATAAGAAATTTTTCCTCACGTTGTGGTTATTGTTTTAATCTGTAATTTAAGTCATTCGCTATCTTCCAGGCTTTTATCAAATCTACCACAAAAATCAGTCAAGAGGTAGGTATTCACATACCATTCCATATGATTTGCCAAGATTTTAGCCACTGGAGCTCTGTCTCAGTCATAAGCTCTCTCTACAATATTCCATGAAGTTTCAGAATCATAACATACAGGTCAAGATTAAGTTTGTTTTTCATTTAATAAGAAGAAAGCTTCATTGCCCGCCTAAGGTGGCATGCCAAAACAGTCATGGCAATAATAGGCATTGGGCTAACACTATCTGAGGCAAATTGTTGCAATTATATTGGGACAACTGTCTCCAATAGGTCCTCCCTTCTTGAAGAATGGTCCAGGCCAACCATTCTTCACTCTTCTCCAAGCTCATCTGATATCCCCTACCCCAAGCCCCTTGACTTTAAAATCCTTTTAATATCTTGTCTTCCCTTAGAGTTTAACTTTTTTCATGACAGGGGCTCTTTTTCTTTTTTGCTTGTTCGCTTATCCCTTCCACATCATGACTTTCCCCATTGGAGCTTCACAAAACAAACGAATGAATGAATAATTAAATAAATGAATAAACAAATAAATAAATAGATAAACAAATGAATGAACAAATAAATGAATAAATAAACGAATGAATGAATAGATAGATAAACAAAGACAAATAAATGAATTAATTAAATAAGTAAATAAATGACTGAATGAATCAATGAATAAATAAATAAATAGACAGACAAACAAAAACAAAGAAACAAATAAATAAATGAAGAAATGAATGGATGGATGGGAGTTCTGGGGGAGTTTTGCAGAAGCTGGAGTCAACATGCAAAGGCCAGCAGACAACACAGGAAAAGTCTAGAAACTAAAAAATGCATAAAAAGTATGTATAGTATTGTATAATATCAACACAAATGTTACAATAGGGCCCTGTAAATATGCCAAAAAAGGAAAAGAAAAAAATTGAGACTTTTTCTTTGCTATGAAGGGAGGGCCAAAAAATTTTATGTGGTGTCTCTAATCATTGCAGGTGAAAAGGATAACTGTATTTGTATTCCCAGTACCTAGCATGGTGTCTGCAACAGAATTAGCACTTAACACATGCATGTTGACCTGAGATCTAAGACATCCCACTATGTGACTTGCCCCCTTTTATCACCTGTTGCTACATTCAGATATATAAGCTCCCTGAGGAGAGGGTCTGCTTTTACTTTTCTATATGTATACTTATCACTTAGCATAGTGCTCAGCACATAGTAAACATTTAACAAGTACTTTTTCATTCAATAATTCATTATATGTTTAATAAACTTTAAAGAGAATTGATGCAATTTCACCCACAAGATCAGCTAAGAAAGAGAAACAAAAGAGTTCATGTGAGTTAATGGTTTATATTAATAACTGGATTTTAATGCTTGGTAAGCCTTTGTAAAATCTTCGAAATGCTATAAAATTTGGCTTTTCTTTCAATAAGTTTTTGTTGATATAGGATATTTTGGTTGGTTTATTTGCTCCATTACAAATGGACTAAATTAAAGTAGACTCTTAATTGCTGCATTTTGTGCCATTTCATTTATAAGGAAACAAGCAAGGCCAGTTCAAGACTACAGAGAAGAAAAATTGTTCCATAGCAGCTGGTCATAGAGAAGGATTACTCCCCCAAGAACGATAAAAGTCTTCCATTTGACAGCACAGCAGAAAAGGTGGAAAGAAAATAAACAGCACTGCTAACAGGGGCTGTCACCATGATTAATGCTGATGAGATATAATTAATGTGGATCTTTTCAAACAAGGCCCTCAGGTTTAAACTCAAAGCC
Organism: Dromiciops gliroides; assembly: GCF_019393635.1. Classification (NCBI taxonomy): domain Eukaryota; kingdom Metazoa; phylum Chordata; class Mammalia; order Microbiotheria; family Microbiotheriidae; genus Dromiciops; species Dromiciops gliroides. The sequence continues at coordinate 84,797,182 of NC_057864.1, forward strand.
CACTGACTTGGAGAAGGGTATAAAGAAAGAGAGAGACAGACAGACAGAGATAGAGACAGACAGAGACAGAGTGAACAAGGAAGGAAAAAGGTGACAAAATAAGAATCATAATTGCAAGTTAGCATTACATACACATTGACTAGATTTCAGCAAATGAACAGGACTAATTCTTTCCCTGAGATTTAGTATGGACCTGTGATAAAGTACAATGTATACTGAATTCATTGGGACTAAATTTAAAATAAATATAAATTTTAAAAAACACAATGATTTCTCATTTTTCTTTAATGCTATTTCTAGAAAAAAAATTGTGGGGGAAAAAAAAACCCTCTAGTTGGAATCTCTGATCTAGAGTCATTTGAGAAGACACTTTACTTATCTTTATATGTATGGGAGGAAGGGAGTAGGAATGACTAAATTAGTCTGAATGAAAATAATTGTGGAGGAAGGATAAGCAAAGATGACCCATAAGCCTACTTGGTTTCCCATTTCAACTAATTCAATTAATGGTAAACTTGATTTAGGTATGAGAAGGGAATAGGTAGGTATTAAAATAACTACATCTTTGCAGTCATATAAGTGACTGCAATATTTTTAAAGCTTTTAATTCAATAGAAAAAAATGGAAATGGCAAGGATCTTCTATACTACTTCTCAGCCATTTACAAACAATGCCATCATACACATAAACTCTGACCCTCAAATTATAGCTATTTATGTTCATCTCCCTATCAGAATGCAAGTTGCTTCAGGTCAGGGTCTTGTCTGAATTTGTAACCCCAGTACTTCTCAAAGTGCTAAATAAATTCTTTATCTTCTATCTCTTTTTCTTTCCTTTCACATGGTATTTCCATTCAAACATCAAAATCCTACAAGTTTTCCTTGAAAGACATAAGAATAGAGAGAACCTTATTTGAGAGCTTTCTGATTATTAGTATCAAGTAGGGCATAAAAGAAGATCAGTGTTTATCTAAGGTGTCATGAAGAATGACTAGGAAAAGTTCCAAACCAAAGGACTATTATACCCCATAGAGGATAATCTATTTTTGTCAATTTCAGTTTTATTGGCATGTTTTATTTTTATATTACATATGTACATACATACATACATATACAGATGATTTCCACTTAGTCTCTTTCAAGGAAGTAAAACAGTTAAATAAAATTAATAATAAAATGACGTCATTTATAAATGCATGCAACATATTATGTAGTATACCCATCCTATTTTTTAATTAATAGAAATCTATCTTTCTCCATCCCACCTGCCATCCCATTGGAAAAATTAATTCTTTTAAGAAACATACAGTCAAGCAAAACAAATTCTGTATGTGTGTGTGTGTGTGTGTGTGTGTGTGTGTGTGTGAGAGAGAGAGAGAGAGAGAGAGAGAGAGAGAGAGAGAAAGAGAGATTCTATACCTCAAACTCATCACCTCTTTCAAAGGGATAGAATGTTTCATTATCAGTCCTCCAGAATAATGAATGGTTATTTTTGTTGATCATAGTTCTTAGAGATTTCAATTTTTTGTTTATTTGTTTTATTTTTATAGTGTTATTTTCATTGTATATGTTGTTCTCCTGGTTCTGCACACTTTGTTTTTCATTTTCTAATAAAGGTCTTAAAATGTATAAATTAAAAAAAATATTGATACTATATTCTGAATTATTCTTTTAGTTCTACTTACTTTTACTCTGTAGGGTATTTGAGGGCTTGCCTAAGCCTTTTTCAGGGCTACTCTTCCACCACTGGTGTCTACCTGATTCACCCAGCTCTTACCTATGGCTGTAGCATACATGGCAGACATACTCCAATAAACCATCTCACAGACAGACTAAATCAGATGAGGGTAACCAACAGATCTCAAACCTGTTGGTTAGTTGGGGAATATCTACAACAAACATGTGAAGACTTTACTTGATGGAATGAGAATTTTTTTTCCAACAGGAGGGGGGCAAGGAAGGAAACAGAAGTTGAGGGAGGGAGGGAGAGGGCAAGCAAAGTAATATAAAAGAAGAAAATAAGAGGACCCAGGACAGAGCCGTGGAGACAGCTACATTAGCTGGTACACTTGGATGAACATCCAAGTAAAGGATATGTAGGAATAATCAGATAGAGAGGAGTCAAATTAGGAAATAGAAATATCATGAAAACCTACAGAAAAGAGAGTCTCGAGAACTAGAGGTTGGGTGAGAGTGTCAAAGGTTGCAGTTGTATATAAAGTATGGGGATTGAGAAAACGTCATTAAATTTATCAATTAAGAGATCACTGACAACACTGAAGAAAACAATTTCCATTTAAGGCAGAGATCAGAAGCCAGAATGCAGAGTTAAGAAGCATCCGAAGACACTGGAGGCCAGGATCTTATATAAGGCTTTTTTCTTATATTGTTTCCCCTGTAAATCCCTTAGTATTTCTATGATTCTTTTTCATGCTTGCTAAGGCATCCAGATTAGTAGACATGTCAACAATTTACTCACTTTTCTTTCCTTTTCAGTTTTAAGCCATTCAATTAGAATGACTCCATCTAATTAAAACATGAAATTACCAAGCTTTGTGAGGTGCTGTCCATTCTTGGCCAACAACATACCACACCTGTATTTTAAGTGGTGGTCCAGAAATCTAAATCCTGTTCTTGAACACAATATTCTTAACTAGCCATTCACTGCCCCCAATTCTCTTTGTATTTTGAAGACATTGATTTCTATGGACTGTACTGATAAAATTACAATTATGACCCAAATATGTTCACTTTTTAAACCCAGGGCATCATAATCCTTAACAACATTTTTAAATGTTTTCTGGTTGTGTCACTTTTTCCCCATGTGAGTAACTAGAAATGAGTAGTAATAATAATAATATTTTAGAAATTTGGACAGGTTCAGCATCATACCATGCCAACACAGCCCAGGAATACAAAATTCCTTTTTATTGTTTGTTGATCATTCTATGTTAAACACTGAAGAAATGCTCTGTTGACTATCTTATGTAAAATATTACTAGGTTTTTTCCCCTATTTCCATGAGGAATATTTTACACACATGTACATATACACATACAGACACACACACACACACACACATATATATATATATATATGTATTTACCTCTCCATGAAGAAGATATATATGCTCACACACATATATATCTTTATACATATATACATATGCATAGTAATACACATGCATGTGTGCATGTGTTGTGCATATGTGTATATATATATATATAAAGATGTGTGTGTTTCTGTATTCACACATACATATACAAGGTATTTGTTTCAGAGATATTATCAAAGAAGTCCTCAGAGGCATTGAGGACTGATTTGATTTATGGCACTAGACACTTTGAATAAGATATAACCCTGGGGGGGGGTGCAGCTAGGTGGCACAGTGGATAAAACACCGGTCCTGGATTCAGGACGACCTGAGTTCAAATCCGGCCTCAAACACCTGACACTTACTAGCTGTGTGACCCTGGGCAAGTCACTTAACCTTCATTGCCCCACAAAAACAAAAACAAACAAAAAAGATATAACACTAGGGTTTTGAATCTCGGTGCCTTTCTTTCCTATCTTTACATATATCCTATAACAGTTGTCTCTTTAAAGAGACCCTCAAAAGTTATTAATGGACTGTATCTATGAAAGATAATATCACTGTTATATAACCTACTTCACTTTAATTCCTGCTGGCAAAAATGATAGAGAATAATGCAAGAAAAATGAGCTTTGTCTTTTATCATTACAAGCTATAGTTGTTTAGTATAAATATAATATGTTCTACTCTACAAAATGGTTTCAAAAGAATAGAAGAAGGCAGAATAAGTATGACATAGACTCAGGCCTTTGGAAAAGAGAGAAGACATGGTTACTGTTATTCAAGGATATAAGTTCTTAGAAAATGGTATCAAATAAAAATATTTTGAATAATGATTTAGTAGATTCTCAGTGCATAACTTTAATTTCCATTTGACTGTAGAAAAATAATCTGGAACAGTTTTACATGAACTAGTAATGGTAATAGGCTTTTTCAGTGAAGTGGCTCTCATCTAGTGTGTAAAGTGGAACTTCTCACTCTCTCAGCTTAATGAGTTTAATAAAACTTAATGAAACATCTTCTAAGCTAATGAAGCACTTTAAAATGCAAAACAAAGGAAAAATAAAGGGCAGGATACTGCTGCCAACTAAAAAGGGCCAGGGTTCTGTGGTGGGATTAAGCCATCTGAATGTAAATTTAAGAGAACAACTTTGTTAAATCACTGTATATTTTATACATTTCATAGAAAAATGACTATCTAGAACATGATGCCAATTTTTTCTGGAGGCATACAAATTACAAAATCATAGTTTTTTAGAGGTAGAAGAGAAAGAAATGAATCTTGCATTATAAATCAGCAACCATCTATAACATCCTATACCTGAAAAGGAAGCCTTGCGACATCATACCCTCAAAGTGGTCAGCCTGACTTTTGTTGAAAACCTCCAGTGAGGTGGAATTCAATACTTCATGAGGCAGCCCTCCCTATCTGCAGATAACTCTAGTGCCTAGGATGTTTTCTCTTAAATCAAGATAAATTTGCCTCTTTGTATCTTAGGCCCATAGTTCCTAATTCTGCCCTTTTGGAGCAAATAAGTCAATTATAATACTTCCACTGTGATACAATCTTTCAAGTATATGAACAAGGTTATCACATCCTCACCTTAAATTCACTGGTATTCTCTTATTGAAGCTAATAATCCCAAATTCTTTCAATCAGCCTTCATATAACAGAGATTCAAGACTATTCATCATCCAGAATGCCTTCCCCCAGAGTCTCTCCAGATTATCAATGATCTTCCCAAAATGTGGTGCTAAGGACTGAGCATAAAACTCTCACAAGGACTGGATTATACTTATCACTACCTTAGTCCTAGAAGCTATTCCTTTCTCAATGTATCACAAGGTTTTTCCTGTCATCTCATATCATTGAGTTTCTGAAGTGAGCTTTCAGTCCACTAATATCCCTAGATCTTTTTCAGATAAACTTCTGCTTTAACTATGCCTGCTTTATCCCCTATTTATAAAGTCGATTTTTTTGTATTAATATATGTTTATTTTCATCTTATTAGATTTAGCAAAATAACCTAGGTAAGAGTCTTTCAACTTTCATTCTGTCATGCATAATGTTGGATATTCCTCTCAATTTTGTGTCATCTTCAAAACTCATAAATATATCATCTAAGCCTTAAGCCTAATGATCAAAAAAGTTAAACATCATGATTCCCAGAGGACATAACTGGGGAGCTCCACTGGAGAACTCTTTACAAAGTAATATGTAACCATTAATGACTGCTCTTTGAGTCATAAATCAAATTAGTTCTAAATTTATTTATTTAAATATACTATATATAATTATACTATAAGAAGGAAGGAAGGAAGGGAAGGAAGGAGAGAAAAAGAGGGAGGGAGGAAAGAAGGGAGGGAGGGAGAGGGAGAGAAAGGAAGAAAGGAGTGAGTTAAGAAGAAGGGAAGGAGGGAGAAAGAAGGAAAGAAAAAAAAGAATCCATATTATCATAGCAACTATATGCTCAGATGGCAAGAGTGTATGTGAACAGAGCTTGTGGCATTTATTATTCTGCATCAAATATAGGGTTGACTGTTAAAATGTTTATGATTAGCTGGATGCTCTATATTTCAGGATCTTGAGAAAAACAAAAGCCAAATTAGAAGCAATAGACATTAGACCTGGATTTAAATTCCAAGATCTTTTCAAAATATTAGACTTTCATAACCTTACATAAATCATGGTGTTTAAGAGTCTTTGGCCACCTTTCCTTTCTGCAACAGAAATTTAAAAATTATTCTTGACTCAGAAAAGTTCTTGTGATTTCTGGATCTAGGGATTTTAGAAATTCACTTTAGTTTATTGCTATCTTGTCCTAAAGGATGTCTTGCTACAGTAAAACCTAGCTAATTCAGAGTGATTAAAATGGGGTCAAGTTTAAATTACTTAAATCTATGAATTAAATATTTTTAAAACACTTTCATTTCTATGAATTACAGACAATATTCCATGCAAGGTTAAAAATAAATTTCATTAAGATCCTGAGTGAGTGAACAGATAAGAATTTGTAATTAGGATTGTACTGGTTGGTACCCTCTTAAAAAAACTTTTATGATATAAGGGGAAGAATTCTGAATGCAGAGTCAAAGAATAAGGATTACAATCCACTTAAACTTACTAGGTCATAATTTACTTACATTTTCCCAGGATCACACAGCTAGTAAGTGTCAAGTGTCTGAGGCCATATTTGAACTCAGGTCCTCCTGAATCCAGGGCTGGTGCTTTATCCACTGCACCACGTAGCTGCCCCCTTCCTTATAACTTTAAATCTTTGATCCTATGATTTCTAATTATGTCCCTTTTCTATTCCAAATTAGAAGTCATGTACTGTCTTTCAGTGACACTATAGGAGAATTTTGAATCTTTCATTTGTAGGGAGGCTGATATTAAAGCTGAATGAGAACATAAGAGTCATCTAGCTAATCATTATAACTGGACAAATGAAACTATGGGCTGGGGAGGTTACATTTTATTTGCTTAATGTCAGACAGATAGTAAGTCTTGAGGGCAGGAATTGTCTTTTGCCTCTTTTGTATCCCCAGAGCTTAGCATTGTGTCTAAAGGATGTACCTATGATCATTATTCTTTGGGAACATTTATTTGGAAGAATTCCATTTTTTGCTGCTCTCTTTAAAATATCTTTACTATGCCATGAGAGATAATGTTGACTCCTATGAGAATATGTCTGCAAAGTATAATTTTAGAATCACAGACTGAATTAGAATGGGACCTTAAACACTATTTGGTGCAAGCTCTACTGCCTCTTCTCCATCTTACAGATACTCAATGAGTATTTATAAATTATTTTGACCAAACTCAATCAGACCAGATAAAATGCAGATCTACTGACTTGTCCAAACTATATTGTGAAATAATAGTGTTTATTGCAGGTCTGTCCCCTTATTTTTTCAGGTCATCCCTACATGTGAAATAATAAGTAGTCAATAATTCAAAATATCTTGTGCATTTTCCAAAGTAATTGGTGGCAGAAAGAAAGAGAAATTGTATAGGAGCTCAGAGTTCCTAGAGAAGACTCTTTTTTATAGATCAATTCAAAGGGATGGCTCTTCTGATAAGAGTACGTCCTCAATAGTTTGAGCCAATCCATTCCTTTTGAAGGTTACCCCAGTCATTGACATTTCTCAATCATTTTAGGAACAGTGCAGAGGACAGGAGGATAAGGATAATGGAGAAGATAGGGAATGACAATGCAGAAGACTATTTGGGAGGCTTGCAATAGTTGGGAACAAGAGCTGATGAAAGTCTGGACTAGAGTAGTTTAATGTAAATAATGAAAGGGTGATGGATGAGAGTGTTGCCTTAGAAATCACTTGGCAAATCATTGACAATAGTAAGTAGGAGAGACAGAAAAGAATAAAAAATGTTGACCAAAGTTGCAAACAAGAATGTCTAGTAAAAAACTAAACTGTAGTACTTTTAATAGAAATAAGGGAACTAATAGTAATGGGAGGATGGGGGTTTGGAGAGAAAAAAAATCAATTCTTTTCAGGACATGTTGATGTTGCTATATACCAATGGAGATCAACTAGATAGTTGGAGAAACATTAGAGATATCCCTCCTCAAAAGTGTTTTGCTTCTGACTACCTCATCCCCTAATCTGCCTTCCCTTCTTTTACTTCTTCCCATTTATGCCCTTCCCCTCCTACTTTTCTGCAAGATTAGACAGATTACCCTATCCAATTGACTGTGTATGCTGTTGCCTCTTTAAGCCAATTCTGATGAGAGTAATGCTCATTCACTACCCCACACCTCCCCATCTTCCCCTCATCTCCATAAGCTTTTTTCTTTTTTTTAGAATAAGATGGTAGTTTATTTCGGGGCAAGGGAAGGGAAGGGGAGAGAATGGAAACTATGAAAGAAATCCTTGGACTTCTCATGGGGAGATAGGCACAAAGCACATGGCTCTAAGGTACCAATCTCCTCGATCAGGAGACTGGCAGCTACTTTTATAGGGGGCTGATGGGGGTGGGCCATCTACCTGTGGAAAGTTCCTTAAGTGAGGGAGGACCATCCCCCACTGGTGGTGACTAGAGGAATTGGGTGAGGGGTGGCTACAGATCTCTCTTCAGGACACAAAGGCCACAGCCACACCAAAATTTATCTCCCCAGGGGTAAGGGAGACCAGAATGAAGGGTGAGAATCTGAAGCTAGCTCAGTCCGATTTGGTTCTGCTTATCTCTCTAGGCTATCTGTCCTCTGGTTTAGTTTCTCAAGGAGAAGATTCTTTGATGTGCCCCCAGAGAACTTCTGGGGTGCTCTGCACCCCATGACAAAGTGTATTCCCATTTGAATCCATCTTCCATTCAGCCACTAAAGTGATTTTCCTAAATTACAGGTCTAATCATATCATCCAGCTTATTCAATATACTCCAGTGGATTCCTATATTACATCTAAGATCAAATACAAAATGCTCTATTTGACATTCAGCCCTTCATAAACTAGTCCCCTCCTATTTTTTCAATCTTCTTATACCTTACATCAGGACATGAACTCTTTGGTCCAATAATGCTGGCCTCCTGGCTAATCTATGAGCAAGAACTCCCTCTCTTGGCTCTCAGCATTTTCTCTGGCTGTCCCCCATGCCTGAAATGCTCCCCCTCCTCCACTCTAACTATTTACCACCCTTGCCCCCTGACTTTCTTTAAGTCTCAACCAAAATCCTACCTTCTACAGGAAGCCTTCCCCAAATCCTTTTAATTCTAGTGCCTTCCCTCTGTTAATTATCTTCTATTTATCCTGTGTATACTTTGCTTTGTATATATTTGTGTGCCCATCATCTTCCTCATTCAATTGTAAGCTCCATAAGGGCAGAGAGGGTCCTTTGCCTCTTTTTATATCCCCAGTACTTAGAACAGTGCCTGGCACAAAGTAGGCACTTCATAAATGCTGACTGATTGATTTGCTTAGACAAACATTTATAATCTCTCCTTCCTACTCCACCATCCCCCCTCCTATTGGACATTTAAAAGAAAAAGAAAGCCCTCATAACAAATATAAAGCAAAACAAATTTCAACATTGACCATATCCAAAAATGTATGTCTCATTCTGCATTTCAAGTCCATTATCTCTCTGGCAAGATGTGGGTAGCATGCTTCATCTTCAATTCTCAGGAAATAGGGTTTACCTTTGCATTGATCAAAGTTCTAAATAGTCTTTTGAAATTGTTTTTCTTTATAATATTGTTTCATTGTATAAATTGTTTTCCTAGTTCTGCTCATTTCACTTTGCTTCAATTCATAGAGATCTTCACAATTTCCTCTGAAATCATTCATTTCATCATTACTTTTGGCACAATAATACCCCATGACATTCATATGCCAAAATTTGTTTGGGCATTCTCCCCAGCTGAGAATATCCTTAGTTTCCAGTTTTTAACTACTATGAAAAGAGCTGTTCTAAATATTTTTGTACATGTAGGTCCTTTTCCATTTCTTTTTATCCTGTTAGAGTATAGGCTTGGCAGTGGTATTGCTAGGTTAAATGGTTAGACAGTTTTGGTAGGGCACAGTTCCAAATTGCTTTCGAGATTGTCTAGACCAAAAACAGATCCAATAACAATGCATTAGTGTACCTATTTTCCTGCAGCCCCACTGTAAGGGAAAAATCCATCCTCTTCTCAATAATTCTCAGGAACTCAGCAGCGAGGTGACAAAGGTTTTATTTTCTTCTCATGAGAAGGAGGCACCCTAGTGTGCAGTTAGCGGGTACCCAGAAAGGGGGCTCGCAGTCCTTGTTTTATACCCTAGTCCCTAAGGAGAATGTACCCTCCCCTTTTTCATCACTGGTGGAATTACAATCTATGAGTAAAAGCTAGCTATTTGGAAGGCAGTATTCCCACCCCTCTTCCTTGTATGGGCATAACTCAGGAGTGGACCTTATACTTCCTTATATGGACACAACTCTGGAGCAACCTTATTGAGACCGGGGCTCCTTGAACCATGTGACCTTGCTAACCTGAGGGGGAGGAGGGGATCTGAGACCTTTGCCCTACAGACAGGTCAGGGGGAGTATGACTGACTGTTATATCCACATTGAGAGGAGACAACTACCCACTTCTCACAATCCCTCCTCTTTATTTTTGACTATTTGGCTCCTCTCATTCCATTTATTGAATATCTCCTCTGCCTTTTGGTTTAAATCTGTAAATCCTATGCTATCTAGGCAGATTAGAGTGTCAGATGACCCTTTTTGCCCCTCTTGGCTTTGTTTGTTTCTTGATTTAGACTCAGATTTGGAGAAATGCTCAGATGCCATGGTAAAGCGGCTGGTCAGCTACACCAGCCCATAAGTCCCAGCCCAGTTAGGGGGGTAAGGTTGTTCTTCCACCACAATACCACCATAGGTCAGCTGGGGGAGGATCAGGGATGAAAAATCTACCAAGTTGTTCTCAGTTACTTCCCATGTTTGGACACAATTCATATTACCCAAGACCAGAAAACCTCTCACCCATCTGGAGAGACAGGCAGGATTGTTTCCTGGGACTCCAACAAAAGTAGGTATGATCTTTTCTGCTGTCCTTTTTATTACAGGGAAGAGTAGCTCCAAATCCCTGCAACTCTCATCCTTTGCCAACCCGTTCTGGTATAATTGAAGGGGACACCAGAAAGCCTCCAGGCTAAAATCTGGACTTAGAGTATGGGCAGCTGGTCTTCCCAAAGCACTGACCCATTCCATCCAAGCATTTGAATCTCCAAACCCAGTCTCTGTCTCCACTGTCTGTCTCACATCCTTAACTTCACTGGCCTCTAATTCAGGAGTTTCAGGGTTTCCTAATTTCCCTTCTGGACTTGGAGAGGTTATTTCTGGAGTCTTAAAAGGATAGGGGGATGTAGGATCCATGAGATTTTCAAAGGATATTCCTATTCTTCCTATGGGATCAGTTCCTCCTTCAGATGCCCATATAAAAAATCCTTTTTGCTCCTCCACTACTTGTTTGCCTGAGCAGCTCCGACTACCCCAAAATGTTACCTCCCTTCACCCTTTTTGTACCAGGCTTGGTATATTATACATTAAAGTCTTTTTAAACTTCACCCTTGGTCCATCAGATTCCTTATTCACAGTCCACTGCTCATGTTTTGGCTCTGGTTTTTCTTCTGGAAAAGGTGCCCCTTTTACTTGAAAGTAGTGAGTAGTGAGTCCAGTTTTGCTCCTCAGTCCTCACTGCAATGTCAGTGAAAAGTAACACCAGGAACAGCCCTTCCCAATCAGGCTCCAACTTGTTGTTCTTCCAGGCTCTTATCAATACCCAGTCTCCAGGCTTAAATTGGTGAGCTGGAAACTCGAGAGGAGGAGTCTGGGCCAGAAGTCCCTTCCCCTTGGTGAACATGCTCCACCCTGAGTTTGCGACTGACTCAGGAGTGGGGGGGTGGCCCCCCTCTAGGCTCCAACCATTGCTGGCAAGCACTGGGAGTGCTGGAACGTGGAGGGAGGGTCCCCCCAGCTCCTTACATCTTGGTGGAACCTCCAATTGTGAGGGAAATATCCATCCTCTTCTCAATAATTCTCAGGAACTCAGCAGCGAGGTGACAAAAGCTTTATTTTCTTCTCATGAGAAGGAGGCACCCTAGTATGCAGTTAGTGGGTACCCCAGCTTCTTTTATTTTTGTTAAGAAATAATATTTATTTTATTTTTTCCAGTTCCATGTAAAGGTAGTTTTCAACATTTATTTTCATAAGATTTAGAGTTCCAAATTTTTCTCCCTCCCCCGCTCCATTTCCTTCCCCCTCCACAGGACAGCAACAAGGTTATATATGTACAATCCACAAGTGCTCTTTCTATCAGTTCTTTCTATGGAGAGAGATAGCAAGCTTTGTCATGAGTCCCTTGGAATTATCTTGGATCATTGCATTGCTGAGGGTAGTTAAATCATTCACAATTGCTCAATGAACAATACTGCTGTCACTGCACAATATCCTCCCAGTTCTGCTCAGTTCACTATACATCAGTTCATGAGTCTTTACAGGTTTTTCGGGGATCATCCTGTTTGTAATTTCCTATAGCACAAAACCATTCCACCACAATCATATACCAAAGCTTCTTCCATCATTCCTCAATTGATTGACATTCCCTTGGTTCTCAATTCTTAGCCTCTACAAAGAGTTGCTATATTTTTTGTACAATTTTTCCCCCTTTTCTCTTTTGCATGATTACTATTATTAACTTTTTACCTTCCCTCCTATTCCCTTCCCCATGATATTTATTATATTATCAATCTTTCATCCTATTCCTCTTCAAAAGTAATTTGCTACTGTCTGTCCCCTCTTCCAATCTGCCCTTCCATCTTTTGCCCCTCTCTCTTTATCCCCTTCCCCTCCTATTTCCTTGCAGGGTTAGAGAGTTTACTCCACCCAATTGAGTGTGTATGTTATTCCCTCCTTGAGCCAATTCTGAGGAATTTGAGGTCTTTGAGCTAATTCTGATGAGTATTAGGCTCATTTACTGCCCAGATTAGATTACTCCACCCAGTTGGGTGTGTGTGTTAATCCCTCCTTGAGGAAACTCTGATGAGTTTAAGGTCTTTGAGCCTTCTCTGATGACTGTAAAATTCATTTACTTCCCTAATCCTCCTCCATTTCTTCCCCCACTCCATAAGCCTTGTCGTGTTTCTTTCATGTAGGATTTCACCTCTGCCTTTCCCCTCTCCCCCAGTGCATTCCCCTCACCCCTCAATTTAACTCTAAAGATGTCATCATAGGGCAGCTAGGTGACAGAGTGGACAAACCATTCACTTTGGACCCAGGGGGATCCCAGCGAAAACACGGCCTCAGACAGAGGAGAGTCACCCACTACATGACCCCAGGTATATCCCCCAACTCCAATTTTTTATGGTTCTCTAGGGTCTTGTATTTGAAAGTCAAATTTGCAATTTAGTTCAAGTCTTTTCATCATGAATACCTGCATGTCCTCTTTTTCATTAAAGTCCCAGTTTTTTCTCTGAAAGTTTATGATCAGTTTTGCTGGCTGGGTGATTCTTGATTGTAATCCCAATTCCTTTGCCCTCTAGACTATCATATTCCATGCCCTCCTGTCCTTTAATGTAGAAGCTTCTAGATCTTGCGCTATACTAACTAAGACTCCACAGTACTTGAATTTTCTTTTTGGCAGCTTGCAATGTTTTCTCCTTGACCTGAAAGCTCTGGAATTTGGCTCCAATATTCCTTGGAGTTTTCCTTTGGAGCTCTCTTTCTGGAGGTGATCAGTGGATTCTTTCAATTTCTATTTTATCTTCCGATTCTGGAATATAAGGGCAATTTTCCCTAAGAATATCTTGGAAGATAATGTCTAAGTTCTTTCTTTGATCATAGTTTTCAGATAGACCAATAATTTTCAAATTCTCTCTCCTGGACCTATTTTCTAGGTCAGCAGTTTTTCCCAGAAGATATTTCACATTGCCCTAATTTTTTTTTATTCTTTTAGATTTGCTGTATTGTGTCTTGGTTTCTCATAAAGTCACTAGCTTCCATTTGTTCAATCCTAATTCTTAGGCAATTATTTTCATCAGAGAGCTTTTATACCTCCTTTTCCATTTGACCATTTTGACTTTTCAAGCTATTGACTTTTTTCTTATGTCTTTCCTGCATCACCCTAATTTCTCTTTCCATTTTTCCTCTACCTCTCTAACTTTATCTTCAAAGTCCTTTTTGGATGCCTCTATGTCCTGAGACCAATTAATATTTTTCTTGGAAGCTTTAGATGTAGGGGCCCTGATGTTACCAATCATCACTGAGATTGTCCCATGAGTGGGTGTCCTACACTATCAGGCTAGGCACAGAATGCCAGCCTCAAAAATAAATAAAAGAAAAAAGAGGAGAGTAAAGGAAAGGAAAGGAAGCAAGGGGGGGGGGAAGGGAAGGGAAGGGAAAAGAGAAAGGAGAAAAGAGAAAGGAAAGGAAAGGGGAAAGGAAAGGAAAGAGAGGAAAGGAAAGGAAAAAGGAAAAGAAAAAAAGAAAAAAAATAATGTAAGTTTCTTGAGGGCAGGGATTATTTTTGGTTTTGTGTCTATCTCAGGCACTTAACACAATACTTGGCATATATTAAGTCTTTAATAAATGCTTTTTCATTTGCACATTTATCCATATTCCCTATTTGGTTATGGAATTTTATCAGAAGTCCACAGAGAAGCCCTGAAATCTTCACCTTGGAGGAGAAAAGGACAACAATTAGCTGGAGATACTGTTAATATTTGGGAGAGTGATGGCAGATAGACTAGGGTTGTCTGTCATTTTATAGAAGCATTCCCTCAAGTATCTGCCACTGAACTTCATTTCCAGTACAATTATGAGCATGTGGTGGTAATTGGACATCTGGAGAAGAAGAACACTCTGTGCTAAGAGTTTGGGACTGACACTATATAGAAGTCATAGGGTTTTTCACTAGTCTTAGGAAGTAGGCTAAGATATCACTAAAATTATTAGTTTTTGGAAACCTGAGATTCTAAGGTGGAATTTATCCAGTTTCCCCATAATTGTGCTAACATATGTCTTTCTTGTGACACCACTCCCTGTGACAGTCAATCAACATGTGGTATCACCTTGAGTGTTGTACGTGTGCTTGGTATATCACATTGTTTAGGATAAATACTGCTTGTGCCATTAGGTAGAGTGATGATAAAATTTTTCTGAGACCCTAACTTGATTGAATATGGGATGGCAGCGGAATGTATATTTGGCCTTTCTCTTAACTCTAAGCTGCATAGAAACTCCTCCACGATGACCCTCACCTTGTTATCATTCTCAAATATCATTCTTCCCCAAGTGGACTTTTTGTAAATATTTCTGACTGGCAAGAACAGAGTTAAAATATAGCAGCTATTTGGGAGAGAAGTAACTAGAGACCTAAGGGTCCCCAGGAACTTGGTCAGTATATGAGATATTTCCTAATATTATTAAATCTGTAGTGATTTTCTTGCAGCTAGAGGAGATTAGTTTCCAAGACTTTCATACTGATATCTTGCATAAACACAAAATTAACATTTCTAAAAATCTAATACAGCAAATGAAGTAATTAAAGTGAAATGAGGAACTATTAATATACTTTGAAAGTCAGCTTTTTAAAATAACTACTCTACATTTATTAGTATAGATCCATTGATGCTTTCTATGCCAATATTTTTTTTCTTTGAACAACCACAAAGCTTGGTGCAAGCTCCTGAAAAGTATCTTTTGTAATAACAAAATAAAAATAAAAATATTTAAATATTTGTATCTTGGAAAATGAAATGAAGTTAGCTTTATCATCTATATTTTTTGGATAGAGTTCTTAGAGGGGCAAATGAGAAGAATGTTGGGACTTCTACAAAGCAGTTGACCATATCTCTCCAAATACCTATGGACATTGACAATATCCTTGTGGAAAAGATGGAGAAATGGGATGTGGGTGTAGGGGAAAATATTAGAAGAGCTACATGGATTCATCTTATGAGTTTCAGTTGAATAACAGTGGAGCTCTGATTAGTGGAAGAATTAAAACTTGGATAACATCCTCTACTGAATTTTCACAGGGAAAAAATTAATCAAGACAAAGCTGAAAGAACATGATAATTGAGGCTCAAGTGCCTAGGTATAACTCTTTGCAAGAGTCTTACTCACATGGCATTGAACAAGTCAATTGATTTCTGTCGGTCTCACTTTCCTCATCAGTATTATGAGGGAGTTTAATTAAATGACCTTTAAAGTCACTTCTCATTCTAAAATCCCATGATCCTAGTCCATGCTTTTATGGCACAAACAGAAACAAGATTCAAGAATGAGGGGGAGAGACAAAAAACAGATAAATTTTCATGGGAATAAAATTACTGCACTTAAAAAATCTATTGTACAAACAAAGGATTGAGATCTGGGGGAAATAATTTGATACTTTAGCTGATTAAAAGGGCACAGTGTATCAGAAATCACAGAACTAGTCTTTTCTTTGGTGATTTGTGATATTATTTCTACTTTTGAGAATTACCTTTTTATAAGCTTTGTCTATTTATTATTCACAAAATCACAACATTTCAAAATTAAAGGAACCTCAGAAACCCTCATATCCAATTGCATCTGAAAAAGAACCCCTATTGTAGCAATCCAATAAATGATCACTCAGTCTTCATTATAAAAGTAATATGGGGGAGTCTATTACCCCTAAAGGCATTCCATTTTAGTTTGGGATAGATCTAATTGTTAGAAGCTTGTTGTTGGGTTTTTTTTCCTACCATCAAGTTTAAATTTGCTTGCCACTATCACCCATTACTTTTTCTGCTTTTGAGAACTAGCCTTTTATGAGCACCTCTAGAGCAAAGCAAATCAAGACTAATCCCTCTACC
The DNA here is from genome assembly GCF_019393635.1 of Dromiciops gliroides. Lineage (NCBI taxonomy): Eukaryota > Metazoa > Chordata > Mammalia > Microbiotheria > Microbiotheriidae > Dromiciops > Dromiciops gliroides. The sequence goes on from NC_057864.1 coordinate 84,813,610, forward strand.
TTTAAAATACTTGAAAGCAACTATCATTTTTCTTATGAATATTTTCCTCTTCCAGATAAAACATTCCTAATTACTCTAAATAATCCACTTATGTCATGTACTTGAGTACTATCACCATCCTACTTGCATTCCTCTAGACACCTCAAAGCTTATCAATGTCCTTGCTAAGTTTTGATGAACAGAAATGTACACAATGTTCCATACATTCTCTGAACAGGGTGGAATATGGTGGGACCATCATCTACTTATGAAAGAAAGGAAGGAAGGAAGGAAGGAAGGAAGGAAGGAAGGAAGGAAGGAAGGAAGGAAGGAAGGAAGGAAGGAAGGAAGGAAGGAAGGTAGAAAAAGAAAGACAGACAATTAAGAATTACCATCTGCCAAATAACTGTGGTAAGTTCTATAGATATAAATTTAATACAAAATGAAAAAAAATTCCTGCCCACAAGGAACTGGTGGTAACCAAATTTAGTGGACTGTGCCATTTTACTCTATTAGAGGAAGAAGCAACACACACACACTCAAAAAAAAAACCCAAAACAAAATACAACAAAAACAAACAAACAAACAAAAAACAGGTGTATCTAGGGAAGAATGTTTTGGTTTGTGAAGTGACAGGGATGGTAAGTGGAACCACAGGGAAGTAGTTCCTTTTCTAGTTGCAATAACAGCATTAATTGGATTATAGTACTTAGAGGAAGAAGGGGACAACAATGTACTCAAAAAAAAAAAACAAAACAGCAGGGCAGATTGAAAGAAGATTGATGGGCTAGAAGATAAAGCAAGGCTGAGAACAGCCATGTTGAGCCATGTGAGTTTGCCCTCATGCCTTTGCTAATAAGGACAGTATATATGGGTCCTGGACCATAAATTTCAGAGCTGAGTGGGCTAAGTCTCCTAGGGCATATTTTCTATAATCTGGTGGTTTAGCATCAAGACTGATAGCAAGAAGATGGCCAAGGTGAATGTGACTTTGAATCATGACTAGTGCAAAATAAATAGTGTTTCATGTGATTTTATGCCCACATGTTCAACAGTGAAGCAACTGGGTGGCACAGTGGATAAAGCTCTGTGTCTTAAATTAAGATGAACTGAGCTCCAATCAGTTTCAGACACTTACTAGCTGTATGACTCTGGGTAAGTCACTTAACTTCCATTTGCCTTTGTTTCCTCATATATAAATAAGGGTAATAATAGTACCTTGCATGGTTCTTGTGGGGGTTAAATGAGATAATATTTCTAAAGAGCTTTGCTCAGTGCTTGGCATATAGTAGGCACTATATAAATGCTAACATTATTTTTATTATTACCAATGAGGCTACTCTGGGTTTCAGGGTCATAACCTTAGATTGAGTTAACCAAAATTCAAAGCCTGGATAAAACAAACAAACAAACAAACAAAAAAGCCTCTGTTTTACTTTCTGCTGCTCATATCATACATGGATTACTCCATTATCAGCATCACACTTAAAGAATAAATTGAGGGGCAGCTAGGTGGCACAATAGATAGAGCATTGGCCCTAGAGTCAGGAGAACCTGAGTTCAAATCCATCCTCAGATCCTTGATACTTACTAGCTGTGTGACCCTGGGCAAGTCACATAACCCCAATTGCCTCAGGAAAAAAAAGAAGAAAGAAAGAAAGAAAGAAAGAAAGAAAGAAAGAAAGAAAGAAAGAAAGAAAGAAAGAAAGAAAGAAAGAAAGAAAGAAAGAAAGAAAGAAAGAAAGAAAGAAAGAAAGAAAGAAAGAAAGAGGTGAACTGGAGAATATTAAGTAATGGAAAGCCTGAATTTTGACAGGCCTGGAATTCATGAAATATGAAAAATGATTGAAAGAAGGAAAAAATGGGGTGGAAGTTAAGGCTGGAATGACAACTGTCTTTGAAAACTTACTATAATTTTTAGGTGGTTGCATTCTGTGGTAGCTATGTGGCACCAGGAGTACAGTTGTTATTATTTTTATAATGTCAAACTCAGCTGAAGCTATTTTGTTTCTCAGGCCAAATGTTTCCTGCTCTGTCCAGGATCCCCTGCCAATGCATATCAGCACTAATGTTGAAACATCCCTCTTTAAGAATGAGGAAATGATTGTGCACAGCAGAATTTTCCAAAGTAAGAACACCCATTTTGTGAATGGAAAAGGGCCATTATATTCTGTGATTAAAAGTTTGGTTTGAACTTCCAAAAAAATGTACTCTGCTTGTTTCTCTAGTCTAAAGAGGCTATTTTTACTGGTTTACCTAGTAACTTCCAATGGAGATTTGGGGGTTGGTGATAAGGGTAAATGGCTTTCAAAGGCTAAGTCTCTATTGAAGAAGGAAATTAGTGAATTGCAGGAATGATTAGAGTAACTCAGGCACTAAAGTCTAATTTTTCTAGAATTACCTAGCCTTCTGCCCTAAATGTTTCTGATAATTCTCTCAAATTGTTGCTCTGCTAATGGAGATCTGGCCCAAGAGAGAATTTTAAGACTGTTTATAGGGCTTCCCTACAAGCTACCTCTAGAACAGCAAAATTAATCAGAATTTGCCCATAAACTGAATGCAATTCACCCTATGAAAAGGCAGCTTTTTGAGGGAAAGTTCCCCTCTGCTTTCTTCTGAAACCCATGACCTCTTCTAATTTCTTACAAACAACACAGGGACCTGTGCCCCTTTCCTTACATAAAGAGGGGCTGCAGAAATCTCAGTTACCAAATTGCTTAAGAAGAAGAGTGAGTATTCTCTTTTATCTTCATAGGACTCTAGGCAGGTGAATCTTGAGTACCTTCAATCCTCCCTTCTAAATTTTCCTATTACTAACAAGAGAACCACCATACTCACATCACCCAAGCTCACAACTTCTGTGTTATCTTTGACTCTTTCCTTGGATTTGCCACATATCTCCCAACTGTTGTCAAATCTTGTCATTTCTACCTTCTTTCCTTTTCCATGTATGCTATCCTGATATATGCCTTCATCACCTTACTCCTGGACTATTGCTTTTTTGATTGGACTACTTCAAGGCTCTTCTCACTCCAGCCCATTATCCAATTAGTTGCCATAGTGATCTTCCAGATCTATCCATTCACCCAATCACTTCATTGGATAACTCCTTTGGTTATTAATCACCTCTAGGAGAAAATATGAAATTCAATGTCTGGCTTTTAGAGCCCTTTACCACCTGGTATGTCACTTCTTTTCCAGCCATCTTATACTTTACTTTTTTCATCTTACTCTTCCATCTAAGAATACCAGCCTTATATCTGTTCCTTTTATAGGACACTCCATTTCCTGACTCTTGCCATTTTCACTGGCTGTCCCCTATTCCCTGGAATGCTCTCCACCCAGACCTCTGATTCTTGGCTTCCCTTGTTTATTTAACATATTTGTTACAATTCCACCTTGTGCAAGAAGTCTTTCTGGGTCCCACCCATTATAGTGCCTTCCTTTTGAATTTTTTTTTTAATCTCATTGCTTAGCACAGTGTGTGACATGTGTTAGATGCTTAATACATACTGGCTGATGAGCCTCGGACATAGTAGATGCTTAATAAATATTTGGGGGCAGTTAGGTGGTACATTGGATAGAATACTGAGCCCAGAGTCAGAAAGACTTCTCTTAATGAGTTTGCTGGCCTCAGACACTTACTAGCTATGTGACCCTTAGCAAGTCACTTAACCCTCTTTACCTCAGTTTTCTCATCTATAAAATGAGCTGGAGAAGAAAATGGCAAACCAGTCTAGTATCTATGCCAAGAAAACCCAAAATGGGGTTGAAAAAAGAATTGGACACTACTGAACATGGTGAAACAACAGAAATATTCATTGAATAGTATTACATTAGTTTACAGTGACTTACCTTCTAAGCATCTTTGGGGCAAGCACTCTGCCTTACAACTTGAATATGTAATTTGATCTATGCTTCATTTTTTAAAATAATAATTATAATAGAATGTACTGCATCTAACAATCTTAGTGAATTTGTATTTTTTTACCAGCTTGGCAAAGTATATTCAACAAATCAATCTGACAAAATTAGCTAAGTATTCACTCAAAAAGTTATATTGATTACAACATGAAAAATATAGGCAGGACACATGTAAAAATAAATTTTGAAATCAATTTTTTAAAACTTCATGTTCCAAATTCTCTTCCTCCCTCCTTCCCCACCCACCCTAATTTTTAGGTTTTAATGGTTCTGTTCAACTTGGAACCATTCTATTTTATGAAGTCATATTTTCCTAACTCCAAATAAAAAAATGAGTATATTAAGAAAGTCTTCCTCTTCATAGTAAATTTGTGATTGAATTAATAGGGGTCATGGGGAAATAGGTAAGCCAACTCTTCCAAGACACTTGAAAAGTTATAAATTCTATGTATCTTTGGCATATTAAGTGTTATGAAGTATTTGCTATTTTTGTGATGATACAGATGTATTTTCATGTTCATGTTTATTACTAATATTCATAGATACAAATGTATATTTGTATAAGAATATGGAAGTGTGTGTGTGTATATATATATATTTTTTCAAAGATTCCATTAAATCTATTTCTTTCTTTCTTTTTTTTGTGGGGCATTGGGGGTTAAGTGACTTGCCCGGGTCACACAGCTAGTAAGTGTCATGTGTCTGAGGCCAGATTTGAACTCAGGTACTCCTGAATCCAGGGATGGTGCTTTATCCACTGTGCCACCTAGCTGCCCCCATTAAATCTATTTCTGCTTGCTTCCACTTTTGAAATAAAGTTCTTTTTATTTGGATAGCATTTACAAGATATTCGTGGTTTGCCTTGTGTGTGTGTCCATTTGTGGGGAGAATTATGTCACACCATAGATGGTGTCAGGCCTTGGCCAAATGAGCTCAGGACTATGTAAGAACTAACCAACAACTTAATGGTCCAGTACTTAACTCTGAATAAAGAGCTATATACAGAGAGGCTTTCAACAATAATTTTATTAATTAGACAGACACCATCAAGAATATTTATAGAGTTAGAATCACATAGACTGCATCAAGGTAAGATAAGTGCTTTCAGTAATTGCTTTATTTTTTTTCCAGTTCTCCCTGTGCTGTCCATATGAAATTTAAGGTGATAAAGATAAAGCAATGTGGCCATGTCCTGGCATGACCTACCAATGAGTAGTCATGCGATTGCCTGAAAACCTTCATAAAATGTGACTGAAATACCACTTTGAATGAACAAAAAGTTTCATGAACTATAGACTACTTAATAAATAATGAAAGTAGGCTAATACACTTTAGGAAAATATCCACCACTGAATTTTAGATCAATAAGGATTTTCTAGTTGACCCCCAGTTAAATAGTAAAATCCTCCACTTCTCTGAACAGTCTGGTTATCAAGCTCTTAGAATTAGCTATGTAATGTTTGACTTTGTGTGAGGAAATTTAAGGATCTGAATATTTTTCTCCTCTTTTTCCCTAAAGATAAAGCATTTTTAAAATTAGCTATATATGTATATACACATATGTATGTATATGCATGTATATACATGAATTACATACACAAAACACATATGTACACATTCGCGTGCTTGTATAATGCAATTTCAGAAAATTAAGACAGCATGATAATTCCTTAATCAAATAGACTTTTTTTTCCCCTAAGTTGAGCCTTGGCCTATAAAAAGGGCTCTAAAGAATAGTTAAAAAGAGACCCCACAACAAAGAGAATGTAATTGGTACTGCAGAATTAGTCCTCAGATAACTATGGTATTGCTATGAATATATATGAAGCACAATGAGGCAAGCCGAGTTTGTTATTTCTAGTCACTGAAGTGCTGATGTGATTATATTTTTTTCAAAGTGGTGCTGAGGAAGGACTCTGGAAAGAGACTTGGCAGCTTAAACCTAAGCTGGCTTTTAGTTAGAGCTCATCTTTACCCAAAGAATATAGATGATGGAATAGTTCCACGACAATTCTGACAAAAAAGATGATTGCATACTCATATCCAGAATCTTAGTTTCATGTAATAAGTAAATAGTAGTGTCTATGAATTATGCCTGCTATAAAATGAAAAATGGGACAAAATTTTATTTTGAGGGGAAAAATATAAATATGGCCTCAATAGCCTTTGTAAATGATCTTTATGTAACCATAAAAATCAGAGATTGCATAATTTTATGTTTCCTTGTATGTCATTGTATGACTCAGTCTGATGATAAGGGCATAGCTGAAACTCATGCTAATTTCTAAGCATGAAATGAGTGCTGAACATTAATATATAAAAACCAAAAAACTATATTTTCATGCATATAGGATTGAAAGAATTATATCCAATTCAGTGTTTTGCACATAGGAGGTGCTTAATAAGTGTCTGCTGAATTGATTTGAATCTTCAGAAAAGTGTTGAGTTACAAAAGAAAATGGATAATTAGCCCAGTTTTTTGGAGAATTCAGATCTCCAATTAAGTCTAAAATATATGGATAATGGTGTGAATTATTCAGTGAGCTATCTCTAATCTTTATTTAGTGTTTGTCCAGTATATGACCAATGTCTGAATTTATATTTGACATAGTAAAATCAAGAATTGGTAATAATTTATTCAATTTAGACCACTCAGGACTTTCTATTTCCACAGTTATCCAAAAAATAGCAAACAATGAATTTAACTGATTTTTTTAGGTATATATTTAAGGGGAAAGGAGATACTGTCTTTTAAAAATGTCCCAGATCTCTAAAAACATAATTATAAAAACTAAAAATGCAATTGTCTTAGGCGCAGCTTTTCAGATTTTTAGAAGTATGTTTTCAATTAGGATAATTTAAAAAAAAAAAGGTTCCTCTAGTCCATTAACATCTTACTCAATCTGTCACTTTTCTAATAGCCTCGGTTATGTGGAACACACACAAGAAGCCAGAATGAAGCAAGAAAGGCCTCTAAGCATACACTGGATTGATACAAAGTTCATACACAATAACTCACAAACATTGCTCTCAAGGTCTTGTTCTGAGACTATTTACTCTCACTTTAGACACATTTTTTTTTTTTGGTGAGGCAATTGGGGTTAAGTGACTTGCCTAGGGTCACACAGCTAGTAATTGTTAAGTGTCTGAGGCTGGATTTGAACTCAGGTCCTCCTGAATCCAGGGCCGGTGCTCTATCCACTACGCCATCTAGCTGTCCCTTTAGACACAGTTTTGCTGTGCTTAGTTATGTTGTTTCTAAAACCAAATCAAATTAGATCACAGAGTCAAGAATTTTAAAGGGAGTTTATGGCTAAATTAAGTAAAGAAATAATATTTGAACATAATGGGATAAACTTCAGTTATTTGGAAAATATGTATGTATAGCAGTTGATTCCTTGATAATACCAGAAAAAAACAACACATTTGGTTACTGTTAAAAGCAAAAAAAAAGCAAAGCAAAATGTGGTATACTGGATTGAGTGTTTCACTTGGAATTAGGAAGAAGACTTGGGTTCAAATTCTCCCTCAGTCACTTACTAGTTATCTGACCTACTTAACCTGTCTCTCTCTCTGTTGGTTTCTTCAACTATAAAATTAGTTTGTTGGACTTGATGATCCCTGTACTTCCTTACAGCTCTAGATATATAATTCTATGATTAAAACCTTCACTGCAAAATTTTGGAATAGAGATCTACAGTTAACACTCACATAGTCCTGGATCCCTTGAAATGTGACTTAAGTTCCTTCCCATTCTACTCGCTCTCTTCAGTGTTACCACTGAATTCTTTATTGCAAAATCTAATGGCCTTTTTTTCTAAAATTAATCCCTTTAACTTCTGTTATAATTGTCCCAGCTGAGAGTCATTTCTTCCTTTCTAATTTCTATTCACTTGCTCAATGTTTCTTATGTAAAGATTGTATTTACCCTCACTTTTTTTTTTTTGGTGAGGCAATTGGGGTTAAGGGACTAGCCTAGGGTCACACAGCTAGTAAGTGTCAAGTGTCTGAGGCCAGATTTGAACTCAGGTCCTCCTAAATGCAGGGCTGGTGCTTTATCCACTACAGCACCTAGCTGCCCCCTACCCTCACTTTTTAGGACTAAAACTCTTTCTATCCTTCAAGACACAGTCTTAATGTAATCATTTTTTTTTTAAATTTAATGAAGTTAGCCTTGGCATCCGTAGCTCTGGATCAATATTACTCTCCTTTCTTACATCTCTATTTTTTGTAGTAATACACAGTCACATAATACATGCTATCTTCTAATATGAGTATTTGTATTTGCTACATGTCTTATTTCCCCTAAAAGAATATAAAGTTCTTAAGAGCAGCATAGATATCTAATTCCTCCTTGAATTCCTAAACATTTGGACAGTACTTTGAACATAGTAGGTGATTAATAAATATTTTTGAAATTAATTTATTTTTGTTTTGGAACCAATTACTCATTTAAATAGCACCATAATATAGAGTGATAGTAAAGGGGAAATAAGTTAAATGAATAAGGAAGTGCTTACCTGATTGCCTTTACATTTAGTTAGGCTAAGAAAGCAGACTACCTGGTGTCATAACTGTTTTTTTTTGTTTTGTTTTATTTTGTGACTTTTCAAGTTTTTAGATAAGGTTCTTCAAAAATGTTTCTGTGACTGATGTTAGTCATGTTGGTATTTCCTTCATCAGTAAAACTGTGATCCCTGCATACTTTCTGATCCCACACAACTCTTATTGATGTTCTTCGACAGAACCTTCTTAAAGGACTGACCCACTTATAAAAAAACAAAGTTGTATGCATGTTTGAGAAGTGTTACTTCCAGGAATATCTGATATACTTGAAGTTTCCTGTCTCTTTTGGTTCTCCCCAGGGGGACTCATCTGCTCCATGTTACTTCTCTGTTTTGGCTTTCTTTCTAACTAGTCTCTCTACTTTTTCTCAATTTCCTTGGCTGCATTATCATTCTCGCCTTTCCATTTCAGTATGAATTTTCCGCAAAGTTATTTCTTGGTCCCTCTTCTCACTCAGTGTTATCATCAATTTCTCTGGGTTCAATTATCCTGTTTATGTGACTCCTAAATCTGAAAAATCAGCCCATATTGGTGCATAGAGCATGGCCTCTTGTATGCTAGCACACTTTTGTATGCTCACCTGCTGGATCATTGCCATTGACTTTTCACCTTCTATTCTAAACAAAAGGAATAGAAATGCTCCCAAGTCTGTGGGTCCACCTGGATCATATTCTGTGCACATATTTGATCCATCTCTAATTTATGTTCTGCATTACTACATTGGCCACTAATTTCCACTCAAAATATCTCAAAGTAATTTTTTTTTCAATCTTCTCACCAAACTTTCCTATTTATCTTTTTTTTTTTTTTTGGGTGAGGCAATGGGGGTTAAGTGACTTGCCCAGGGTCACACAGCTAGTAAGTGGTAAGTGTCTGAGGCCGGATTTGAACTCAGGTACTCCTGAATCCAGGGCCGGTATTTTATCCACTGTGTCATCCAGCTGCCCCCTATTTATCTTGATGACCCTATTATCTTCTTTCAGGTTTGAAAGCTCAGAACCATCTTTAAGTCTCTCTCCTTTTTTGTGTATCTAATCATTTGCAACGATCTATCAATTATACCTATTTTATGGTTCTCAAATCCAACTCCTTGCCACCAACTGAGACCAGGTATTCATTACTATTTACCTAGATTATTGTAATATCCTCCTGAATTATTGTTTCTGACTCTAATCTGTTCCTTCTCTAATCTGCTTTTTGTGAAGCAGCCAAAATAATCTTCACAAGGTACAAGACTAATTATGTCATTCTCTTATTCCAAAACCTTCAGTGATTTCTTATGACCTCCAGAATAAAATGTCAACTCCTCATTTTGACATATAAGAATTTCTACAATATGGCTCCCTTTTGCCTTTCTAGTCTTTTTTCTCATTGCTACCCCATTACTATGTACACTCTATGTTCTTGCTAAACTGAATTTACCAGCTCTTCTCTGAACTCAAAAGGTTCACTTCTGTGCATTCCCAGGTTATCTCCCTACCTCTAATCTGAGATGATGAGCAGCCCTCCCTTGTCATCTCTGCCTTTCATTATCCTGATCTTCCTTTTAGTATCACCTCAGGAGTAATGTCTTACTTAGAGTCTTCTCTGGTTTCCCAGAAGAAAGTGTTCTCTCCCATCTCAATCACTTTTTCTGGATATCTCCTTTGTTCCTCTTCTTGTATTTTACTTATATTTATTATAACTTATGTTCCTACCCCCAACCTTCTCACTCTATAGAGGGATCCATTCTTGAAGACTGAAAAGTAAATTTCCATTCATGTATTCGTATACCCAGCAACCAGCACAGAACAGAAATTTAATGACTCTTTGTTGGATTTAATTGAACATATTTTGCTGTGTAAAATTAAGGTCTTAAGAATTGAATCATCCAATGCATTTACTCCCAAATGATTCTGTTTTATAAGATTTTCTGATGTCCTCAAACTAACCACCTAGACCCCATAGTGGGTAGAATACTGGTCTTTGAGTCAAGAATACATGATTTCAAATTTTTCCTTTGGTTAATTATTAGCTGTATGACATTTCACAAACCACATTCTCTTTGTCAGTCTTAATTTTCTCTTCTATATAATGGGGGTAATAATGGCATTTACCTCACAAGTTTGTTGAGAACCAAATAATGTAACACATGTGAAGTGCTTGGCAATTTTAAAAGCATTATATAAATGTTAGATATTATCATTATTATTATTATTATTACTTTTGATGAACATGTTAATTATAATAAAGTTATTTAAATTTTTATTATGGTACTGGTTTTAGGGCATTTAGAGAATCTTTTTTTTTTTTTTTTTGCAGGGCATTTGGGGGTAAGTGACTTGCCCAGGGTCACACAGTTAATAAGTGTCAAGTGTCTGAGGTCGGATTTGAACTCAATTACTCCTGAATCCAAGGCCGGTGTTTTATCCACTGCACCACCTAGGTGCCCCTAGAGTATCTTTTGTAGGGTATTTCTGTTGGTGATGCATAATTGGTTATCGACTAGGGTCAAACTCAATTTTTCCTATTGTGGAAGATAGGAATAGCAAAGGAAGTAGAATTTATCACTTTAGGTAATGATTTTTTATTTGTTTTTTGTTTTTTGGTTTTTTTTTTAGTGAGGCAATTGGGGTTAAGTGACTTGCCCAGGGTCACACAGCCAGTAAGTGTCAAGTGTCTGAGGCCAGATTTGAACTCAGGTACTCCTGACTCCAGGGCCGGTGCTCTATCCACTGTGCCACCTAGCTGCCCCATGGTAACGATTTTTTAAAAAAAAATATCCATTCCCAACAAATATTTAATAGGAACTACCAACAAGTAATGGAATTAAATTACTTTTCTCTGTCCCTGTTTGAACAGTGAAGGAATGCTATAAATAATGAGGTGAAAAAGGAAAGAAGGAAAAACAGCAGTGGTTGGATAATATAATCTAAAAAATCGATCAGCAGATGCAGAGAAAATGTGCTAAAGAGCATTTGAAGAAAAAAATATATAATTGGCCATTTCAATGAAAGAACAATTTGGTAAATTCGCCTTATATGGCAAAGAAAACCAGATGAGAGTGATTTGAAAGAAAAGAAGTCTCATCTAATGATCTGATGTTTCTTAAAAAGAAAAGATTAAAGGTGTAACTTAAGTAAATATGCAAATAGAAATTGGATTGTAATTGTATATTCTTAAATCACAAAGGGGCATGATGGTTGATTACCTCTAAGAACTCTCATAAAAATGGGGATGTGAGTCATGGTATATCAACACATAGGACATTTTTATGTTAAAAAGATGCAATTTTGGAAAACAATTCAATAAGTGTTTATTAAGCACCTACTACTAAGTTGTGGGAATACAAAGACAAAGAAGAAAATCACTCCTGTCCTCAAAAAGCTATTCTTCAAAGAAAGATAATGTAAAACAACCTATGACAAGAAAATCAAATAAAGATATTCACAATTACGGTTTGGACATTGATACTAGAATTCCCTAGTAATTAAAGAATTGGGACTCCATGCTTTCATTAGTATATGGGACTTGTTGAGAAAACTCCCTTGAACAATGTAAGTGTACATGTTCGTTAGAACTTATAGACTTAGTGACTTGACTTGAGCAATGAGACCTCAAGTGGTTTGTCTAAGGCCACCTACAAAGAAGCAGGATTCCACAGAGATTTTTCTGCCTTTTTAGCCATATGGTATAGCAAATGGTATGAAAAGAATATAAATTAAGGTAAAACCAGCCTCAGATACAGGTCACTTAACCCTATTTACTTCAGTTTCCTCATCTGTAAAATGAGCCAGAGAAGAAAATGGCAAACCGCTCTAGTATCTTTGCCAAGAAAGCCCTAAATGGGGTCATGAAGAGTGGGACATGACTAAAAGGGCTGAACAACAATAAAGGCCCGAGTTATCATGCTTGACAGATCATTAGAGAGTTTTCTTATGGAGAAGTGAAGATAATAATTTCCTTTGCACACAATATATATTCATATAGGTAAGAGGGGCCAGCAAAATTTTTGAAGACTTTGTGTAATTTGTCTTGGTTTTTACACAATTAAAAAAAAACCCTTCAATATTTGAAGTATTTTTATTTACTTTATATTCTCTGGTTTGAAAATATCTTTGGTAGAAGTTATATTTTTTCTCCTTGCTGATGGAATGTGATAATTAGTATGTACATGGAGTGCATACTAAGAATCCAGGAGTCAATTTGACAGTGCTCTCCTTCCAGGAATCAATTATTATAATTACCACAGGAGCATTAGCTTGTCCAAAGGGCACGTTGATACTGATGTCCAGCTTTACTCTAGAAAGACAAAGCATGTGAATTACTGACCATAAAGTCACTCTCACATTAGAAAATAATTATTTTGGTTATCTGATCAGTTTTCTTTCCTAGTAGCATATTTTTTTAACAAACCAAAAGAACCCAGTAGTCAGCAATCCTGAATTTTTTATCTGGGCTATGGCTCAGGGAAGGATGTAAGTTATTAATGAAAATTATACCATGTCCATCATGAGTTGGGATTCGTGAGTAGCTTTGCTTATGGGGAAACTATGAAGATACTTTACAAAGACAGAACTAGAATACTCTTTATTCTCTAAATAATGAAAGGAGATGAGAAAAGCTATTAGGAAAAATAACATTGAGACATGGAAGTGTGACCAATGTCAATTGTTTGAGCTGTCTCATATTTTCTTTGGCCATTAATGTCCTTGGAAAGTTATTCATAAGTTTCAGTGACAGTATTTAGTTTTATGAAAAAAAAAGCTGAAACTCACATCACTTATTAAATATTGATTTTTCTACCCAGTGTTGAATATACTCAGAATATCCTGTTGTATGAGAAAATGCATCATTCTAGAACTGAAAACTAGTCTATATATGGGTCATTGTGTAACATTTCATAAGATCACAAAATGTTATAGCTGGAATAATCCTTAGAGATTATACAGTCAAACATCTTTTTGGGGGAAATTGAAATAAACATTAGTCCTCCAGGTCATGTGATTACTTGACAGAAATCCAGATATTATTCTAAGTCTCACAACCACTAACTCTTCCCCTCTATTAAAGATCAATAGATTCTAATTTGAATTGAGAACCTCTTTTTACTTGCTAAAAAAAAACACAATAAAAAGACACAATGCAATTAAAAGATTATGTTGCATAAGGAAAGGCATTTAGATGACTGATTCGAAAACACTATTCCATTTTATATGATCCCATTTTATTTATTTATTATTCCATTTTTCATATCAGTAAACTGAAGCTAAAAGATACTAATTGACTGTTTTGAGTGGAATATGAAAAGAAGTCTCACTTAAATACAGATTGAGTGTTGTGTTGTTTTTTTTTTCACTGCCTCTCTGAGAAAGGATAAGGAAAACATTGTATTTTGATCTTTCATAGACACGTAACTAGGACCTTTTCACATTGTTACTTAGAGTAGCACAAAGTGAAGTATCACATTGGTAATTACATGATTAATTCATTAGTGTGGATAATCACATGTGATATTCAGGTCCCAGAATTTCTCTACTTCATTTTATACTGGGTAGGGAGATATGGTACAAAATTAAAAAAAAAAAAAAAGAATCCTGTCTTGGGCTAGGGGATAGTGAATGAAGGAAAAAAATATTTATTGAATAGTGAGTTCTTGCATAGTACAAACTATGGTTGTTATCCTAAATTTTAGAGGTTAGCTTCTAGCACCTAGCACAGTACCTGGCATGTAACAGCTACTCAATGAATGTTTGTTTAATTGAATTAGTAAATACAACTGTGTTTAATTAAAAACTATGATTAACAAATGGGTAGCAGCTTTTTTTTAATAAAAAAAAAGAAATTAGTGATTAACTTCCCTATGATTTGTTCTTAAATAGGAATGCCAATTAATAATATAGCAGGAGATAAAGAGGCCAGAGGCCAGCTAAGAGGTCCTTGTTTTTGCCTATTATTTTTAATGGGACAAAAAAAATCATGGGATTAAGGAAAAAGAAAATCATAGGGGCAGCTAGGTGGCACACCTAGGTAGCACTGGCCCTGGATTCAGGAGGACCTGAATTCAAATCCAACCTCAGACACTTGACACTTACTAGCTGTGAGACCCTGGGCAAGTCACTTAACCCTCATTGCTTCACCCCCCCCAAAAAAAATTATAGCCTCTTTTTACTCATAATAGCATTTCCTATGTATAGAGAATGTTATGGCTTAAAAAGATCATTCTTCACTTTTAAAATTTCTGGGAACTATGCAGATGAAGAAACCTCATTTCTGAGAAGTTAATGGTAACTTCTCCATAGGTATACACCTAATAAGCCTAAGGGCTTAAGTTGTTCCGTTTCTAAGTCCAGTGTTCATAATACTGTATCAGAATTTGAACTGAAAGCTGAAAAGATCCAGAGAGATCTCTATGGCTATATCATTACTTGTAGCTGGTAGGAGTAGCCATCTGTATAACCTAAGGCCACATTTATCTGAAAAATCAGTCTGTGCTTCTTGATATGGCAGGTAATGACAGTGGAGCTGGAAAAGGGATAGATGTGCTGAGTACAAAGGATGTTTCCTGAAGACTTTATGACCAAGAATAGTACTTTTATTTTAATATAACAGTGATCTCTTGGACAATATTAAAACAAACTTGTTCAGAGAAACTAAAAAGCTAACTGTTGCTATTTGGAGTGTAGACCATTGTGTTCTTTGTGTTTTCAAAACCAGTTTCTTTGAGTATTTTTTTCTGATTCTGTCTTTTAATAATGTGTTGTTATAATATTTGTAAAAACCCAAACAACATCAAAAACAATGACATCAATTTAAAAAGCTTCTGAGGGTGGTGATGAATGCTTCTTACTTTTCTAGATTCTGTTCAGCAGAGCAGAGTTCAGCAGATTGTTGACTGATATTTTTTTAGTTTTTCAAAGATTAATGGTAAATGGAGTCACATATTAGAGAATAATTCTAATTGATTTGAACACCAATAATAATTATGATGAGTTGTACATTTTTGATGTCTCAGATACAGAAAACCTCAATACAACACCAACCAAATACATTGTAAACTCCTTGAGGGCAAGGGTATTACCTATTTTTTTTATGATATGTAAGGGATAACATTGAACACATAATGGATTTGTTATGGATTTTTAATAATTTATTTATTGGAATTTAGAATTTAGGGAAGAAATATTTTAATTTCCCTTTAAGACATCTAAATAAATTCATTAAAACAACTCTAAATTAACCACTTATTAATTAGGCCTCTTTTAAAATATATTTGAACTTTAGTTTTTGACGAATAGTTTTGGGGAAGGCATAAATGCAATTTTTAATAAATGAGTATATCTTAGTGCACTGACTTTATTTGGTTTAGCCATTATAGTATTAAAACATTTTAAGAGATCACTTCTTTCTCCATACACTTATATATTTAATGAGATCTAGTTTAACTTGTAAATCTCAGATTGTGTCTCTATAGTGATATTCATTTAGCACCGATATATTGAATGTATGCTGGGGAAAGAGGCAGAATGTTGATCAAGAGTCAGGAAGACATTGATAGCTCTACCACTTATGAGGTGTGTGACTATAAAAAAGAACCCTTAACTTCTCATAGCCTCGGTTTCCTCACAAATAAAAGGGAGGATAATTCTTGTAGTAACTTATAATAATTTACGTATCATTAATGGTGGTCAAATGAGATAATCTACATAAAGTATTTTTCAAACCTACTGTTCTATATAGATTTCACCTGTTAACAGGCATTGAAACTTATAGCACTCAATAATTTTTATGCTTTATCACTGAAGTTTTGTTGATTTCATATTTTAATTTTTAAAATTTTTCATCAGGATGCTATAACTTTGTATAGATGCAGCTTGCAAATTTCAACATTTTTCCATTTGGGAACATTAATGAGGTAATTATCTTCTTTTCTTGATTCAAGAGAGCACAAGTTGTTACTTTATTTTTCTTTTTAGATTAAACTAGTAGAATTATGTAGTTTAAGCCTTCCCTTATAAGTATTAATTGGCCATTTTGTGAATATTTTTTCTTTCTTCAAATCTGCCTGATTTGAATCAACAATGAAAAAAGACAGACTGGTACTGAGTGTCATTTGTGATCTGGGAAAAAGAACCAAGCCAGATACTATTTGTAGTTAATTTATAATGTTGATACTGGTACCATCAGACTAAGGAAAAAAGATATCTCAATATTCATAATAAACAACTATTGCAGCAATGTATCTTTTATATAACTGTGGACTTTAGTTGATCGAAAAATCAAATTAACTATTTCTCAAAGAATGGTTTCCAAGTTATATGTAAGAAAAACTGATTTATTTTCTATGTCAAGAATTTAGGTAAAAATCAGTGATGTAACGAAAGGGACAGCTCCTCATAGAAGTTCAAAAGTTATTGATTTTTTTCTAAGCAATGATAGTTCTCCTAAGCATGTGGGGATAATTTTATTTACCTCTCTGAAATGTTCTCATGTATTATTTAATTAATTATTGTTTTAAATATTTATCTTTTGCTAACAAATTACAGTAGGTGAATGCTATTTTATTTTGTTGATGTCAGTAAAATGATTGAACAGGTGGTATTCATTAAATGCCATTTGAATTAAATTGAAAATGTCTAATGTTAATGTTTACTTCTAGTTAATAGAGGTGACAAAGTAAATTATTAAGACAGTTGCCATGGAAATTAATTTTTCTACCTATATATTCCATTTCTAATCATAATGATTTTTTTCTTTTTTCCATATGTGTTTGCTTCATAAAAATAGTCTAATTACTAAAAGGAGTGATATTGATTTGAGAAATGTTATATTGACTAATTTGACTAGGAAAAGTTTACAAATCTGAATGATAGAGACACAACTCCATTTTTATGTTATTAACAATGAAAATATTACTGAAGAATGCAACATTTTACCAATGGTTGGGTTGTCCATAAGGACTACAGGAGAGAGAATCTAGTTTGCATCAAGCAAGGAATCTTTCCAGTATTTCCATTAAAAAACAAACAAACAAAAAAACAAAACAAAAAAAAAACCCTCTGCATTTTCCCCATCCCTTAACAAAGTTGTATCAAAATAGAAGTCATTTCATGGAAAAAAAAAAGGAATCCCACAGCACTTCTTTTTAATAACTGTTCAGCTACAAAATTTTATTGGTATCCTTTTATGTTCCCTCTAGAGGATGTAATGCACAAAAGCATTGCCACGGAACATATAAAATTACAAATGAAATTTATTGTAAAAAGTAGAATGTCTTCTAGACTGGTGTCAGTATTTATTTCATTCATAAACCAAAACTGCAGGTATAATATATTCATTGTCAGCAAGTTCATGTGTAAATTGCCATCCAACGGTATTGACTGATATAAGACAGATATTGAAAAGACAATTTAAATTTACTCTTCCAAACATAAACTGTTCCACA
Source organism: Dromiciops gliroides (assembly GCF_019393635.1). Classification (NCBI taxonomy): domain Eukaryota; kingdom Metazoa; phylum Chordata; class Mammalia; order Microbiotheria; family Microbiotheriidae; genus Dromiciops; species Dromiciops gliroides. Next base: position 84,831,503 of record NC_057864.1, read on the forward strand.
AAAGCACTGTAAAAACTCCTTCAAGGTTTTGGGTTGTGCTTGACATTTATGGTTAACTACATAATTTGGTTGTGTCGTAATCCATTGTGTTTGGCAATTTGGAGTTAAAGGCCTGCAAAGCAGATTGAATTCTCACCACCTCACTAGTAGACAACTTGAGTCTATGACGAAGCAAGCAAGAGAAAAGGTCAAGACGACGCTGACCAGGTGGGGAGAGTTTATTTACACGGTCCCTTATCTCAAGCAGCTGCAAAAGTGCTGAGTCCTGGGATCCCTGAGTGTAGGGGTAGTCCAGCTGCAAGATCAAATCCCGAATTGCTTCAGGGTCAAAGTGCATGCTGTAACCAAATACTTGAATGTTGTTGATTTTCATGTAGCCCAGGTTGCGGGAAGGGTCAATAAACTCCAGCGGTTCATAATAGATGCTTTCATTGCCATTTGGACCATTTGACTTGATGCGACTCCTCAAGTAGATATGTACTGTTTCAAAAAAAGTCTTCCATTTGTTACCCAGAGTCAGCGTCCAGTTATAACACTGAAGTGGTAAATCCAACTTAGTCCGTTCCCAGTCTGGGAAGCTGTTTTCATTCACAGGCATAAACCAACTCTCAGAGTGGCTGCCTCCAAAAGGATTGACATAAACAGCCAAAACTGGCTCCAAGGTGCTATTTTTAGTTAAGCAAATCTGTAGAGAGAGACCCAAAATCATGTGGACAAGGCTTGCTTTGTACTTGTTGCTCTTTAGGGTAAGAAGCATTCGTTTTCGCCAGGAAGGATCAAACCAGCTATTGAGGCGCATGTCATTGCTGATGAAAATGGCATGGACTTCAATTCTCCGGTCAGTTTTCTGTAATAGATATTTCATTTCCAGGTCCTGCAGGTCAGTCTCAAAACCAATATAGTGCTCTGTGGATTCTGCCACTTCTGGTTTACAAAGCCCCTGACTCAGCATATATCCAGTATTACAATTTCCACAGCGGGTACGATTATCAGGAGCACAGGTCAAGCATGAAGAACCATCTCCCACAATGCAGGGGAGGAACCCATGACAAGCAACCTGGTCATTGGGGCAAGTACAAGAGTGAGTTTCTTCAGAAAAGCTTCCCAGAAGGCCATTTTCATTGCAGTACAGAAAGGACTGGATACGGGTTAACCAGTAGGTCGAAGATCTAGGTAAAAAACAAAATGAAAGCACAAAGAAAACATAATTATAAAGAGATAAGCTTGAGATAATCTGAGGTCCAGCTTATACCTGAAATAACCACCAACTTTATAGCACAGTATGATATGGATAAGACCTCAAAATGTCATCTAATCCGATCCTCTTATTGGTTGTGGGTTCTTTTATTTTTTGTTTTTGTTTGTTTTGTTTTGTTTTTCTTGATGATAAAATGAGGTCTGCAAAGATTAAATAACTTATCCAATATCACAGGTAGTAAGAGACAAGTACAACATTCCATGACTGGAGTGTTGTTCCTTTGATTCTGAATTCAGCATTCTTTTTAAAAAGCTAATGGTAACCCAAAAGACCTTGGGAAACTCACTGCCTCCTGATCTAATCCATTACCAAACAACTCAAATTGTTTGGATGTTCCTCTTTCTTCTGAGATAGAATTTACTTATATCAAACTTCTGCCCATTGGTCCTGATTCTGTCTTGTGGATCAAAGACTAACAAGTTTAATCTTTTTTCCACATGTTAACCACCAATTATTTGTCCATTCTTAAGCCTTCTCTAGGCTAAAACATCTTTAGTTCCTTAAAGGAAGAATTATAGACTTTTCATAATTGTTTAAAAAGGGCTCACACTGGAAAAAATGTACAATTCATATCACAATACACAAGGATAGGTGCATTTGAGTCAAGCCTGAAGTAGTTTTTTTTCTGAAAACATCCACTTTTAGAGAAATACCAGAAATCAACTCTTAGTACTATAGCAGAACCAGTTACCCTGCAACCTGATATTAAAAATGATTATGCCAATGAAAGATAAAAAAATTTTGGTGAAATGAGAACCTGAGATAGAAATGTAGTTTTTGTATCAAACAAAATGCCACCTGCAGTATACTTAAGGCATACAAGTAAATGCTTAATTTTCACTCATTCAAATTCATCATCATGAGGGATTAGTTCAGGAACAATCATGGATAGAAAGTAAAAAATGATAAACTAAAGAAAGGAGAAATACATACACACATACATGATATACATTTAAAATAAATGTATTTAAATCTTGGGGATTTATCCACCTAAAAAAAAGAGAAATGAATATCATTTGAAGTGGTACACTTTTATTAAATGCATTTGGTTTTTTGAGCACCTTATAAATAATAATTTCTCTCTTAGATGTCCATTAGGGGAAGAATAGGCTGTCTAGATATAATATTTAGAAGGCTCAAGGGAATGCTTGTGGCATTTGACTTGTTTTGAAGTTTTTTTTTTCAGATATATATTTAAACAATCAAATTCATTATAATGCTAAGCTAAAAACTAAAAAATCAACCAGATCATAATTCATTATTTCCCATAGTGTTTTAAAATGTGGCTGTTATTCAGGTCTTTGAGCATAGGAGTAATTACAATATTTTCAAACAGTTTGATGTACAGTGCAATTGGGTTTTCCCCAGTGTAAGCTCTGTTTAATCCTTTATAGGAACAACACTGAAATTTAAAAATACTATTCATTTAGAAAGCAGTGGAAATAAATTGATGAGTATACTTTCATACTACTTAAAATGACAATTTATGAACAGCAAAGACAACTCAGGCTGTTGGCATTACACATCTTTAAGCTATTAGCACAGTGCCTGGCACATAGTAAACACTATGTAAATGTTATCTAGTACTATTATTTCGGGGGAGGGGGAAGGGCAATGAGGGTTAATTGACTTGCCCAGGGTCACACAGCTAGCAAGTGTCAAGTGTCTGAGGCCAGATTTGAACTCAGGTTCTCCTGAATCCAGGTTCGGTGCTTTATCCACCGTACCACCCATCTGCCCCTAGCTAGTATTATTATTAATAAGCACTGAATATATCCTTGTTTTCTTACCCCAGATTCCTTTAACCAACAAATTTTTATTTTAGGCTTCATACATTAATAACTGATTATGTGAGCCTTGGACAAGAAATATTTTAAAGCAGAATTTGAAAATGGGTAAATTAAAAACCCAGTGTCCTTGCTCCCTATACCAAATATTCAATTATCTTCATGCCTAAAATAATTTTAAGAAAGGGATATAATTCTACATGTCTCCTAAATTATGCAGAAAATTGTGGAGAAAGGGGCTCAACAGAAGCATAATCATCCTCCTATGAAACAAAGTCAAACTGTATAAGACTAATCTTAGCAACTTATTTTAGAGTATCATCCATATTTCATACAGTATTTACATCTGTTTAGGTCACTAGATGATATACTAAATACAAAGTCACTGCTTTAATAAATTTTGAGACATCTTATCTTTTCTACAAACATAGAATCAAATCTATTTGGAAGGGACCTTAGTCCCACCTTTAAAAGAACAAGAATCTCTTCTAGTGTAAAGGATGGGAGTCTCTTTGATAACTTCAGCTAATAGAAATATGTCTTGACTTCATCACTGACCAGGTAAAAAGGAAAATCCTTAAAGGGAATGATCAAAGGGCAGTTTTATTTTGTCTTAGTATTTCTTCTTTCTTTATGGAATATTTTTGTTGTGGTTTGGTCCATTATGATTTTTACAGAATTCAATTTTTGAGTAAAGTTTACTGCTAATCTATTCTAATTAATTAATCTAATCTAAGGTATAAATTTGTTTGGCATTTTTTCCTCCTTGGCTACTCCATTTTTTATCTTTAGTTTCATTTCTGCCATGTTCTCTTGTAGCCCAGTATTCAGAATATTTGTTACTCTGGAGTTCCATTTGTCATGTTGTCAAACTACTTTATTATTCCGGGTTTACTCATTGGGCTTCTCTCAGTCCAAGTATTATTTTTATTTCCTTTGGTGCTTTCTTCTGTTTCCTCATATCTCCAGCTTCAGTTTCTGGATTAAGGCCATAGTAGTGTCAAAATCTGCTTCCATACTCCTGGATAGTGGAGATAGGTCTTGATTAATCCTGAATTTAGTGACTAAGTCTAGGCCCTTCTTTCTTCAGGAATTGTCTAGCCTTATTTTCTTCCAATGTGGTTTCAGTTTACACTGCCTTTGGGTCTGCATGCTGGGCTGAGGGCACCCTAGCTGAATTCTAGTCTAGCCTTGTCTTGTTTCAGAAATAGGTTGCCTAGGTCTTCCCATGCTGAGTACAGATCTGGTTCTGACTCTTGCTTTGCCTGGTCATTGGTTCCACAAGTCTTTTTGTAGAATCCTGACCTGAAGACAGGAAGATATAGCTTTCTCTTTGATTTTCTTTAACACTGTTCCTTCCGGTATAGTTTAAGAACTTTCATGGTATATTTGTGAGGGATCTGGGGTCTTCTAAGTTTTAAGAAACCATCTTCTCATAATCCAATGATAGTATAAGGTCAAAAATACCCCACTGAATTTTAGCTTTGATACATTACTTGGATAAAACTGGAGGTGCACTGCAGAAGAATACATCTTGGATAATGAACAATGAATAAAAGTTGGAGACGTATTATTTAGGTTTCATATAATGCAAAACGTAAGACATCTAAGTTAAATCCCTCTTGGAGCAACATAAATCCATTATTTATTACTTTTTTAGAGGAGGAGGGTATATATTTCATGCCCCCAAAATATGTCATAGAGCTCTTCTCTCCAAGTTTAATTTTGTTTCTTTAAGCATAAGAACAAAGTCTGAAAAAAATACTTTTAAATGACATATACATTGAAAATCATTAACTTTGAAGTCAGGGAGGAAAAGCAGTTAAGAGATGACAAAAGAAAAAGCAAAGGATTATGATTATTTTAACTTCTGTATTCACAAAATGTTCAACTAGGTACATAACAGAAAATAATCATATGAAAAAGTAGGAAATGACATTTATTTTTTCCTTTTTCTTTTTTTGGTGGGGCAATGAGGATTAAGTGACTTGACCAGGGTCACACAGCTAGTAAGTGTCAAGTGTCTGAGGTCGGATTTGAACTCAGGTCCTCCTGAATCCAGGGCTGGTGCTTTATCCACTGTGCCACCTAGCTGCCCCTGGAAGCAACATTTTTTAAGGAGTAATTTAGTTGTTTTTCTATCAGTGTTTATGTCTCAGTTGTTATTTTAAAAAAAGAAAGAAAGGGGCATGATAAACATGATATTGGAAATCATCATTTATAACCAGTTATAAGAGTATAAGGTGCTTATTAGCCCCATTGCAGATACATAATAGCAAATATTATTTAGTCACTCTCTCTCTCTCTCTCTCTCTCTCTCTCTCTCTCTCTCTCTCTCTCTCTCGCTGTTTATTTCAAGCTATGGCAGAATTACCTTGCCTCATAGTAAAACCCAGTTTCCTATTAATAATGCTCACACCCAATGTAATGATTATCAGTTTTAAATTGGCACCCTTCTTGATTCTTTCTTTCAGGGATGTCAGCCTCCTGACCTTTCATTATTAAATCTCAGGAAATTAAACAGAGCTGCACAGAGTGTTCTTCTTTGTCCCTTTATTTAACTCAAAATCTTACTTGCCTTTCTTTCCATTCCCTACTCTTTATTCCAAACACCTTTTCTGCTGTGATTCATCTATGGTTTCTAATTTTCACATATATTAAAGTTCCTGGCAAAGAACCAATAAGAGAGTGAGATAGTTAAGATTTCTACATTTTATTTAGAAAATAGGTATATAAAAAATAATTTATCTAAAACTGTGTTTTTTTAAAATTTCCATCACTGAAAAATTGATTAAATAGTATTGCTTTAAACCCATATGAATTTTGATGGAAAATTTCAAATAAATTAAGATAAGGAAATCATTATTAATGAAAAAATAAAAATGAGAGGGAGGAAAAGCCAGGAAAAACCCAGAACTGTACTTAAAGCAAGGAGCCTTATGGGACAGAGATTTATAGTATAACTCTGTCTAGTAACAATTTAGGGTTAGTTAATTGTGAAAAAAAAATTACTCAATAGATAGTTGGATATAGATATATCTAGGATATATTAATGGCTATTATCATGGATAAAAGAAAAATGATTTGCCACTTTGTTTTTCTGCTCAAAACATAGGGAGTACAGAAAGCTATCTTGCTTTTGAGTAAAGAAATTTTCAATTTTGAGTAGACATGAAGTAAAAGATATGACTAAAAGTTGGTTCCACATTTACAACATGCAGAAGACAAGTTGGATTGAATCAAGAAGCTGAATAAGTAAAGGAAAAGCAAACCAAACTGTTCATTATTTGGGGATTTTAATCTGATTGAAATAAAGTCCTCTTTTTATTTAAACACGTTTCAATATTTTCAAGGTTTTATTTTTCCAATAGAGAACTGGATAATACCTTGATATTTCAAGGATTTGTAATTTTTTAAGCATGAAACCTTCTACTAATGCAAATCATACCCCTATACAGCTATGTATATAGAGTTTGGAGCTCCTCTTACTGAAAATATTCAAAGAAGGGATAAACAAAGGAGACATCTAGGTAACTAAGTGTAGGACCTGAAGCCAGGAAGACCTGAGTTCAAATACATTTTCAGAAATGTTGCATGGTGCAATGGATTTCAAAGGCTGTAGAAACCTAGTTTCAAATCCCATCTATTTTGCTTATTTGTTGTATAATAATGGCTTGTAAATGAGCTTGAGATTCTGTTTCCTTACCTTTAAAATGGTGCTAATACCTTTAGTAATGTAACTCATGGGGCAGCTAGGAGGTGCAGGGGATAGAGTACTGGGCCTTCAATCAGGAATAATCATCTTCCTGAGTTCAAATCTACCCTTAGACACTTACTAGCTGTGTGTCCCATGGCAAGTTGCTTTAATTGTTTGCCTCAGTTGTCTTGTCTGTAAAATGAACTGGGCAATGAAACAGCAAGCCACTCCAGTATCTTTGCCAAGAAATATCCAAATGGGACCATAGTGTTCCATAACCTAGACACACCAGATACATGTTAGCTTTTCCTTCCTTTCCCAGACCCATATTATAAAACTTTTAATCTTTGTAGGACCTACAAGAGCTCATATCTTGTTAACAAAGTTAACCACTCAAGGCCACCACTCCATTATGATGAGGAAATGGAGTAGGACTTTAGCGTAGGCATAAAAGGTTATTTTCATAAGAAAATAGATAAGAACGTAATCATTATGAGACCAAGGATTTTGGCATCCTTTTTAGTTGTCTTCTTGGCACTTAGCAAAAGGTCTAGCACATATTAGGTGCTTAGTAAATGCTTGTTGATTGGATGACAAAGCGACAAAGCAACATAAATACTGCATATATAAAATATATATACATACGTATATATAATATATAATAGAATATATAATAAATATATAATAGAATAAATATATAATAGAATATATACACACACACACACACACATATATATATATACATACAATGAATTCTATTTTATATATACATATATATATATATATATATATATATATATAAAATAGAATTCATTGTGATTTGAGGTTTCTATGACCCCATCTTTGGCTAAAATTAGAAGCCCCAGCACATGCCCCGGCCAGCCTGAGCCACCGCCAGCTCTGTGCCTGCACGGTGTTCCACCCACTGGCTGTGGCCATCATTATGGCACTGCAGCTCACATCATCACCACATGTTTATGCCTACATGGGCCAGGCCAAATTACTATGACTAGAAGCCTGGTGAGGGTAGTCAGGTGATCTTCAGCTTCTGGAATTTGGGAAGGCTGGCAGTTCTACAGCTGCCTGTTAATTCTGTCAATCAAGGCTGCCAGCCAATTAGCTTGGGGCTGGGTGTGGACTGCCTGGTTTCCAGATTGGGAGGGGAGTTTTCTGGGAAGGAGAAGGGAAGAGAGACTCATTCTGGCATGAGAGAAAGACGGGACTGCTGAGTCCAGGTGGTGGTGTGATTGCAGGTCATATAATTTTCCTTCTCCTATTCTTTTTCTTTGTCCCTATTTTTCTTTTTTACTTTTTTTATTTACTTGTGTTTTAAATTTTTTATTTTAAATTCTTTTTCTTTGTCCCTATTTTTCTTTTTTACTTTTTTTATTTACTTGTGTTTTAAATTTTTTCCCATCAACAAACCCTGTTTTGTTTTTTTCTGAAAGAGGCTGTTAATCTCCTTTCTTATCCCAATATTACAGAGAGATGCCCAATTAATTCCCCCATATTAAATTTGGCCCTTACTATATATATATATATATACACACACACACACATATATACATATATATGTATATATATGTATGTATGTGTATTTGCATATGTGTATATATATGTATATATATACATACATACACACATACTTGTTAATAACATAGGATCTTAGATTTATAGCTGGAAGGAATCTCAAAGGCCTTATATTACAACTGTCTCATTCTACACATTAAGATTATATAGCAGAGGGGGTGGCTAGGTAGCACAATGTATAGAGCACCAGCCCTGGATTCAGGAGTACCTAAGTTCAAATCTGGCCTCAGACACTTGACACTTACTGGCTGTGTGACCCTGGGCAAGTCACTTAACCCCCATTGCCCCGCAAAAAACAAAAACAAAACATTGTATAGCAGAGAGGTTAACTGAATTGGCTAAGGTCACATAGGTAGCAAGTGACAGAAGCAGGATTCCAATTCAGGTTCTGTGATTCCAAATAGTGCTCTTTCCACTGTACTATACAGTCTCTCCCTGTACCATGCTGCAACATCAATACTGCTTGAAAATTTTCAATAATAGTTAGGGAGCCTATTACAATTTTGACATAACTCTATAGAGGTTTGCAAGGCTTCACTGTATTGTTACTGAATTTAATGCGGATACCTGAAAGGTTTACCCAATTGAAGCGCAAAAGAACCTCGAGTCTCAGACTATAGTTGGATTTTTGCAGGGGTTTAGTTGAAAGAGAAGAAAGAGATGATGATGTTGGGAATAGTAGGATCTAGTGAAGGTTTTTTTTAAAAATGAGACAGAGGTGGATGGGTTTGCAAGAAGCAAGTAACAAAATAATAGATACAGTGAGTTTGAACGTTAGTAAGTAAGGATGATAATGGGGATGATCTGCTGTAGAAGACTGATGGGGATGAGATCAAGTGTTGGTAAATGTTTAATGACTGGCTCTCCAGAATAAAGTATACATGACATGTGTTTAATTATATTCTGCATGGTTAATATTTATTCCGTCACTTTCTTAAGTCTAGACAGTCAGTAAAATTACAAATCAAATCTCGGCTTTTAGAATTTGCTTATTTCTCAGGTATAACTGCTAAAAATGAAAAATTAACAATTGGTTCTTCCAAACCTGTAATAGCTGGTTTCAACACAGCGGTCATTCAGAGGCACATGGAGAGGGTTTGGTCATTATAAGGGAAAGGACCTTTTCATCAAACTATGGATTGATTTGGGGCATTATGCTAAAACTGAGTTTCTGTTCAATCCATTTTTGGAGAGAAGTGCTCTGGCTCAGTACGGACAGCCCTCCTTCAGACATTCTCAAGCTTTAGGAAATCCTTATTAAACTGATCATCTCACAGGTGAACACAGTACTCTAAATCAGGGCTTCTTAAACTTTTTCCACTGGCAACCCACTTCCCCAAGAAATTTTTACACGGCCCCGGCTATATAGGCATATAAAATAGGTATACATAACCTTTTACTATTATCAATTTTTTCATGACTCCCCACATTCAGTTATTCCACAACATGTGGGATCAAAACTCAAATTTTAAGAAGCTTTGCTCTAAAAGACTCCTTCCTCACATAAAGAGGTGGCAGTTTCCTCTCCTTAAAAGTCTTCAAGCAAAGTCTAGATGAACATCAGTCAGCAAGAGGAATGACACACTCCTTCTGAAGGCATTCACTTCCACTGGTTACATCCTACATTAAGCCCAAATTTACCTCTATCCAAGTTCCATCGATCTTTCCTGAGTTCCATTCTAGAATTATGCAGAACAATTTTAATCACTCTTTCGTGTGACAGTCCTTCAAATCCTTGAGTATTATTTTCATGGTACCTCTAAGAAATCTCCTTTCTAGGATAAACATAACCAGTTCCGTTTCCCCATTCTCATCTATTATGAACTTGAGTTTCTTATCTATCATGAATTCAACTCAATGAGAGAGCACAGTGAGTAAGAGTGTTGTAACTGAATTTTGGAAAACTTGAGTTCAAATCCTCCCTCAGAGAATTATTAGTTCTTTGATATCATGCAAGTCACTTCAACTATCTCAGCCTCAATTTCCTCATCTATAAAATGATCACATTAATAGTATTTCCCTCACAGGTCTGCTCTGATCATCAAAAAGGATAATATATGTAAATCATTTTGGAAATTTTAAAGTTCTGTATAGATGATAGTTATTTTATGTTATTCTTCACCATATAGAATAGTAAATTCAGTCCAAACAGCTGAGATGATTTGTGTTTACACATCCTCTTAAATGATAAATTGTTGTATAAATTTTTTTTTCTGAAACTAAGTAAGGATTTTTTAAGGGTAAACACAATTAGCATTGTACCAATATGATTTGGCTTACACCATTATTAAGTGGAAAAATTAATTAAGAAACAAAGAAACCTAAAGCGACAATGAAAGGTTTAGTTTAAAGGTTTTTTTTAAAAGAACACGGGGAAACCTAATTAAGATTACAATGCTTGGTTATGTAATTTGCTTTAAGTAATAAAGTTTGGAGGATTTTTTTCTAAATGATCTTTTTCATTTATGCTTACTTAAGAAATAAAGCTAGGGGCAGCTAGGTGGCACAGTGGATAGAGCACCGGCCCTGGAGTCAGGAGTACCTGAATTCAGATCTGACCTCGGACATTTGATGCTTACTGGCTATGTGGCCCTGGGCAAGTCACTTAACCCCAATTGCCTCATTAAAAAAAAAAAAAGAAATAAAGCTAAACCTCAAACTCACACATGCAGTTGTGAATTTTTCATTAGCATCAGTTTGTGAAGTAACTCAGGGTAGAAACTTAGATGTCTCAGAAGCCTGAGGCAAAATTGTTGTTTCATATAACTCATTCTTATTGAAGCACTTGTTCTCTTGAGTCATTGGTCTAAATTTGGAAAGTTATTTCTTCTGAAGGACTAGAATAGATATGTAGACATATAGATAAAGTGGCCACTGTTTACAAGTATTTGAAAGAACATCATACAGAAGAATGATGAAATATTTCCTGCTTTGTTATGGAGGAAAGAACTAGGAGCAATGACAGAAAATATAGACTCAATTCAAGGAGCTGTTTCCTAACCCTTAGAAGAATACAAAAATGGAATGAGTGTTTCTCAGGAGGTCGTGGGATCTTCATCCCTGAAGATCTTCAAGCAATCAAGTTAATGGCTCTAAGCTAGCAGAGCTTGCTTTCAAACATACATCTGAATTTATTATCAGTACTTCTTACACCATCAATTGTCTATAGGTACTTTTAGTTTTTTCAGCAACTGACATATCTATAACAATTATCATCTAATAAGAAGATTGTCTCTGCATTAATCTAGCCCTGGTCTGTTGGTTTAGTGATTTAAATGATTGATGATGTCCTCATTAAATTTAGACAGAGGACACAGGTGGGAATTTATTATGAAGGGATGATACCTGTACAGCATTTGTTTTTGTTTATCTTTGGGGGGGCAGTCAGGTTTAATGAGTGTCTTGATTCTAAGGCCAAATTTGGGCTTGAGTCCTCCTGGGTCCAGGGCAGGTGCTTTGTCCACTGTGTCACTTAGCTCCCCATGATGACATCTTTGGGGTAAAATTGAGGGGGGAGAGGAAAACATTGGGGCAGGGGATAGGGGAGTGGTATAATGGGTAAAATCTGACATGAAAGAAACAGGAAAGGATATAGGGATTGAGGGGAGAGATGGAGGAGGTGTGGGGAAGTGAAGGAGCCTTATACACATCAGAATTAGCTCAAAGACCTTAATCTCATCAGTTGGCTCAAGGAGGGAATAACAAACGCACCCAATTGGGTGGAGTAATCTATTTAATACTGCAGGAAAGTAGGAGGGAAAAAGGATAAGGAGGGAAGGGTGAAAGAAAGGAGGGCAGAGCAGGGGAGGGGGCAGTAAGAAGCAAAACACTTCTGAGGAGGAATAGGCTAGAAGAAGATAGAAAATAGAGTAACTATCATGGGAAGGGAATAGGATGGAGGGAAACAGTTATGATGATTGATTATAATGGCAAAACATATGGTACCTACTTTGCTGGGCTATAGTTATTGAAAATTCTTTGTCAAGTTTAAGGTACTATATAAAAGTTATGGTGAACAGGATGATACAGAAAAACCTGGAAAGACCTACATGAACTGAAGCAGAGTGAAATGTACTGTATAAAAAATAACAGGAATAGATGATGTCCTCATTAGGGGATCATAATACATCAACATATGTTTAGGGTTTTTCTGTAGGAGAATAAAATACATACATGCAACAGAAAGAATCTCACTTGTCTATAGCAATAAGGATAAGATTGAAGGTATAACACAATGAGAGAAAAAAAGATTCCAAATTCCATAAGGTCTATAGAATGGAGAATTAATTCTTTACTAAATTAACTCCATTAATTCCTTAAAATTTTTATATTAAGTAATGATGCCATTGGCTTATTTTTCCCAACTACAATCAGAAATTCATTTTGAATGGGCATATTAAGATTTGTTTTGCTTTTCTAATACCATAGAATTCTTATTCTTCAACAATGCAAATTAAGGTAAAATTTCACTCTTCATAACTTTTAAATAAAATGGTATCATTTTAAAATAAGCTTGTCTTTTTCCTTTCATTTATTGTAATTTGATAATTATTAGCAAGTAAAATAATTTATTTTCTTCAGCTTTTTAAAAATCTAATCTGTGTATCTTTTGAGACAGCAAAGTCTCATGATTTATCCTTCAGAACATTTAGAAGATGAAAAAGGAAATGTGTTGATTATATTAACATATTATTTTATGTTGTCACCTCTCGTGCAATTTTCATAGGATTCCTCATGTGATCAGCAAAGCTTATCACTTTGATTTATTCAAATTTTCCTTAGTTCTGTTAAGAGAAATAAAAGGTTTTCATATTCTTTATTTGATCAAATCCACTAATGTGAAATAAGTCCTTTCTCAATCACATAGCAACTAAACAGAATCATGTAAGTATCAACTGATCAAGTGACTGTCAAAATGATTTTTTTTCATGTTACACAATTAAGATTTTAAATTATGTGTCAGATGAATTCTGAAAATTGGACTTTCTGGTTTGATTTTGAGTTGGCAAAAAACCTGACTAGTAGGAATGTGCTTTTCCCATAGCTTTTAGGAACTTAAAAAAAAGTCATGTATATCCAATGTTGGTGGAATTATGAACTGATCCAACTATTTTGGATATCAATATGGAATTATGCCCAAAGAGTTATTAAACTAACTATGCTTCTTGACATAGCAATACCACTACTTGGTCTACTGCCAGTGATGATTATGGAAAAGGGAAAATAACTTATATGTTCTGAAATGTTGATAGAAGCTCTCTTTGTGGTAGCAAAGAACTGGAAATTGCAAGGACACCCATCAACTGAGGAATAGATGAATGAGTTGTGGTATATTATTGTGATGGACTAGTACAGTGCTATAAGAAATTATGAATTCAATGATTTTAGAAAAATATGGAAAGACTTACATGAAATAATGAAGAGCAAAATTAACAGAACCAAAAGAATGCTGTATACAGTAATAGCAATATTTTTCTAAGAATGACATTAAGTGAGTAACTATTATAAATACTCAATGAGGAAAGATGCTATCTGCATCCAGAAAAATAATTGATAAATAAAAATATGTAAAGAATAATTTTACATATTTATGCCTATTTGTGTCTAATGATAGCCATCTCTAGGGCAAGGAGGGGGGGAGGGAAAGAAAAAAAAGAAAATAAATTTACATGATAATTTTGTTGTATATTTGAAAGGAATAGCAAGTTATTCATAGCATATTTGTAGTTTCATGTGCAGTCATCTTTTTTATTGTACTACATTATGGAAAAGCTTGTTTTATACCATGAATTTAAAATGAATAAATAAATATAATCAAATGTGGAAAAATTACAATTAAAAAAAGTAATATAAAGGGACTTTTCCAGATGGCATGAACTTTATGTTCATTTTTGAACTCATTAGCATCCTCCATTAGCTATGCTTTAGTTTGCAGTGTTAGGAGCTTTTTTTTTTTAAACATTTATTAAGTCTTTATTATATACAAGATATTATATTAGCATAATATCAGAGATAATAGGAAATAACTTTCTCTCTCTTTTTTCCCATATAAATATTTTATTATTTTCCAGTTACATGTGGAGATAGTTTTCAACATTTGTTTTTATAAGATTTCTTGTTTCAAATTTTTCTCCCTTCCTGTCCTCCCTCCCCAAGACAGCAAGTAATCTGATATAGGTTATATATGAACAATAACATTAAACATATTTCTACATTAGTCATGTAATGAGAAAAGAATCAGAGCAAAAAGGAAAAAACCTCAAAAAACAAAAACAAAAAACACAATAAAAATAGTATGGTTTGATCTGCATCCAGATTCAACAGTCCTTTTTTTTTTCCTGGATTTGGAGAGCATTTTCCATCATAAATCCTTTGGAACTATGTTGAACCATTGTATTTCTGAGAAGAATCAAGTTTATCACAATTGATCAATACACAATGTTGTTGATACTGTGTACAATGTTCTCCTGGTTCTGCTCATCTCACTCATCATCAGTTTATGCAAGTAGTGTTAGGAACTTCTAGCAAGAAAGTCGTTTTTTTTGTTTGTTTGGTTGGTTTTTTTAAATGAAGATAATCTCACAAGTGATGAGACATAGGCTTGGAGGAGCATAGTGTTTCCCTTAGGAGAAACATCAAGAAAATGTTAAAAGTGTCCTGACAAATTAAACTTTGCTGATGGTGGTGAAAGTCATAACTTTGGGATTTTGTGACTACCCAGATCTTGTGCCAAGAAATCCTGTGTTCCCAAGACTTTGTTCTTGTGCCAAAAAGGCTTGTATTACCAAAAGCTGTGGCAACTTTTACTAACATCTTGGCATAATTGACTTGGAGTGGGACAGTAGTACTACAATGGAAAAATCATTAGTTTTTTAGTCAACGGACCTGAATTCAAATACTACCCAGCATTTACTATCTGCTTGAGCTTGTAGGAATGACTTTAGTATCTTCTGGACTCAATTTCTTCACCTGTAAGATAAGGGACTCAAGTAAATAACCTCTAATTATTCTAGCTCTAAGTCCATGATTCTTTATTGTTCCTACTGTGTTGTTCAAAGACACAATGGTTAAGCAGGAGTTGAGACTAATACTCCCCAGGAAACATTTGTGGAAATGACAAACATTTGGAAATGGGTTTATGGAGCACTTAGTAACTGATACAATTCCCTGTTATTATCCTGCCATTCTATTTTAATGCAGTAGCTTATTTGGTCTACAAAGAATATATAGGCATCAGCTAGAGCTTGTTCGTTTGCTTTAGACAATAGATAAAAGACCCAGACAGGTAGCAAAAACCTAGATTTAGCTTAGGGGAGTTCTGCATATTTATATTTTGATGGGACTTATGCAGTTATATTTTCTTATATAGTTTATATTTTAGTGATTTTCATAGCAAACATGCCATCTTAATTCTTTTTTCATAATAGCTGAGCAAGTTGGAAATAGTTTGTAGCAAAGTAATTATCTAGTAGGAAACTTCTTCACAGTAAAGACAATCATCTCTAGAGCTGAGCCAAGGCACTTGGCCAATATATATAACTTCTAATGATTTCACATTTATATAGCACCGTTTTCATGACAGCACAAAGTTTAGAGTGTCCTTTTAATGATGGCAACTAGCCTGCACATTGGATGGAGTGCCAGGTCTGGAGTCAGGAAGATCTGAGTTCAAATCCAAACTCAGGTACTCACTGGCTATTTGATTTTGGGCAAGTCACCTGTCCTTGTTTGATTCAGTTTTCTCATCTTCAAAATGAGCTCAAGAAGAAAATGGCAAACCACTCCAGTATCTTTGCAAAGACAATCCCACATGAGGTCAGGAAGAGTCAGCCAAAAACTGAAATGACTGAACAAAACCAAAAACATTAAATTTGAAGAAAATGAAGTCTGTAGTGCTTCAAGGATTTGAATTTTCTTGCATAGTTAGACAATGTCAGAGCTGGAACTTCAGCTCAAGGCTTCTGACTCCAAGTCCAGAAATGTTTACTCCATTCTACACAATATAGGAATTTCTTTATCGAATGTTATATCACCAATATTAATCAAAATATTTGGGGTAATATCTGGTGAACACATTTGAAAATATATTTAAGCATTAAAGCAACACCCCTTTTAAAAAGTCTGCTTTTAATAAAGCACAATGATACAACATGCAATAACTATTTATGTAACTGTTTACTTTTTCCCCTTTGCCAAAGGTTTGTGGTGGACTTTGCTTCACTGGTAAACCACAGTATACTGGTATTATCATAGCATATTTTTCCCTCATAATTCATACATAAAATATATGAAGATACATGAAATAAATTTAAGGTTAACAGTTTACATAAAATGATGAGTGACATTAAATGACTATCCAAAATTTATTTAGAAGGGCCAAAATTTAGAATCTTTTATTTGTTTATTTGCTTTTTAAAGCAAATTTGCAATTCCATGAAACTTGACTCTAAAAAATGAATAAGTATCCCTATTTCTATATGTTATATGTACGAATATATACAAATAAACACACACACACACACACACACATATATATATATATGTAAGTATATATGTATGTGTGTACACACACAACACATGGCTTTACTGGAGAGAAATGGATCTCTGGATGGTGTCATCAGTGGCAAAAATCAAGTGTTATTCAGAATAAACTCAAATATAGGATTAACCACTGTTATACATTAGAGCATCTTATCATTTAGCAGAAGACACAAAACAACTTTGTCTTTTCTATAACTTAATATGTTTGAGGAAAAGTAAATTGTGGTTAGTTCCTCAAAGCTGTTGGTTCAAGACTAAGGTCTATTATTATTTTATGAATACTAAATTCACATAAAATGATTTTGTGAAGTAGCATTTTTAGTTTTACTTTTTCAGTCTTTTAAAAATATATGCACACATATACATACATATATATAGGGTTATATATATACATATATACATACATACATATTTTACATTCCAAGTCTGGCATGTTTATCTTTCTCCCCCTCAACAAATTGAAATAAAGCAGGTGTTTCAGACAAAAATGAATAAATAAGGATTCGGTTGAGCATTCATTTTAGCCCTGAAAGCCACCAGTGTAATTAAGCAATTGCTACTTTAAAATACTGAAAAATGTAAGGCTTATGAAGATAAGTAGAAAAAGGGAAGGGAATGAACATTCTCTTCCTACTGTGTGTCAGGCCCTGTGTTCAGAGTTTTTCAAATATTATCTCATTTGATCCTCATTAACAACCCTGTGAAACAGGTGCTATTATTATCCTTATGTTACAGCAGATGATAAGGAGGTAGACAGAGGGTAAGTGACTTGCTCAGGGTCACAAAGCTTATAAGTGTCTGAGGCCTGAATTTCCTGTCTCTAGACCTAGTGCACTATCCACCGCATTACCTGGCTACTTCTAGAAGAACACAGAAGAGCAGGGCACAGGGTTTTTTTTTTGGTTTTGTTTTGTTTTGTTTTTGTTGTTTTTGTTTGTTTTGTTTTCTGAAATCATTGAGGTTTATCTACCAGATCAGATTGGACAAGTATCTCAGAAATGTTCCAAGCAGATAAGTAAGGACATTGGCAAACTGTCAAGTAGTATAAATGAGTTTGTCACTATTACAAACAACCTGAGTCACAGGCAGCTTTTAGATTCCAAGCTTCTGTGACCCAAAACATACTTTGATAACCAGGGCACCACCTCCTGCCAAGAAAGACATGAGGTGACCTTTCTAAGGTCATCCCAGCATCAAGGAAGTCACATCACAATTCATGGACCACCTTCAAATCATGTCAATCAATGGACTTGAATGCTAACAGCCAATTAACTTGGAGCTGTGTGTGGGGACCACCCCTCTTCTGGTCAGGAGGAAGCTTCCCCTCGAACTGAGGGAGAAAAGCTCTTTCATTGGGGAACAAGCTCCTGGTGGCAGAAGAAGCAGGACAGGGTAAATAGGTTTCCTATCTCTCTGAACTTCACGTGTTCTCTCTTTACTCTTTAATAAATGTTTAATGCTCAAAGACTGGTTCTAAAGCTTTTAATTTAAGGTGACCAGAGATTTAGTTTTACTTATCACAATACAGTTCTTGGCTATTCAGGCACATGTTGATCCAACTATTCCCTTGGCTTCCTGATTTATGCCACCAGATTCACCCAATGTGCATTTGCAAAGAAAGGACTAGAATTTTTTTTTTTAATTACAGATTGTGATAATAAGATAACTACAGTGAATTTTAGGTTCAATTCCATTATCTTGAAGAATTATTTTAATTTCAAAGTTCTGTGATTGTTTTATTCTAAATTTTCTCCCTATTCCATTCCTATCTAGGACAAATTCATCTTTAAATTATGGCTGAATAGTAATGGTGAATTGGTCATAACTATATGGTAGGACAAAACTGACTGAGAAGAAACTGAAAAATCAAGTTGACCTTAATTCTAGTGACCATGTTAATACCATAAATTCTGTAGGATTGATGCTGCTTGGCACCTAATTTGTTGTATAGCTGTCTAGATGTAAAGAAGGTAGCTGGATTACATTTGCTTTTCCAGTCTTTAAAAATCACCTTTTCACAACAGATAGTGGTGAATAAAACTAGAAATTGAAATGATCTCAAGAAATATTTTGTTGAACTACATTGGCTTCAATTTACTTCTTCCCACAGCCAGCAGGATAGGTTTACTCCCCCAATCCTATCCTCACCCCCCCAACTCCCACACAGATATTTGGGTATGAGTCTGTTAATTACATTGTCTAGATGGTAAAAATAGCTTACTCTGTGATCCTTTAAAGAATCATGTATTTGGAGACAGTAGAGAATTGCATAATAGTGAAATATTAATAGAATGATAATGATAATATTTAAAAGTTTTGCCTTCTAGGAGATGGACAATGACAGCCAAAGAAACAGGGTAAGCAGGAAGGATTTAATTTCTGGTGCTAAAGATCAAGGGGTTGACCTCTCACCTCAAAAGACCAGGATAGAAATATGAATGAGCACACAAAAAGAGAGGAAGAAATAGCAACAAAACATAATTCTGCATTAGAAACAATGAAAAATATATAGCATATTAGCAAACATGATGAGCTACCAATGTAGTTTGCCAGTATTAATATAACAAAGGTCATTAACCAAGAAGAAATTAAGTTGAAAATGAAAAGATCAATGAAATATACATGAAGATTTTTATTAGATGTGTGTTTTCAATATCCATGATTGCTAGGAATTTCCTTTTGTTTTCTGCATCTTGTAGTTTGATATGTCAGAGAAGGTTCCCAAGTTAACTTTATTATCTTGTTTCAGGGATGTGTATTCTTTCCCTATAAAGTTAAAAATATTTTATTTCATTGAACATGTTTTAGTATAATTATGTTAAGTATTTTTAAAATATGCAGTCACACAAGTCATTGTAGAGTAGCCTACACATTTTATGATGCCTGTGTTTCTGCACAAAAAAAGGGTCAGGATGACAATTTGTCATTCAGGTTCTTGAAACAAAGTCAGTGAATAAGAACTCATAAATAAATGCTGATCTCTTCTCCAATGCATATTTTCCCTCTTTTGATGAGTCAAATGCTTTTAAAGTTGCTTTTTGGTGTCTTTCAGGCAGTATTCATATCCTTTTGAGAAATGATTTATGATATGATTTCCATTTCGTTTTACTTCCACATATATCACCTCTGAAAATGATCTGGGGAGGTGCAGCCCATTCTAGTTCCTCTAAATAGAAAGATACTTGTCATCATACATCACTTCCTTAAATTGTTTGGGTGAAAATTGTGTTGAAACATTACATTCTCTGAAAGATGGCTAGGATTTAATTCAGTAACACAAATTTTGACTCAGTGGTTGGTCATAAAATGGTTTCCTATGACATAAGAAAATATGAAAGTTTTCTTGGGTTAAAAAACCTTGAAAAAACAGGATTATGTTTGTTTTTCTAGTCTTTAAAAATCACCTTTCCCCAACAGATAATGGTGAATAATACCAGAAATTGAAATGATCTCAGGAAATATTCTTTCCTAATTGGGACACTCCTGCCAGAGCTGGGAATAAATACTTCTGGATAACAAAGTTTGGCTACAAGTGTAGCTGATGGGAAATTTGCCTCTGACTAGAGGATATCAAAGCACCTAATTAATCAAAATAAGTCAATGAATTTAATGAAATTTATTTAAAAACCCCAACAAATAAATAGATTGTATAAGAATCATTTTAAAAAATCAACCATTATATTGGACATTTTTTTTCTTATTTAAAAGATCATCATGATGTTGCATCAACATAAAACTCTTGTTCAAACTCCTAACATAGAATCTTTGAAATGGTTGCCTATTCAACTCATTTAATAATGAGAAAGCCGAGGACTGGGAGATTCAACCAGGTTCACCTAGCTGATAAATGAAAAGAACTAAGATGAGAACCTAAGTTTCCTTATTCTTTTTTCCATTCTCTTTGTAGTATACAAACCTAGAACTAAGTGTAAAAATTGAGCATACCAAAGGGAGTTAGGATAGAATTTCATATTATGATCAATAGACTCTACTGTTACTTTCTACACTAACTTTCTCTTGAATCCTATACAAAACTTCTTCTGTCATTAAAAATAGCTACTAAATTTCTTCTTCAGGAAATCAAACTGAGCTTGTTTACAAAACATGTGAAATTTTTAGGGAGAAAAAAGTACATGTAGTTCCTTTAGTTGGAGAACTAAAAAAGGAATGTTCTATATCATTTTTTGTATCGAATCAAGGGAATATTAAAATGATGATCAATGTGGATACAAAATGGATATTCTTCATTATTGCCTTTACCATTTAGGTCAGAAGTTCTTAATGTAAGGAACCCTATCTTAATCTCTCATTTTACATAAAATAAAGATTTTAAATCGATAACTACTGACATCTGGGAAGGTAGTTGGCACAGTGGATAGAGTGCTGGGTCTAGAGTCAGGAAGACTCATTTTTTAAAATTTCAAATCTGGCCTCAGACACTTACGAGTTGTGTGACCCAGTGAAACCTTGTTTGCCTCAGTTTCCTCATCTGCAAAATGAACTGAAGAAAAAAATGTCAAACCACTGGTATCTTTGTCAAGAAAACCCAAAATAGGAGGCAGCTAGGTGGCGCAGTGGATAGAGCACTGGCCCTGGATTCAGGAGGACCTAAGTTCAAATTGGGCCTCAGGCATTTGACACTTACTAGTTGTGTGACCCTGGGCAAGTCACTTAACCCTCATTGTCCTGGAAAAAAAAGAAAAAAGAAAACCCAAAATGGGGTAATGAAGAGTTGGACAGTACTGAAAGGACTGAAACAGCAGCAACAAAACTGATATTTATATAAGAATTTAAAGTTTACATAGCACTTTTGGTACATTATCTCATTTGAGTTCTACAGTCACCTTTGGGATAGGTACTTCTGTAGGAAAATGAGATTAAAAGATTTTAAGTGACTTGTTAATGGTCACACAACTATCAAAATCAGAACTCAACTACAGGTCTTTCCTCTAAAAACAATACCACACTGCTTTTAAATGTAACACAAGACGTGTTCAAACTAATCAATCAATCAATCAGCAAGCATTTATTAAATGCTTAGTATGAGGAAACCATTTTGCTAGATTCTAGAGACAGAAAGTTAAAAGAGCAAAAAAACAAAGAGTCCCTAAACTCCAGGAGCTTACATAGTATGGAGGAGGAGAGGAGAAACAAATCTGAACAGGGCTTTGAAGCAACTGGGAATGTTAAGAGATAAAGAGGGGCAGCTAGGTGGCAAAGTGACTAGAGCACCGGCCCTGGAGTCAGGAGTACCTGAGTTCAAATCCGGCCTCAGACACTTAACATTTATTTAGTTGTGTGACCCTGGGAAAGTCACTTAACCCCAACTGCCTTACTAAAAAAAAAAAAAAAAAAAAGGAGAGATAAAGAGAAAAAGGGAGAACATTATAGGAATGGGGAACCACTAATGTAAAGGTCTGGAAATGAGAGATTGAATAGCAAAAGAGAAATTTCAAGAGGGTCAGTTTAGCTGGACTAAAGAGTGAACAAAGGGGAGTAAATTTATAATAAATTTGGAAAGGTAGGTAAACATATTGAGGAATGGTATGTCTCTATAACTTGCTATAAGTTGTCATGATAGGCACAGGTTTAAAACTTCACTCCTAAGTATGTGTGTGTGATAAAGATATAGATATAGATATAGATATAGATATAGACATAGACATAGAGAGATAGACATAGAGATAGAGATAGAGATAGAGACAGAGACAGAGACAGAGACATAGACATAGACATAGATATGGATATAGATAGATATAGACATAGACATAGACATAGACATAGATATAGACATAGACAGAGATAGAGATATAGAGATATAGAGATAGAGATAGAGATAGAGATAGAGACAGAGACAGAGACAGAGACATAGACATAGATATAGATAGATATAGACATAGACATAGACAAAGACATAGACATAGACAAAGACATAGACATAGACATAGACATAGACATAGATAGACATAGAAATAGATATAGATAGACATAGACATAGACATAGACATAGATATAGTTAGACATAGACATAGACATAAACAGAGATAGAGATAGAGATAGAGAGATAGAGATAGAGATATAGAGATAGAGATAGAGATAGAGACAGAGACAGAGACAGAGACAGAGACATAGACAGAGATAGAGATAGAGATAGAGATAGAGAGATAGAGAGATAGAGATATAGACATAGACATAGATAGACATAGACATAGATAGACATAGACATAGATAGACATAGACATAGACATAGACATAGACATAGACATAGACATAGACATAGATAGACATAGATATAGATAGACATAGACATAGATATAGATAGACATAGACATAGACATAGACATAGACATAGATAGACATAGACATAGATATAGATAGAAATAGACATAGACATAGACATAGACATAGATATAGATAGACATAGACATAGACATAGACATAGATATAGATAGACATAGACATAGACATAGACATAGATATAGTTAGACATAGACATAAACAGAGATAGAGATAGAGATAGAGAGATAGAGATAGAGAGATATAGAGATAGAGATAGAGACAGAGACATAGACATAGACAGAGACAGAGACAGAGATAGAGATAGAGATAGAGAGATAGAGATATAGACATAGACATAGACATAGACAGAGATAGAGATAGAGAGATAGAGATAGAGAGATAGAGATAGAGATAGAGATAGAGACATAGACATAGACATAGACAGACATAGACATAGACATAGACATAGACATAGACATAGACATAGATATAGATATAGATATAGATATACAAATAATGTATACATATAGTAGGCTTCCACCAGTCGTGGATAACCATGGATCAGCGCATTGAAGAGCCACAGGCCACAGTGTGGCTGTGCAGTCCGATATGGGAGCCGTAGGTCCTGCCGCAAAGAGGACATCAGAAAACTGCGCATACATACATATACACATACATATATATTGCTTTGGCTGATGTACTATTTATTTTTATTTTTTATTTTATTTTATTTTTTGCAGGACAATGAGGGTTAAGTGACTTGCCCAGGGTTGGTTTTGTTTGTTTGGTTTTTTATTTTGTTTTTTGCAGGGCAATGAGGGTTAAGTGACTTGCCCAGGGTCACACAGCTAGTAAGTGTCTGAGGCTGGATTTGAAGTCAGGTACTCCTGAATCCAGGGCTGGTGCTTTACCACTGTGCCATGTAGCTGCCCCACCAGGGTTGGTTTTGAACTCAGGTCCTCCTGAATCCAGGGCTGGCGCTTTATCCACTGTGCCACCTTGCTGCCCCTACTGATATACTATTGTAAAGCAATTTAAAATCTCATAAAAAGCAAAGGTGACAGATCATTTCCTACTACAACTCTAACTAGGCCTATTTAGTGTTTGTTTATTTAAGAATAGTTTGTTTAATGGCCCTTAACACACATAAAATATGGTGGATGTGATCAATTGCCAGTATATGTCATATGTAGCTTTCTTTTAGCATTAGCACGATAATAGAGTTTGAAATTAGTGTATGTGTCCCTCCAAGGAAGCATCTGAGAATGTAATCAAGTGTACCAGCTCAGAAAGCCTGAATGTGACAGCCATTTGGTGGGTTTTGAGAAGCATCTTACCTTTGCTAATCCATTTAGACTATACCTATTTCTTCCATTTCCTTCGACTGGGGTTAGTCTCTGTTCATTACTTCTTACCTACTGTAAAAAGCAGAATTAAAATGGAACTGTTCCCTGAAGCTGTTCAGAATACTGCAGCTACTTGGTAATTTTTAGTGAAGGGGATGCAACTCTACCAAGGATTCCAGCACCCTTAAGCCTTTCTGCAGAATAAATGGCATGTTGCTCCTGAAAAGCACTAATTGAACATATCTGCCTTTCACAAAGGTAGTTAAAAGCTACCATTAATAGCTAGAAATTGATTGAAGTAGACAACATCTGCTTTTAGAAAGATTCTACTAAATGACATGCTCTTCTGGCAAGTGGGGATACACACATTTCAGAAACACTATGGCCTATCACACATATGAGAAAATGAGCTTTCAGAGCAGTATGTCAACATTAATTTGAAAAGCTTTGTAATACCACTAATCATAATCAATGAGGTAAAGTAAAAACACCTGCTGTCCTTTTGGTTATTTGTTTATAAAATCAAACCCCAAAGTAGCATGGCCAGAACTTAGCTGAATATATCCTCCCTAGGGGAAGGTGTCCTAGAATTTTCTTGCAATGTCAGCATTCCCTCACATCTAAACCCTTCACTCCACAGGGAGAAAACACATGTTACAATAATTAGATTTACATCCCATTTTCTAATAGAGTTTCTGATTCAAAAACTGAGTTGGCATACATATGACTTTTTATTTCCAGGGTGCTACTTGGAAACAGATTGAAGGATAAACAGTACCTGAGAAAGGGGCTGGCTATTTGTAATTGAAACGCCATTTATAGAAACTCATTCTCTACTGCCTAATATGTTTGGATGTCTCTTGTTCATCTCTGAAAGCCCAGACCGAAAAGAGAAACAGACTCTGGTTTTTGTAATTTAGTGTAATAGGGCTTCTTTTGGTTCAGGGACTTCATAATCCTCAGCAGTAATTCTAAGGCTTTAGAAGATTATTACAACTTGTTATATTTTAGTGAATAAGGAGAGATTTCCCGCTGCTTACAGTATTTAAAGTCCTAATCTAGGCAAAATGTGGCTGACCTCCTCAAGGTAAAGTCTCTACTGACTGAAGAAACTGAAAGTGTCAAATCCTCTTATAATCTCCTTTCCTTCCATCATAGTTAGCAGGTCCAGTGTCATTAAACTTAAATTGGCCAAACAAGAAGGCCAAGAAAAAGTGAATCTTTGTCAACTGTTTTACATTGCAGTGACTATTCCATTGATGATACAAGTTCGATCATTTAAGCCCATTACTCAGTAAAATTTTCGTCTTTTATAAAACTAAAATAGGCATATGTTCCTTTACCCCTCATTTTAATAGCCCCAAATCTCTTTTAGATATATTCTCTTGCCAAGTTATACTCCTTGTAGGTATAACTAATGTAACTTTTTAAATTATTATTATTTTTTTATTTTTTTGGGTGAGGCAATCGGGCTTAAGTGATTTGCCCAGGGTCACACAGCTAGTAAGTGTCAAGTGTCTGAGGCCAGATTTGAACTCAGGTCCTCCTGAATCCAGGGCCAGTGCTTTAACCACTGTGCTACCTAGCTGCCCCACTAATGTAACTTTTAAACTCCCGGTTTAGGGGAATGACAGCTGTCAAACACCTGTACTATGTGCCATTTCTAGAAAGGCCCCTCTTCCCCAACATGATGTAAAGTTTCCATATGAGAACTATGATCAAACTAATGAATAGGGAAAAAAAAAACACATTGATTAAACACTTATGTTTGAAGCTCTAACAAAACAAATAGAAATGCAAGATAGTCCATGCTCTCCAGGAGCCCACATTATATTAGGGAGGGGGAAACAACATATACAAAAGAAGTTTTAGCTTTTAGTCATATGAAAAGGTCCCATAGTTCTTGGGATACAGTGACAAAGCAGATAAACACATCTTCTTTCATGTTAATTCCATTAATAAAACCATATTGATTTATGGAGATGAAAAAGAATATAGTGCCAAGGACTTTGGCACAAGAACCTTCTTTTATTTAGGTCTTAGTTAATGGCTAATGCAGAGGAAGGGGTTGTAGCAGTTATAGAGAAAATTTCCACTCTTCAGTCAGAGATATTTGAATGGGAAAGCTCTCTTAAGATTCACATGGGGGTGGGGGGGTGGAAGGTAGATGGTGCAGTGGATAAAGCACCGGCCCTGGATTCAGGAGTACCTGAGTTCAAATCTGGCCTCAGACACTTGACACTTGCTAGCTGTGTGACCCTGGGCAAGTCACCTAACCCCCATTACCCGCAAAAAAAAAAAAAATATTTACATAGGAGTGGAAGAATCTGACTCCGCCTTCTATAGGAAAATGTGATAGAAAGTCCTCACCCCCACCACCAGCACTCCCAAGGCCAATTGACTTCTACAGGATACAATGTTTCTTGCATGTTAGTGAAAAGAAAATTGTGTTGAACATATTTTATTTTTTTTTGTTTTTTGGCAGGGCAATGGGGCTTAAGTGACTTGCCCAAGGTCACACAGCTAGTAAGTGTCAAGTGTCTGAGGCCGGATTTTAATTCAGGAACTCCTGAATCCAGGGCTGGTGCTTTATCCACTGCACCACCTAGCCACCCCTTGAACATATTTTAAATAAACATACACACAAATCTTATTTGTTATCACCCCTGGGATATTATGGAATTATTTTATTTGTCATGTGAAAGCATAAACTCCAATGTCTATCCTATTTTTTTATCATTTATGTTGTATATAGTTAAATATATTGTAAATTACTTAGTACAGTGCCAGGCAAATAGTAAATGCCATACAAATGTTAGTCATTGTACTTAATGATTATGATTATTAATAATAATTATTATTGTTGTTATTTACATGTTTTCATACTTGATATAAGACCTTCATAGAAACAACTTTCATATTTGTGTTTGTATCTCTAGAGGTTAGCATAATACTTGGACTTTAATAGGTATTTAATAAATTCTTAGTGATACATGGAAGAATAAAGAGGTGAGCCTGATGCCCAAGGCTTATCCTAGTAGAATACATGGGTCTGGAAAACCCTAACAAACTGAAAAGACTTCAAATATTAATCTGGTCACAGATTATACAGCTATCCTCCAAGGAGAAGACATTAAATCAGAAGCTTGATCTTCAGGGGATGATTTTTTTTTTTGCTCCATGGCAATTTAATAAATACTAAGCACTATTATGTACTAAGGTATAGAGGAATTGCAATGTGTCAGTGTATGCACAATTGAAATCATGGATCTATGAAAGCAAATCAGAAGGTAAATGGCCTATAATTTAAGGTATTCATGTACAGCAAAAAACATAATTGTGATAAGCTGATATATACCTTTTTTAACTCTCTATAAAATGCATTTCCTGACCCTACTACAACTCAACTAAGGAACCAGCTCTGCTTCACAATGTGGACTTTGCCAATTTCTCACACTAACATCTTTTATTTAGAATTGGCAAGATCATTACATTTTTAATACTAGAGCAAAGTAATGCTGACTACATTACATTACCTTATATTGAAAAAAAATGGTGTTATGCTTTTGTTATGAGAGAAACAGCTTAAAAACTGATATCTTTAGCTGATTGGTCCGTGGAATATGAGTATATTCAGTGTTCAGAAAGATTTGTGACTCCAAGAAGCTGTAACATGAGCAGTCACCACACCACAGTAAACTGTCTTGGCAGATAAGCTAAATCAGGTTGAGGGTAACTGACAGGTCTCAAACTGGTTGTTGAGTTGTGGGGTGGAAAGTCTACTCCAAGCAGATGAAGACTTTCCCTGGTAAAGTGGGTAGATGAGAACATTTTTTTCCAAAAGTATTGAAGGCAGCTGAAGTAGGTGCTATAGAGTGTTTAGAGCTTTTTCAGGCATCAAAGATGCCAAGGTCATTCACTATATCTTGTGCTATCACCAGTCATCCTGACTTTTGTCTCCTCATTGGACTTCAATGACTGAGAGAGTGAGGCTGACAACCTTGTGCAACTCAGCCTCACTTAAATGTAATTCAAGTGGAAGTCAGTACATCACCCTTGAAGTGATGTGATTGGTTCCCTTAGAAAAATAAAAGACAAACAAAAGGAAAAACCTGAGGACATCAAATCCAACCTATATATGAATAAGAATGTTTTCTGTAACTGCACACCAAGTGTCTTCTAGTGTTTCAGTGAAGGCTTTGGGGTAGGGCAGGAACAGAAGGGAATAAACCCATTATCTCCTGAAGCTGTGCATTGTTTTTTTGTATAGTTTTTCATTTTATAGAAGTTATCTTTACAAGGGCATATCTGTCATTCTACAAAGTCAGTGCATTGCACATAGTTCTACCGTTTGAGGCTAAACAAAACAAGTCTAATCCCTCTTCTACTAAATAGCTCTTCAAATATTTGAAGATGGACAACGTTTTTACCTAGTCCTTTCCTCTCTAGACTAGTCATCTGTAGTTCATTTGATCAATCTTATTGGGCTATAATCTCTAGGATTTTCATCCATGTCTTCACCTTCTTTGGTATGCTCTCCAGCTTATTAATGCCTTTCCTAAAAAGGCACCCCAAACAAAATCCAATAATTCATAATTATGACAATCATCTTTTTCTGTATCTTTTATCAGTTCATTCAGTCAAAAAACCTTTAGCTTTCTTTGGCTATCATATTATCATGCTAATTTATATTGAGCTTGTATTTCATTAAAATCCAAAAATTTTATTTTTTTAAATTTGAGTTGCTATCTGGCTACTGCTCTCCACATCTTGTATTTATGAAGATTGTTTTTGTTGTTGTTGTTGTTTGTTTTTTTAATACAAATGCAAGTCTTTCTATCCCACTTAAATGTCCTTTTATGTCTTTTAGAATATCATCAGGCTCAAAATAACATTCTATCCTGTTGAAACTTTTTGGATCCTGACTCATACACCATGTTAGTTAGTATAATTTCCTTTTTTTTTTTGGGAATACAAAATGCAGTTTTTATTAAAAGTTGACTGTTGATTTTAAGAAAGGTTTGGAAGAAAATCGCCAAGACTAATATAGAAAATGTGTACCATATCAATATAAATTCAAATGAAACTGTTTTGTTTTGACATTCATATAAAACTGATAACATTACTTTTCAAAACAGTCATAAATAAGACAAAATAGAAAATTATACTTTCAAAGTTCAGTAGAATTAAAGATAGTAGTTTTCAACTGAAATGAGCCTTTTTAAGGTTACTAACAATTTCATAGATGTTAAACTTGAAGGCCTTTTCTCAGTCTCATTTCTACCTGATCTCTCAGCAGTTTATAGAGTAAGTAGTCTCGACTTTCTGCTTCCCATTCTTTGACTTCTATGACACTACTCTCATTAAACCTCATCTAAATTTGTCTTTAGGTTCCTTTTCAGTCCCCTTTCTGCATTTTTACTTTCATCCTCCTGTCCACTTTGTGAGGATATCTGCCAGATATTTAATCTGGTCCCTTATTTCCTTTCTTTCTCTACACTTTTCACTTGGTAGTCTCATTAGTTATCATGGATTCAAGGATGGTCTCTATGCAAACTACTTCCAAATATATAGAACCAGGATTAATATATCACTTAAACTGTAGACAGCTAGGTGGCACAATGGACAGAACACCGGCCCCGCAGTCAGAAGAACCGGAGTTCAAATGTCAACTGAGACCCTTACTAGCTGTGTGCCCCCTGGCAAGTCACCCAACCCATTTGTCTTAAAACAAACAAACAAAAAAAAGATATCCAAGGCCATCTCCAGTTATCTTGATATATTTCTTGTCACTGGACCCACATGGCTCTGGAGGAGAGAGTAAGGCTGGTGACCGTGCACAGCCATACTTCACTTAAATCCAATTTACTGCAAATCATGACCTCACCTCCTGATCTCACGGCCCTCTTTGAGAATAAAGGACAAACAGCAACAACATCACTTAATCTCTATTCTGTATATTCCTGTTGGGTCTTAAAGCCCAACACACTCAAAATGAAACTAATCATATGTGCCCTCCCCACCCCAGATCAAACTATCCTCAAAAATTCTTATTCATATTAATGATCTACCATTATAATACTTAACTCAGGTTTATGAATTCATTCCGTTATTGTCTCCATCTCTGGAGTCAGAGAATCAGGGCTCAAATCCCATCTCTCAAACACACTATGTGGATTAACTTGAGTAACTCCCTTAACCTCCCTCTCAATTTCTTTATATTTAAAATGAAGTTTTTGCACTAGTTGCCTCTGACATCTTTTTAATCATTTTATTTCTGATATTATTTGCCTGTGTGTTTATGTATTTGAGGTCTATGATCCTGTGATGTTTTCTCTCAAACCTCTTCATGCTCTCATAAGCAATCAATTAGCAAACTCTTTTCAATTCTAGCTCCACAACCTGTGTTCCCATTCTATCCATTCCCCAAATTTCTACATGAGTCCAGTCCTTAATCACCTATTACCTATATTATTTTATAGGTCTTTTTTTTTTTATTATTTTTGGTGAGGCAATTGGGGTTAAGTGATTTGCCTAGGGTCACATAGCCAGTAAGTGTTAAGTGTCTGAGGCTGGATTTGAACTCACATCCTCCTGAACCCAGGGCCAGCGTTCCATCCACTGCGCCACCCAGCTGCCCCCTACCTATATTATTATTTATTTTGTGGGGCAATGGGGGGTTAAGTGACTTGCCCAGGGTCACACAGCTAGGAAGTGTCAAGTGTCTGAGGCCGGATTTGAACTAAAGTACTCCCGAATCCAGGCCCGGTGCTCTATCCACTGCGCCACCTAGCTGCCCCCTACCTATATTATTTTAATGGCCTTCTTATTGGTCTCCCAGATTCCAATATCTCATTTCTCTAATATTTTCCCTGAATGGCTACTAAAATGATATTCATAAAATGAATATCTGCCTTTTCCACCTTACTGGATGGAATTTTTCAGTAGATCTATGCTGCTTATAAAATAAAATACAAAATCTTTATCCCATTCTTAAAAACCCTATACAAGCTTATCCCTACCTCCTTTTCCAGTTTTATTGCAGATTCCCTCTCTTACACACATTCTCCTTTCCATGAAAAGTCAACTAGTCAAGTAAAGCTTACTAGGAATTATTAAATATTTAATAAATTTAATAATTATTAAATTATTTATTAAGTATCCCACAAGGCTTGCTAAATGCTGGAAATATAAATACAATTAGAAAGATAGTCCTCAAAGAATTTATATTCTAATGAGGGAAGACAATAAATGAAAAGTAGCTGAAAAGTGGTGTTTGGAGGAGTTGCATTATAGAGAGTCTCTGAGAATTAGGAATACCTTCTGAAGAGGGAAGAAGACGTTGACCTGAGGTTTTACCTTATAACTTAGGTGTTTGGAGAAACAAGCCAAGCAGAGGAGATTGTGGAGGTGGAGATTCCTTCCAACGCATGAAGTCAAGGGTAAAAGTGAGCTTCTAAGGTTCAGATCTTCATGACTCAGAGGCCGATTTCCTATCTATTATGTATTTGTTTTTTATTCTACAGCTTTGTTTTCTCAGAAATTATTAAACATATAGTATGAAGTGAGGTGAGTTCAATTCTAGAGATTTATAGGACTCTAATATCCTAGAACTCTCAGCCTTGGATTTATCAGTAGTTAATTTGTTCCTATTATATAGAATATGCAGGCTGCTGGTACAAATAGTAGCTTGCATTCAAGTAGGGCTAACTATAAACTTTCTTTTCCCAAATAACATAATTTTCCAAAATTAAAGTAGATAATCTACTGTCCTGCGTGCTTTTTTTTTTTTTTGAGGCAATTGGGGTTAAGTGACTTGCCCAGGGTCACACAGCTAGTAAGTGTGTAAAGTGTCTGAGGCTGCATTTGAACTCAGCTCCTCCCAAATCCAGGGCCGGTGCTCCATCCACTGCACCACCCAGCTGCCCCCCTGTGTGCTTTTTTTTTTTGTTTGTTTGTTTGTTTTTGTTTTTTGTTTTACCTCTTTTATTTTTTTATTTTTTTTTATGTATGAGGTATTTTATTTTTTCCATTACATGTAAAGATAGTTCTCAACTTTTGTTTATACATGCTTTACAATTTCAGATTTTTCTCCCTCCCACCCCTCCCTCCCCCCTTCCCTAGACAGCAGGTAATCTGATATAGGTTATATCTATATATCTCTATACATATACATATAGATATATATACACACACACATATACATACACATAATAACATTAATCCTATTTCTGCATTAATCCTGTTACAAGAGAAAGAATCAGAGCAGTGATGCAAAACCTCAAAATAGAAAGAAAAAAAAAACCCCAACAGCACCCAAAACAAAAGAAATAATATGGTTCAATCAGCATCTATACTCCACAGTTCTTTCTTTCTTTTTTCTTCTTGGATTTGGAGATCCTCTTCTATCATGAGTTCCCTGGAACTCTTCTGTACCATTGCATTGGTGAGAAGAATATAGTCCATCACAGTAGGTCAACACTCAATGTTGATGATACTGTGTACAATGTTCTTCTGGTTCTGCTCATCTCACTCATCATCAGCTCACGTAAGACCCTCCAGGTTTCTCTGAACTCTTCCTGCTCATCATTTCTTACAGCATAATAGTATTCCATTGTATTCATATACCACAACTTGTCCAGCCATTCCCCAATTGATGGGCACCCCCTCAACTTCCAATTCCTTGCTACCACGTAAAGAGCAGCTATAAATATTTTTGTACATGTGGGTCCCTTTCCCCCTTCCATGATTTCTTTGGGCAAAAGACCTAAAAGTGGGATTGCTGGGTCAAAGGGTATGCACAGCTTTATCGCCCTTTGGGCATAATTCCAAATTGCTTTCCAGAATGGTTGGATCAGCTCACAGCTCCACCAACAATGCATTAGTGTTCCAATTTTCCCACAGCCTCTCCAACATTTATTATCTTCCTTTTTTGTCATTTTAGCCAATCTGATAGGTGTCAGGTGGTACCTCAGAGTTAGTTAGTATAATTTCATGTACACATCTGACAAATATGTTATTTAATCCCTAATAAATTCTATTAAATAATATTTGAGATGGAGAGGGTATTTGAAGGGCAATTCTTCTTTTTTTTAATAAGTATGAGTAGAACTTTATTGTTTTTGCTTTTTTTTATTTTTGCAGGGCAATGAGGGTTAAGTGACTTGCCCAGGGTCACACAGCTAGTTAAGTGTCAAGTGTCTGAGACTGGGTTTGAACTCAGGTCCTCCTGAATCCAAGGCCAGTGCTTTATCCACTGCGCCACCTAGCTGCCCCCTTGAAGGGCAATTCTTATAGTGAAACAGAACAAAACAGGAAGAAATGAAACAGCATTTTTAAAGCACATATTATGATCCAGGCACTTTACAAATATTATCTGATTTGACCCTTTCAATAGTCCTAGGAGAGAGAAACTATTATGATTTCTATTTTAAAGTTGAGGAAACTGAGGCATTCTAAGGTTAAATGACATGCTCAAAGTCACTCAGTGTTTGAGGCTGAATCCTAATTCTGGTCTTCCTAACTCTAAGCGCAGCATTCTATCTACCACACCACCCACTTGCTTCAGGAGTACTATCTTATACTAGCTAACCTGGTCTGATCATTTTAATTCCACTTTATTACTATGAGTCTCCCGGGAAAAATACACAAAGATTTCTTTTTTTATGACTTTTATGGTGAGTAATGAGAAAAGGTTTTAGTTATGTTTTAGAGATTTTTGCCTTAAACATAAAAAAAACCCAAATAAACAAAAAAACCCAGTTATTCATATTCATCTACTGAAATGTGGGAATAGCTTTATTATAGGGAATGATTCATTGTAATGACATTCATTTTTGTGAGATTTCACCTGTATATTGTTTAGAAAGTAAAGGGTTTTCCTGAAATTATGTATTTTCTAAATAATGGATGCAACTATTAAAGGAAACATTTGAGTGAACAAACCATTCACAGATAATGCATCTGTTAACTTAAAAAAAAGTATTAAATTAAACTATGACATGTAGACTTAAACTGAAAATTAAACTTCAGACAATGGAAATAAGAAGTGTCATTTAGTAGATTACAACATATTGTCAACTAAGCTAAAAACCTTATGGGTAAAATTAATTGGAGAATCATGAATAGATCTAGTATATTTCAAAGCTAAAATAAGGCCAAGAAAGACAACCTCCCACTGAGTCCTATACAAAATGTGCTAAGCCTGTAGTTAGCTCTGTTAATGATAGAATGTTACTAGTATAATCACTGAGAACATTAAAGAGCTAAGTTTCACTATATAGGGAAAATGATGCAAAATAAAATTAAATTAATTATATGGAAAGAAAGAGAAATAATCAAAAGATGCATTTGAACACTAATATATTACAGTATCATTGAAAAAGAAATATGAATCAAGAACTACATACACACACACACACACACACACACACACACACACATATATATATAGGATAACAAGAAAAGCACAGAGCAAGGATACTGAATTATAGCTTATATTTAGATAGAATTTGAGTCATTGAAAGAACTTTTCCTCACAACAGTCTTGTGAAATAGTTTGAATTTTATTATCCTCATTACCAAAAGGATACTGTATACAATAACAATATTGTTTTTAAAATAATTTTCAGTGATTAATAATTTTAACTATTACAAATATCCAAATTAACTATAAAAGACCTATGAAGGAAGACATTATTTGCATCTAGAGAAAGAACTGATAAATAGAAGTATGGATGTATGTATTGTGTATATCTATATATCTATATATAGACATGTATATGTGACAACCAATTTTTAACTGGGGAGTGTTAGCTAAATGGTTCGCCGCAATATTGGGGCAAGGAAGGAGACAGACAGCCTCCCTCCAAACAGAGCAGGATTTATTTAACAAGAATGAACTTAAAAAAAACACAAACAGGATCAGTAGGATTAAGGGAAAGGAATAAAATGGGGAAAGGGAAATTATACAATCTGAACAACACAACCGCCCAGGAATCAGCTGAGAACACACAGCAGTGTCCTGTCGCCTTCCAAGTTCAAGCTAGAATGCAGGAAAACCTCCCTTCTTCCCAGCAGACCCCAGGCTGACCACACACAGCCCCCAGCCAATTGGCTGGCCTCTCTGACAGTCACATGACTGCCCTCACTAGGCTTCCAATCATTATAATTTTGCCAGGTCCATGTAGGTGTCGGCGAGTGGTGATGACATGAGGTGCCAGCACCATGGAGCACCGTGCAGTTTGCGGAGCCCCAGGCCAGTGCATGCTGAGGTGTTTTTTTTTAATTCTAGCTAAAATATGGGGTCATATAAACCTCAAATAACAATTAATTCTTTACATATAGATATAGACAGAAAGAGAGAGAGAGAGAGAGAGAGAGAGAGAGATGTAGTTATTTAGTTTACACACACACACATGTATTTGTGTCTAATGGGCAGCTATCTTGAGGCACGGGGAGGGGGAAAAAAAGAAAGTTACATGATAACTTTAATATGTATTTAAAAGGAATAGCAAGTTGTACATAATAGAGTCGCAGCTATTAGGTGGTTCAGTGGATAGAGCACTGGCCCTGGAGTCTGTAGGACCTGAGTTCAAATCAGGCCTCAGAAGCTTGACACTTACTAGCTGTGTGACCCTGAGCAAGTCACTTAACCATGATTCCCCCAAATATCTTGGGCCATCTCCAGTCCTGATTTATATCTTGCTACCTAATAGCATCAATACGTATGGTGAAGTCCAAGATATGGGGGAAAGAAAGAGTCGGAGGTAGGTGCTGAATGCATTGAGCAAATAAGGAAAAATGCTGGGGATTTGAGACAATTCCTGTTGTTTTATGGACCAGCACAGTGGATTAGAAATTTAGACATATTTAATATTGAAAAATTATTACTTTATTCTCTATGCTCTACATTTAAAGGCAAAATCGCTCTGTTGGCTGAGCAGTAGCTCATGCCCATACATATGGTAAAGAATGGTGGCATGGCAGAGATAGTGAGGGAATGAGACACAGTTCTGGATTGGAATATATTGAGACATCTACACCAGCAGAGTATCAATATTGGCCTCAAGGGAAAGAAACTGGGCCAGATGTGAAGCACTTAAACATACACCCACATGACCTTTTACTATCTTCTGGGATCCTATGCAGAATGTAACTATCTCTAGGGAAAACTACAGAAAATCCATGCAGGAGGGAAATCCTAGAACTGTCTGCATTTTAGTTGATAAATTAGAAGTAACTGCACTCCTTGACTCTCCTTGTACCACAGTAAGCCCTACTGTGACCCAAATGTCAGCATTCACCCCATAATTTCAAACGCATAGGCAAAGCTATATTGTTTGCACTGTAAGTGAAAATTCTTTTCAGCCCTTTAAAATTTAGAAATGAAGCTATATAAAGCTAATTAAGCATTTCACTATTATATAAATTGGGTCATATTGAAAAGGATGGTTTCTATGTACCTGGTGATGTAAAGTACCTAATGGTGTTATTTTTGCCCTGCAACAGAAAGGAGTAATGTGATTTCCACTGCATTTTTTTTCAGTGAGTATTTGATGGATCAGAAGGAATCTTTGCTCTTCTGCAAATTAAAACTATGGAAATTACAAGCTTTGAATCTTAGCATTGTGTTCAGCTTGAATTGAAGAAGCAAATGGCATGCATCCCCCAAATCTAGCCTTGGGAGAGTTTTCCAATTAAAATATAATCCTAGAAGATCTGTATTATGGCTAGGCGTGCCAATGTTTTTCATTTCAGTATTGTCTCGTCTGCCACATGAGTGACCAAGTATCTCAACTGTTGGTTCATACTACTTTCAGACTTGAATAAAATAAAAACACAACACATTTTCAGCCATCTGTCAACCATGTAGCTATTTAAAAATATATATTTTGTTCAATCAGACATCTTAAAGTCTTATTCCAAAATTTTTTTGGGTAGATTATTCCTTTATGCAAATTGTTTCAGTTGCTATCTTTTACAAAGCATTTTTAAGAAAAGAAAGCAGGTAATATTTTCAGGATTAATGGAGTAACTACAGTTCTTCCTTTTTTGTTTGGAAGGACATGAGAAATCCTTCACCTAAAACAGCCAATGGCAGTCTATTGTGTAAATACCAAAATTTGGCTTACAAAATGATTGTGTCATATTTCTGCTTCAATTAACAGTGCAAGGCAATGTAGAAGCACAGATTTAGGCTTCTTGAGAAGGGCAACCCAGTTTGCTGTTGATCTTGTTACCAATAATTAAAAGGAAGAGACAATGAGCTTAATTTCAGGTTTGAGGTAGAGACTTGCACCATACCATTGGGATCATATGGAAAAAGAAAAGGAAGAAGACTTTGTTTTTCCTTCTTTCCATAATTGAAGACTTGTTTGGAAAAAAGGGGAGGTGATTTTATCTCACATAATTAAATAGACCCTCCAATGAATGGTAAATGGTGTTAAAGAACTTACAGTGCATTTTTCATGCAATATTTAAACAAGGCTCCTAATATCAATATATGATAGATATTAAGATATTAAGTCTCATTTTAATGAGAATTATGGAGGATAATGACTTGTCCATGGTGATTCAGGTTGAATCCAAATATCATTTCTATGTAGATGATTCACAGATCTCTATATACAACATTAATGTTTCTCCTCAGTTCTAGTCCTGCTAGTATTACTAATGTGCTGCTGGATATTTCCTCCTGGATAGCATTCATCTTCAATTCAGCGTATTCAAAATAGCATGCATCGTATTTATTTTTAAATTTAATCTTGACTTAGCTCTGTGGTACATTTTTAAAATTTGATTTATTACCATACCCCTTGCAGGAATTGGTCTAAATCTCTTCTATACCTAAGCTTTTATGCCCCTACTTTCCCCTTATTATTCATCAGAGTATATGTTACCCTTTTTACTGAGAAAATAAAGGCTATCCTACCATGTCTTCTTGTCCCATACTCCATGCCTCTACACTGTCAATAATTCTATCATTCTTTGTTCTAGTCTCTGAAGAAGAGGTAGCCCTTCTCCTTCCCAAGGCCTATCCCTCAACTTATTCCTTTGATCTCTTCCTTTCTGATCTCTAGCAGTTTGGTCCTCACTCCCTTCTTCTCCCATGATTATTTTTTTTTTGAGAGGAGGGAATTTTTATCATTTGAACCTTGTGAGCTTTGAAAAATGGTAGATTGAGGGAGGGAGGGAGCTAGATAGGTGAAGTGTAAATGTGGTTGTGTTGTTGTTAAACCCCACAATTGGTTATTGTAGGAACAGTGGAATTGGACTGCAGACTCTCTTTCCAACCCATTAATCACACAGAAATCAATTGATATATATATATATATATATATATATATATATATATATATATATATATTTTAAAAACAAACAAAAAACAGTCCTTATAGTTGGTATAGTAAAGGCAAGGCCTCGCTTGAGCTCTACCAAATTCTCTTCCAAAGAATGTAAAAATAATTGCTTCAAAATGAATTCTGGGGCAGCAGAATGAATAAAAGGATGGGGTGAAATGATTTTCTAGCCAAAGACAACTTAGAAGATTGGCAGGAAAGGTCTGTCTCATTAGAGTAAGAGTAGATTGAAGTCCAGGGCAGACCATACTCCTGAAAGTCAGGAGCAACTGAATCAACATCATTGGCTTCTGGAACTCTCAGCCCACAGATAGTAAGGGGGTCAAACAATCAGTCAGAAAAACAAATTACAGGAGACCCTTTGATGGCACTGGGAGCAGGACTTTATATATAGTTCTGGGTCACAATCTCAGGAGGAGAACTAGCAGGAGCAATGACTGCTTACTGTTCCAGGGTAGAAAAGAATGCTTTTCGGTCAGTCACAAACCAGAGCCCAGGTCAGGGCCATATAATTTTGGAAA